>NC_137607.1:9481823-9636823 GCF_963280865.1 Gymnoscopelus braueri
TCTATTATGAATGATATAAAGCAAGATCGCTAATAATGTGGCCATCATGTTGTGCTGCAGCCTAGGAGCCTACACTGTACAGTGCCTACAAGTAATTGTAGTGGTAAATGTATAATATATTTGCCTCTGAGATGTAGTGGAGTCACTGGAGTAGAAAGTAATGACATTTGGAAATACTCCGGTAAAGAAAAAAGAAACACTAAAAACTGTACGTTACTTTACACCACTGACCGCAGAAGTGTGTATGCGTGCGTGCGCCGTGTGCGCTATGCCGCTATTCTCATTTCTCGCACCGGTCGCGCGTAATATTATTATCCCCGTTTGGAACCTCAGCCTCCACGATAGCGTAGAGATGAGGTCCCGCTTCGTAGGGAGCCGGCAGAGTGCGACACCGGCGAATGGTGGCCAATATTTTGGATTCTTACCCCTTTTCCGCACATCGTATCCAAAAAGTAAAGTTCTTCCCCCCTGCTCTCAAATGTTTGACATTTTAGCGGTAAAGAAAATGTAAGTGAAGGGTTCAAACAAGCGTTTATCACTAATAATCACTTTTTTACTCAGCCTGTGCCGTGTTTTCCCGATGCAACCTTAACGGGAGCAGTACTGCGCATGCGGACGGGGGTTGACTGGCCACAGACTGACTAAATAAGTGATTTAAACGCTTGTTTTAACCCGTTGCTTATATTTTCTTGACCGCTAAAATGTCAAACATCTGAGAGCAGGGGGGACGACCTTTACTTTTTGGATACGATGTGCGGAAAAAAGTAAAACATCAACAATATTGACCGGTGTCGCACTCTGCCGGCACCCTACGCTGTGGAACCTCATCTCGGAGCAGAGGGAGAGGTTCCGTGGGGACCGTACCTATATTCCCCAGGTTCTATGTTCCCCAGGTTCTATGTTCCCCTCCCACCCCAAAAAAGGTTCTATGTTCCCCAGGTTCTATGTTCCCCGCTTAACCAAAAAAGGGTTCTATGTTCCCCACTCATCCAAAAAAAGGTTCTATGTTCCCCACTCATCCAAAAAAAGGTTCTATGTTCCCCACTCAACCAAAAAAAATTCTAAAAAAGGTTCTATGTTCCCCACTCAACCAAAAAAAAAGGTTCTATGTTCCCCGCTCACCCAGAAATGCATGAAATGGTGAGACATTTAAGAAGGTTTAAATACATGTATTTATACCCATTAGTTATATGTAATGTTTCAGTTTTTAAAGTGTCAAAATATGTTTTGAAAACTTTTGACATGACTCAAAAACTATTTAGGGGTGTCACGATATACTCTATTAATTTCACGGTACATATGATACGATACACGATATTGGGCTCACGATATCGATACGATGTTATTAACATTTTTACTATCATCAACATTGGCCATCATCATATAAAAAAAGTTACAACGTTTTTTACATACAAAAATAAATACAACTAGAAAAATTGCTCCTCGGAGCACAGGTCTACGCCAGGTCAGGTACGTTATTGTGGCCTCCTGGTGGCGGTATAATAGGCCAATGTGAAAAGAGTGCCATTTCCTTTAGGCCTTTCACGGCAATCGGACACTGCATTTATGATTTGTGGCATTTTGTTCCAAAAATGTGTTTTGCTAAATTAGACCTGCTAGTGGCGCTATAACAGGCCAATGTGAAATAGGTGGCATTTCTTCCTCGGCCTAGTGTGAATGTGCGTGTGAAATTTCACGGAAATTGCAAGCTGCGTTCATGATTCGAGGCATTTTGTTCAAAACGGACCAATCCTGCAAACTTTGGAAGCCAACCTTAGCCAATCAGGATGGAATATGGGAAATCGGACAGATCCGGGTTGATCACATGACTATAGAGATACTGTGTAACGATTTGCATGACGTTTGGATAAAATCTGTAGGAGTAATGTCAAAAAATGGGTTTTGCACAAATCGGCCTCCTGGTGGCGCTACAACAGGCCCATGTGAAACATTTGGGGCAGAGGTTCTGAATTGGTATCGAGGGAGTGTGTGTGCACAGTTTCGCAGCGAGCGGGCCAATGGTGCCGGAGATTAGCTGGTAACACACGGACAGGACACACACAGACGGACGGACGGACGGACAGACAGACAGGGTAAAACATACTCTCTCGCCATGCCTTTCGGCCTGGTGGACACAATTATACAAGCTTAAAGGACAACCCATTTTCACCCATTTTCAACATATCTTCATATAATTGGTCCTCACCAATACTTATTATCATATGGTACAATTTTTGTCTACTCAGTCTGTTTCAGAGGAGGGCTGTGGACACTTCAGAAAACCACCTACCAGTGACATCATCGATAGGGAATCCATGCTAATAGAAACTGCAGGCTTTCTATTCATGGAAAGTTAGCATGCTATAATGAAAGGCATTGTTCTCACGTTAATAAAAAAAATATATATATGTTTAAACAAAATCTTGTTAGAAAAAAAAAACCTGGTGATGATGTCACTGGTAGGTGGTTTTCTGAAGTGTCCACAGCCGTCCTATATGTAACACAGACCAAGTAGATTTTTTTATACTCTTTTATCATGACCATTAGTGCAAACCAATTATATGAAGATAGGTTGAAAATTGGTGAAGTCATCCTTTAAGGAACAAGTGAAGTTCTCACTAAACCACATTGTTTCAGAGGACATATAGGGTGCGTTCGGAAATACAGCACTGAGCGCACTGGCCAATACAAACTAATAGGCGAGTGCGCTCCGGTGTGCAATATCCGAACGCACCCATAGACACACATATAATATAAATACTCAGTCATATTCTTATCTTGCTTGAACAAAATATCTATAAGCCAGAGATGGTCGCTTGTAAAAAAAAAAATATTTGGCTTTGATGCTATCTTAGATCAGATGTAGGCCTATTTGACAGTGCAGAAACGTAATTGCCTTGAGGCATGTAACATTAAAGAGTGTCAACGAGCATCAGCTGAAAGTGCAGTGGCGCTGGAAGTCATTTATTCCAAGGGGGGCTGGGCTGGGCGGGGGACTGCGCCCGCGCGCATATTATATATAACTGCGTGGGACTGCGCACGCGCGCATATTCCCCAGTTAAATACATCACTGTTTTAATATATATCTTTTAATATATATGTGTGTGTGTATATAGACTTTAAAAATATATATATATTATTTTTATTTACATTTTTTTTTTTTTTAATTATTAGTATTATTTACATTTTTCTTCTTCCCAACACCAGGGGGGCACCAGGGGGGCTTATTTTGAAGTCAATTCTAAGACAAAGTTTATTTGGTACATTCAAAGACAGGAAGTTGTATCTGCTATGGACCCATGGAAGTAGCACACAGGTCAAACTTAAGAATTACACTCTCTTGTGGCTTGGTGGGCTGTACAACACATTGCACCATTCAGTACAAGTGTCAAGATCTGCATTTCTGTGTCTTGTTTTTGAAGTGTGCTCTTGCATCTTATTTTGTAGTAATGGTTTTGTGTTCCTGTCTTCCGTTGTAGTTGTAGTTGTTACCTGTCTTGTCATACCTACCCTCTGATTATGGTTCATTTGTCCTGTTTGCCCCAGCCAATCCCTGTGTTGATTGTCTATGAGTTTCACCTGTGTCTAGTTATTCCCTGTGTATATAGATGGGTTTCCTGTTTGTAAACATGAGAGGATGATGCGCGCGCAGTGGCGGGATGAGCCTGTAGAGGGCGCTATTACCCGCAGCAGCTCTGGCCAATGTACATTCAGAAAATAAATGGTCTTCACCAGGTTTAATGAAAGTAGATTAAATGATGCAGTTTGTAATATCTTCTTTACTCAATAAAAATGATTTGTCGAAAGTTGGATCTGTTTGTATATAATAGCAGCATTATGCCTATTATGCCTATAATAGCAGCATTATGCCTATCTAAATCCCGAAAATAACGAGAGAGTGAATGGCGCTTCCGGTTCGTTCTCCCCCGCGCATGCGCAGATTGGGCACTCTGCTCTGTGATGACGTCGCGCGGAAACCCATCTATATACACCTTTTGTCTGCTTGCACTGGTTGCACTTGTCTTGTCTGTTCATGTGCCTATCTCTGCCAGTGCATTGAGTACTAGAGAAAAATACATTGTTTTCATTTCAAGTTGGCACCTGAGTCTACCTGCATTTGGGTAAAGTTTTTTAACTTTCCTGGCAAAAAGAGGGACTTTTTTTTTCACGATGGCTAAACTAATGACTGGAGACAGAGGAGGCAAAGTATTGGTTCTAGATGATTTCAGGTACCACCGACACCGCACCAACCAAGAAACCATTAGGTGGAGGTGTTGGAGAGAAAACTGCCGGGCAGTACTGAGGACCAATACATTTGATGTAGAGGAAGACAATCCCAACATAGAAGTTCGGGCAGTGTGGGAACATAACCATGTTCCCGACACACAAATGGTGAGCAATGCCGAATTTCGCCAGGAGGTGTGTAGAGTGCTGGTAAGGGAGCCCACTGTCCCAATAAAGCGCATTTTCAATGCAGAGGTGGTAGCTCAGCGGCGCCGTGTGGTCCAGGGTGGAGGAGACAGGGAACCACAACCTCAATCATTCATCAGAGTAAGGTCTGTTATGGCCAGAGCAAGAGCTGCTTTAATGCCCCCTATCCCAGCTACAGTTGATGATGTAATGATCCAAGGTCAATATGCTGAGACATGGGGCAGAGACCACTTCCTGTTGTATCAAGACAATGAGTGGGGCATAGCAGTCTTTGCCACAGAGGACAACCTGAGACAGCTGCAACGCTGTATGACAGTGTACATGGATGCAACATTCAGGTCATGCCCACATCCCTACAACCAGGTCTTCAACATACTGGGGGACATCCATGGCTTTGTTGTCCCCCTCGTGCATGTCCTGATGGAGCAACGCACAACTGGACACTACTGTCAGGTGTTCCAGTCTGTGAAGGCTGCAGCCAGGAGAATAACCCACCACCATTGGCGTCCTTCTAAAGTCATCTGTGACTTTGAGCTTGCCCTGAAAAGTGCTATTGAGACAGAGCTGCCACAGGCTAGGATTAGTGGATGCTACTTCCATTTCAACCAAGCCTTGTGGAAGAGAGTGCAGGGGCTTGGACTGACTGTTGCATTTCGTCAGGAGCGTCGACTGAGAGCAGTCATTTGCAAGGCGATGGCCTTAGGACATTTGCCTCTGCCACTGGTCCAGATCAATTTTGATATTCTTAGACACCACAGGGACACCAGGCGTGCCCTCAGGAACCATCCTGAGTTGCAGGACTTCCTCGAATATGTGCGAAACACATACATCCAGCCTGGAGCTGCCTTTCCACCAGCCATGTGGAACGTGTTTGAGCGCAACATGGAGCAGAGGACCAACAACCATGTTGAATGTAAGTGTTCTCCCCCCCCCCCCCCACCTCCCCCCCCCCCCCACCCCCCACAGCCCTGCAAAAAAATCATATTTTTCATGACTTTTAAACCAATTTTTATATTTTTATACATTTTATTTTTGTACATTTTATTTTATATATATTTTTTAAATCATTCTAATTTGGCTGGGTGATTTATAATATATTCTGTGGTCTAACAAAATGTGAATACATAATACTGCTTATATGCCTACTTCCAGTTTATAGGCCTTCTTCCTGTTTACGGGGTCTTTAAGTTGTTTATTGTTAAAAGAGCCAAAAAGATGTATACAGTTTAAACATATATATAAATATTTTTTTAGTTAATTTGAAGTTCACATTAAAGTACACTTTAGGGGTGTGTCGTTCGTGAACGAATTGAGTCCAATTAACGGCTCTTTAAAACTAACGGTGGGAAATGGTTCGCAGTAGGGAGCCGTATATATTTTTTAGATATTTATATATACAATACATATATAAATATTTATCATATTTTAGTAGTATAAATATTAATGGGTATAATATTATATATAATAATATATAATAATATATAGGATATAATAAAAATATTATATAATATTAATAATATTAAAAGATATATATATATATATATATATATATATATATATATATATATATATATATATATATATATATATATCAATAATATATATTAATTAGATTATATATTATTATATATTCATTAATATGATACATTATAATTATTAATATATACGATTAATATTATATTCATTATATTCATTAATTATATATTGTATCAATTATTATAATATTACATTATATATGAAATTATTATATTACAATATTATTATAATATATTGTAATAATATATATTGTAATATAATATATTATAATAATATATATTGTAATATAATAATATAATAAATATATTAATAATATAAAATGTAGATTTTTTTTTCATAATCGATTAGTTTGATCCATTGAGCACTAGGCTGCTTTAGAACTGTAGCCCACACCAACATTTTCTAATTTTTTATCCTCTTTTATCCCAGCCTATCATCGTACCCTGAATGATGCTGTCCAAGTGCGCCATCCTTCGCTTTGGATGTTCATCCGCCACCTGAAAGACCAGCAAACTCTCTCTGAGGAGAAGCAGGCATTGGCTGATCGAGGAGACGCTCCCCCAACAAGGAAAAGAAAGTGGAGGGAGTTGGAGCAACATCTGCGAAGGCTGAAGGCGCAATACAATCAGGGCCACAGAGATCTGCCTTCATACTGGAGGGCTGTCAGCCGTATCATTTACATGGGCTAGACGTGGGCTAGACGTGTACATTTTAGATTTTGCCAAATTTGATAGGCATATCTTCCATTTTTACTGGAATATCTTCAATTGTAGTGTAGTTCCGGTGTTGTTTTGCTTTTGTGGTTGTTGTTGTTGTTGTTGTTAATGATGCGTGTTTTTTTTATTGGCTATATCCCCCAACCCCCTTGCCTTTTTGACAGGCATTTCCTCTTGTCTGACAAGGTTTTTTTTTCCCCCTACATTTTGGTGTAGGCCTTTTATGGTGTTTATATGATGTTAAAAAAGTTGATACTGTCATGATATTGGCATGATACTGACATGATACTGACCATGATACTGACATGATACTGACCATGATACTAACATGATACTGACATAATACTAACCATGATACTGACTATGATACTGACCATGATACTGACATGATACTGACATGATATTGACATAATACTGACATGATACTGACCATGATACTGACATGATACTGACATGATATTGACATAATACTGACATGATACTGACCATGATACTGACATGATACTGACCATGATACTAACATGATACTGACATAATACTAACCATGATACTGACTATGATACTGACCATGATACTGACATGATACTGACATGATATTGACATAATACTGACATGATACTGAACATGATACTGACATGATACTGACCATGATACTGACATGATACTGACATGATACTGACCATGATACTGACATGATACTGACATAATACTGACATGATACTGAACATGATACTGACATGATACTGACCATGATACTGACCATGATACTGGAGGGCTGTCAGCCGTATCATTTACATGGGCTAGACCGTGTACATTTTAGATTTTGCCAAATTTGATAGGCATATCTTCCATTTTTACTGGAATTTCTTCAATTTCAGTGTAGTTCCGGTGTTGTTTTGCTTTTGTTGTTGTTGTTGTTGTTAATGATGCGTGTTTTTTTTATTGGCTATGTCCCCCAACCCCCTTGCCTTTTTGACAGGCATTTCCTCTTGTCTGACAAGGTTTTTTTTCCCCCTACATTTTGGTGTAGGCCTTTTATGGTGTTTATATGATGTTAAAAAAGTTGATACTGTCATGATATTGGCATGATACTGACATGATACTGACATGATACTGACCATGATTCTGACATGATACTGACCATGATACTAACATGATACTGACATAATACTGACCATGATACTGACCATGATACTGACCATGATACTGACATGATACTGACATGATATTGACATAATACTGACATGATACTGAACATGATACTGACATGATACTGACCATGATACTGACATGATACTGAACATGATACTGACCATGATACTGACCATGATACTGACCATGATACTGACCATGATACTGACATGATACTGACATGATACTGACATAATACTGACCATGATACTGACCATGATACTGACCATGATACTGACATGATATTGACATAATACTGACATAATACTGACATGATACTGACATGATACTGAACATGATACTGACATGATACTGACCATGATACTGACATGATACTGAACATGATACTGACATGATACTGACCATGATACTGACATGATACTGACATGATACTGACATGATACTGACATGATACTGACCATGATACTGACATGATACTGACCATGATACTGACCATGATACTTTGCTGCGTGTCACTTCCATCTCTCTCTCCCCATTTCCTCTCAGACTACTGTATACTATCTAATAAAAGGCAGATAAAGCCAAAAACTAAAAATCTTAATGTAACAAATTATTACGTTATTATATTATGCAAAAACCCGTTATTGTGCTATCGCTCATGATTTTATTACATTATGAGCTTTTATGACATTTATCATTATATTATCACAAAAACCCGTTATTGTGCTATCGCTCATGATTTTATTACATTATGAGCTTTTATGACATTTATCATTATATTATCATTATATTTATCATTTTATTATATTATGAACTATTATTACGCCGTTATTACATTATGAGTTGCTACAAGGTGCTCTATATCACCAAGATGGCCGCCAGGGGAAAGGGGCGGGCAAGTTTCTGATAGTAATTTCTCCCCATTATGTTCAGTTGTGTGTGTTCAGAGATGTTATTAATAATTGGAAATTAAAAATGTATGTTTCCTGCATTTTTGGGTGAGCGGGGAACATAGAACCTTTTTTTTGTTAATGGGGAACATAGAACCTTTTTTGGGGTAAACGGGAAACATAGAACCCAGGGAACATAGAACCTTTTTTGATGTATGTTTCCTGCATTTTTGGGTGAGCGGGGAACATAGAACCTTTTTTTTGTTAATGGGGAACATAGAACCTTTTTTGGGGTAAACGGGGAACATAGAACCCAGGGAACATAGAACCTTTTTTGGTAAGGGGGGAACATAGAACCTTTTTTTCGGGGAACATAGAACCTGGGGAACATAGAACCTGGGGAATATAGGTACGGTCCCGTTCCGTGTATAGTGTAATATGTACTACTACTGTAACACGTGGGAACGATAATTACGCACACCGACGACACCGTGGGCGTGGGCTGAGCACACCACACAAAATAATGTAGCAGTAAGACTGTCTCAACCGTTATGAACATTAGATTATACGGGTGGACATATATTGTATGGCGGTACGTTGCATCATATCATGCACGGTGTGTGTGTGTGTGTGTGTGTGTGTGTGTGTGTGTGTGTGTGTGTGTGTGTGTTTGCGCAGTAATGAATTACAGTAGGCCTATGTACAGTCAGAATGAGAGTCAGAATGGATGCCAACAAGTGCATGATGACATGTTGTGAATGTTGTGAGTTAAGAGGAAGTACTGTACATCTGTTATTCATTCATAAATAGCTGTTGACACTTGACAGACAGGCAGACAGA
Organism: Gymnoscopelus braueri; assembly: GCF_963280865.1. Lineage (NCBI taxonomy): Eukaryota > Metazoa > Chordata > Actinopteri > Myctophiformes > Myctophidae > Gymnoscopelus > Gymnoscopelus braueri. Next base: position 9,491,389 of record NC_137607.1, read on the forward strand.
CAGACAGGCAGGCAGGCAGACAGACAGACAGGCAGGCAGACAGACAGAGAGAAAGAGAGAAAGAGGGAGGAGAGAGAGAAAGAAAAGAAAAGGAGAGAGAGAGACAGAGAGAGAGAGAGAGAGAGAGAGAGAGAGAGAGAGAGAGCTATTCTCCATCCATAGATGGAGAATAGCCTTCTATGTACTTAAATCTCTTTTTAAAACACATTTTTACAAAGCTTTTACTAGCTGCACTTAATCCCTAAACCTGCAGCAGTAAAAGGCAAACTGTCACCTTTTCACAGAATCAAAGTCAAACTATTTAATCTTTTAAACACCCCCACAGCCTCATGCCTTGTCATAACCACAAGCAATTCCAAAACCATTATTATCATCAAGTTCAATAAATATAAATAAAAGGTTGTATTATATGGCCCTTTTTTTGTTTGGGGGGGAGGGGGGGGGGGCTAGTACCCAGAAAATCCCCAGAGAGACCTGCTTGAATGGTGACTCATCATCAGTCACAAGACGTTGCTGCAGATCGGTGCTGTCGGTGAAGAGGCTCTTTGTTTGTACCACAGCCAGCGTGGTTGCAGGAAGTTGTGCAATGCCATGTATTATGTTCACTGACAGTACAGGAGCAGATGAAAGAACTGCACACTGTACAACCCTGAGTGTTATCCTGACAGTGTGCAAATGGAACATTTTACACTCTCAGTTAAATCATGGTTCGTTGCTTGTTGAACAATTATCGAACCACTCTAACCACAAGACCACTGAGCTGGTACAAGAAAGCGTGGACAATACAGACACTATATAGAGCAATCTCATACTGAGGTTGTTGTCAGCCTAGTGCTATAAGTTCTGTGGTATATTTCAAAAGCATTCAAAAATGTATAATCTTCACCTTTCTCTTACACAGATGAACCGTTGCTTCAACACCACTGACCCACACTCTGTGAATGTGACCCACATCTACAATGGCCTGGTGGATACAGGCTCCCTGTGGACAGGAGAGCCATCTGACGTCATGGTGTGTTCCAACACCAGTCCTCCTTCCTCATCTGGCTGCCTACCATGTATTCTGAACCAGACTGTCCATGTGATCTGTAAGGACATCCCGGAGAAGGTGAAGCTGGTGATGGAGGCAGTGGGTGAACACATCATTGACAACATTAAAGCTGGTGAGTCTAAAGGTTGAGTGACAGCAAAGGAAATGGACAGAAATGACATTCCACTGTGACACTGTGATACAGTTAGCAGAGAATAAGTGTTTTATTATCTATCTAGGTGATATCTGAGTGATATGTGGCTCACATAGATGATAAGGATTTGCTTTTGAAAATGTTAACGAATATTTTGTGTTTAAAATCTGTCCCCAGCTAAATGATTGATAGTTAGGAACCAAATGGACCCTTACGGGTCTGTAACCGTTAAATTAACAGAGGATTTTACAGTCTGAAGTTTAAGATCTGGTCTGTGGTTTAATGCATATCAAACTGGGTGTCTTTGAAATTAAAACTGTTGAGAATCACTGGTCTAGTAGTAACAGTAGTGGACTAGTGGTTGTATAATTATTAGCAACAATAGCAGCAGTATCTGTAGCAGTAGTAGTGGTGGTAATAGTAACAGTAGTGGTCGTACTAATTAGTACAGATATATAGATTATGCTGGTTAATGAAGTACTGACCTTTATTCCTGGTGTCATTACAGGCGACAGATGTCCAACCTTCCTTGAACCCAATTTCTCTGGTGAGTACCAGTAATACAAGCATTATATCAGCAGTATCACCAGCCATATCACCATCCTTCCCAAGTGACTGAACTTCTCACCCTATCTCTAAGGGAGAGGCCAGCAACCCGTCTAAGAAAACTAATTTTGTCCGCTTGTATCCGCAATCTTATTCTTTCGGTCATGACCCACACTTCATGACCATAGGTGAGAGTAGGAAAGGAACTTCTGCTCGGTATATCGAGATTGATTGATTGAATATTTTATTAGGCAAAAAATGTAAAACAGCACAGTTACATTTAAAATACTTTGTCTAACAGGTCCGTTCATAAAAGTCCTTGCGGACTTGTTTCCAATGAGGGCCTTGGTTTTCAATTCATAGGCATATATAGTGGCACCACAGTTCAAATATCATTACAAAATAAACAGCAAAAAAAATAACACTATGTACAACAAAAAAAATAAAAAAAGAGGGGGGAAAACAAATATGTACAAGAACAGGGGGGGGGAGGGTCTGCTGTCTAACGGGAAAATGGTACTACCTCCTCCTTTGGCCTCCTGAAAGAGAGCTTTGCCTTCTGGCTCAGCTCTCTTTTCGTCACAACAGTAATGATTGTACTACTTATTTCTGTCCTGACAGAAATGTTGTTTGAAGCCCCGTAGGGGTCAGAAGAGTCCATCTGTCCTTGATTAATTTGTACTGTCAAAAAAAAAGAATTGGTGCTCATTTAATTACTTGTTTTATATGGAGTATAAGTATTGAGCTGCACTGTATCTGTTAACAGTGTTATCATGCATGGATTATGACAGTGGTTCTCAAATGTATTTGTAATTTCAATTTCCCATAACTCTGAGAGTGTACAAATGGAACCAAATGGACCCATACGGGGTCCATTTGGTTCCATTTGTACACTCTCAGAGTTGCCCACTTTGAGAACCACTGAATTGAGACAAGACTGAGAGTAATAAGACGTAGAATGTCCAATCCACGTGGTGACATCTCTGTCCCTTCATGGATCATATCAGATGTTCCACAAATGTTTGGACAAAAGACCACAACATTTATGAATTGTGTTGTAATACAACATGAATCCGGTGTGTCCAGCATCTTGTACACAAATGATTTATTCTATTTTCTAGGCCCAGAGGTACAGCCAGACCGACATGTTGAAGAAACAGGTGGGTGAAAAGATGAATTATTGTACAATGTCTTTATTCTAGAGTAATAGTTTATATACTGCCTAGGACTTCTACTACTATTACCAGTAATGCTAATATTACCACCAGTACTATTACTATTAACACTACTATAGTTCTTTTAAATCAAAGCTAAAGACATTTCTGTTTGCCGAAATCTGACTTCTGACTTTTCTTCTTATGCTGCTGAGAAAAATGGAGAAGTTTGAAGTAAGAGATGTGTAATGTTTGTTTATTAAAGTGTGTGTGTGTGTGTGTGTGTGTGTGTGTGTGTGTGTGTGTGTGTGTGTGTGTGTGTGGGTGTGCGTGTGCGTGTGCGTGTGCGTGTGCGTGTGCGTGTGTGTGTGTGTGTGTGTGTACTTGTGTATCGTATCATTGAGTGGTAAAAATCCCTGATCTATAAAAGCTGATCATGGAGCTGTAAGGAGGATGGATGACTGAACCTCTGATCTTCATCTTTCACTTCTCTCTTCCCTCCTCTTCATCTGTCATTCTATCTCTCAGGGGGAGAGTTACCATGGTGGGTTTGGTTTATCATCGCCCTCAGCATCATCATCATCATCAGTGTCCTGGTTCATAAGAGACGAAGCATTCTGGAGTTTGGCAGCAGATTCTGCAGACGTGCAAATCCAGCTGACACCAAGGACAGGTACAGAATGATTCATGTTTGAATCCTTGTCAACTTACCTCAGTGTTTTTGGGGGAAATGGTTGAATTCTTATACATTTAGATCTCTCTCTCCTTTTTTATCTCTCCCCTCAACCCCCATATCTCTCTATCTTCTGTCCAGGTCTATGAATGGACTGGACAAACCTCAAGGTCTGAAGGTCGTTGATGAAACATCTACCTCACTCGTGTAGCCTCACCTTCCAGCTGCACTTCCTTCTGTCTTCCGTTGCGTCAATGCTTGTAGACAACTGCTGCGTGTGTGTGTGTGTGTGTGTGTGTGTGTGTGTGTGTGTGTGTGTGTGTGTGTGTGTGTGTGTGTGTGTGTGTGTGTGTGTGTGTGTGTGTGTGTGTGTGTGTGTGTGAGAGAGAGAGAGAGACTGTACTTTTTATACTGTTACGGTATAGCAGGCAACAAATTATGCTAAAAGTGAAATGCTTGTCATACTTCTTCACACAATGGCGTTTTATTCTGTAAATAGCCAACCTACAAGGTTACAACGCATTATATCTACGACGTGTTGTAAGCTAGTAGTAAGATGGCTATTTTTGGCGCGCGACGCTGTCGTGCTACAGAGCATGAATTAGCCGTTGACGTTCCAGAGGGTTGTCTTCACTTTCTTTCTTCCAAATTACAAACCAAATTATGTGAAAGCTGTGACAATCAACATGAACTTAGCACTGAACTCGACCTCATAGCAGGCAGGTGATCTCACTCAGCTTTAATTATTTATTTATTTAATAATGTAATCATCTATTAATGAATTTATGCATTTATTTATTCTCGTTTTTATCCCAATTTAGTCATCATGCCAAGTTCCAATTCACCACACGTATATGCTGTCCCTGTCCCTTACACCTGTGATGGCCCCAACAAGTTTACAGTTTTAAAAGTGTGGGTGACAGACACGTTCACGCCAATGCACATAATCAAGTAGGTAACGTTCAGTGGTATCATCAACGCTAGGTTGGGGGTTTTCCAGAGGAAAACAATGACAGCATCATGAGCACACAGCACTTTTCACATTCATCATAATGTTGCCAGTTTTTAGCCCTTTCTTCTAGGCTGCTATTAAGTGTTGTCTGTATCCTGATTACTTTGAACTAGAGGTCACCATTCATGTCTGTCCCTCTCCTGGAGCGCCAGCACCAGTTAGATCAAATCAAGGAAGAGAGAGTGTCATTTCATAGTGACTTAAACAGTTATTTTAGATTATTATCAGGAGTTGTATCAGTGTCTTAATCCCCCAACACATGGTTTATACACACATTACTCAAAGGACCACAATGGAAATAAGCTCTCAAGGGTTTTTGTGTTTGATCCTTATGACAGATATACAAATATATCGTGTCTGTCGGGTGGAATCCTCATATGTCCAAAACTGTTACTTTCCAGGATTCAAATGAAAAAATTGCAAAAGTAGCAGATCTACAAGCTCAAAATGCGTTTCGAGCTTGTAGATCTGCTACTTTTGATACTTTTGTGTGACGCTGTAGTATGATCAAGTAGGGCGTTAATTTACGAAAAAAACACACAACCAGTTAGAATATGGAGATAAGAGGCCCAACAGCAACGATATGGTCATGTATGTGCACGTTCTGTCAATAGAAAACATCAAAATAATGGTCTTAATGCTTGGTGTAAAGCACTTTGAATTGCCTTGTTGTTGAAATGTGCTATAGAAATAAACATGCATTTCCTTACCTAATGGTAATGTTTTACTTCTACACTATAATGTTAACACGTAAGAAGAAATGATAGTCAAATGGACAGGAGCAGAACTCCCCATACCTCATATTTGGATCCTTTTAGAGATAAACTGATATGTTTTCAGGGTGCTTGTTGAATGTTTCATCTGCTGTCTGGTTGTATATTCTATTCCCAGTGGTGTAAAGTAACTAAGTAAATTTACTCAAGTACTGTACTTAAGTAAAACTTTATGGTATTTTTACAATTTGCAATACTTTTACTTCTACTCCACTACATCTCAGAGGCAAATATTATAGTACTTTTACTCCACTCAATTCAATTATTTGAAAACTTTAGTTACTAGTTACTTTGCAGATATACATGATTATATTATAAAACACACATTAACCACTTTAGCCCTATTTTATACATAGGCTATTTGAAAATAGCCGATCTACAAGCTCACAACGCGTCGCAACGCTGTTGTCAAACATTTTAGTACTTTTACTTTTGGTACTTTAAGTGTATTTTGAAGCCAATTATTTTGTACTTTTACTCAAGTAACATTTTGAACACAGGCCTTTTACTTTATCCTTAGGGACCATGAACTATCAACCCCGTTATATTTGTTTCCCTGTAAATTAATTGTAATTTGTGGATTCAAATAAATAATTATGTGTGTGTGTGCGTGCGTGTGTGCAGGCGTAAGTGCATGTGTGTGTGTTTTAATGGTCTATATTTGCATTCATAGAGGACCTCAGCGGTGTGGAAAAGTAACACCAGCTATATTTGCCGAGTTGGGAGTGAGAATGATTGTTCTGGTTTAGTTTAAAGGTAGGGTAAGTGATATGTTTTTGTGTTAAAATAAGTGTTCAATATTATGATAGTACTCATTGCTATAGAGTGTTTGTTCAGTAACAGGAGTCTCCATGTCTCTCCAGCTCTTTGGTAAACAGAAAACACATTTTCAGTTCAGGATATCAATTTTATCCACCACCCCATCCCCATACCACAACAACCCCCCACCCCTCGCTGGTTTAAATGTATTAAGAACCCAAAGCCCGGATGCATTTTAAAAGTTGTTTAAAGTGTTTTATGAATTAATGTGTCTTTGTCACCTTTCATGTGTTGTTTAATGTAGATTATACCAATACATTCTCTATAGCTTCTTCCTCTCATGTGAATTGGCTGGTATTTTCACACACACGCGCTCACGGGCACACACACACACGCACGTGCGCGGACACACGGACACACACACACACACGGACACACACACACACACACAACAAGAAAACAAACATACACATGCACACGCACACGCACACATCGGGGTCATACCTATGTTCCCCGGACCTATGTTCCCCCACTAAGGTTATGGTTAGGTTTAGGTTAGGTCCTATATTCCCCGCTCTCCTAGGAAAGCGGGGAACATAGAACATGGGGAACATAGAACCTGGGGAACATAGGTACGGTCCCGCACACATCCACCACTTTCTCCTCTATCTAAACAAAGTGAGACCACACCAGTCCTCATAAACTGAAAAAGAAGAGATGAATGAGGCCGTGCTGTTGAGGGCCCACTGGTAGAGTATAGTGGTTATTCATTAGCCTGTACCTCAGCCTCTAGTTAAAAGGGAAAATCCCTACAGTGTGTTCTTAATGAGGCCTGTGGGAATCCCATATTGTTACTGTTAATACAAAGTTAAGATGGGGTGAGTGGGAGGAACGGCTGAACGCTACAGAGGTATGTGACGTTGTGTTTGTGTGTAACGATTCACTGCACTTGAAAAAGGAAATGAGTGCTTCTGTCAGACACTCTGGGCAAGATGGAGAAAAAAAAGAAAATATTTACTGCAATGATATTGCAATGGTGGTGTGGCTCTGCTCAAGACACACTCACACACACACCTGGCAGTTCGGGGGGCTTGAGTATACTGCAGACCACATAATCACCCTGTACGCCATCAGAGGACGGCCTCTTTGATGTGGGACCTGAGACAAGCGGGTGTGGTTACACGACAATAAGATGATAGACGAGAGAGAGAGAGAGAGTGTGTGAGAGAGAGAACGAGAGTTAACGGCTACCATACTTATAACTACTGATACTGATAATGGAAAAGGTTAACAGCTCCTGATACATGTGGTCATGTTGAACAGACAGGATACTCAAGTGCTGAAAGTGGTTTGAACTGCAGGGTGACATTCTGGTGACAGGCCTGTTCACCTTTCGCTGTGATAACAGTCCAGTCACAGCACAGAGGCCCATACATACACAAATTAAAGGCAATAACAATAATTGCTCTTTTATCACACGCACGCACGCACGCACGCACGCACGCACGCACGCACGCACGCACGCACGCACGCACGCACGCACGCACGCACGCACGCGCACACGCACACACACACACACACACACACACACACACACACCACACACCACACACACACACACACACACACACACACACACACACACACACACACACACAGGCCACTGTAACTTCTGGGCGTGCTGCCAGTCAGGCAGAGGAGAGCAGAGGAGCGGAATGCAATGAGTCAGATACTAGTGAGAGTAGAGTTGTTTGAATGGCTTTTTTTACTGCATACTTCATACCGGTATACTGATTTAGTTTGCTACTGGAATGATTTATTCATACATTTATTTTACACTTGCAATTAAAGTAGCTACATTATTTTATTCTAATCTGTTAACAATAGAATACTGTCACTAACTGGTTAGGTTAGGGTTAAAGGTCCTTACACACCGGGGCGAATTCTTCATGCGAATAAATACGTTTTTTTTTAAAACCTTCAATGCAAGCGTCCACATCAGTTTCGCGAAGCGAAAAAGCGTCTTTTAATTATTCGGAACGAGTCCGAATTTTGCGTATATTCGCATATTCGCCGGTGTGTAAGGACCTTAAGTAAGACCCCAATTTCTTATTATGTAACTTGGAAACAGGAAAGAAAGTATGTTTCTTTCTAATACTGTTTAGGGTAAGTATTGGGGTTAGATGTGGTTGTGGTTAAGGTTGAGTTTAGGGTGAAAATGGCACTTTAATAAAACGTTTAATTTGTTGTCTCCACAAGTGTGTGTGTTGAGAAAATACTTGATCTTAGAAGCATGGAGACTTCCTGTCAATAGGAGGTCAGGAGGAGGAAATCATTCCTTCTTCCTCGCCCTCAGATCACCTCATCTGACCACTAGACACCATGTGTACACAATATCTGACCTACAAATGTGTACACAATGGTGCAAGACCTGAATGGAGTCTACACAAGAATGCTGCGAATGGCACTAGGTGTCACATGGACGGACGGAAATGTGGACCTACCACGGGTCACAGACAAGGACAGAGAGAGAAAGAAGAGGCTGGCAGGGCACTGCGTCAGGCATAGAGGGCGATGTATGTGCGCGCTACTGGGGGCGCAGCCAGGGACGCATGCATGTGCGCATGCGTGCCCAGTGTGTACTTTTTCGGTGCTTTTTAATTTGGTTAATTCGGTACAAAAAATGTAACCATAACCATAACAGTGTAATGGTACTGTAAATCTGGGCGCCCGCCACTGAGTTTGTGATGGGTGCTCGTCATTTCTCCTGGGGGCTTTAGCCCCGAGGCACCCACAGTATCGTCAGGCACCCGGAACTGGTGGTGAGCAAACTGACACTGTGGGAGCCAACCCAGGGCACAGCAGGAAAGGCAGCGCAACACCTACGTACTACTGTCAATAAAAAGTTACGATGGGGCGAGTGGGAGGAACGGCTGAATGATACAGAGGTATGTGACGTTGTGTTTGTGTGTAACGCTTCACTGCACTTGAAAAAGGACATGTGTGAAACGTGTGCTTTATTAAAAAAAATTGTATTGTATTTTAACTGCATATACATTTTAGTGCATTATTTGAGTTTTGACAGTGCAACAGTTTTTGTCTGTGTGTTGATGCCAACATGCTGAGTCATCATGCATGTAGACTACAGTCCAAGACGGAAATAGCAAGACATGCCATCTCCGGTTTACTTCCCGTATCGTGACGTAGGTGGACTCCTTTTTAGGAGAGCGGAAGCAGGTTGGATTCTATTGATTCCAATGGGAGAGTGAACGTGAACACAGCTTCTGAACCATTCTTTAGCCCCATGGTCTCTGAACTAAATATTGGACCCGATTGTTACAAGCCACACAATATTTACAAGATTTTCATATTAAAAAGGCTTTTTTAGAGACACAAATCAGGAGAAAATCTACTTTGTTATCCTCCTTTCTCTATCCCAGCAACACTCTTGTGAGATTTGGGAAGATACTGTATCTGAAGAGTCCATCTGCAGTCTGACGGACGAGACATAGAGGGCCCTGTCCCTTATTTTTAACTCTATGCTCTGTCCCTATAAGATGTTAAAACTGACAAACTGAGATTCGAAATGTGAATATAGTACTTGAAATCATTATGGACACATTCAAAATTAAATAAAATGTGTTCCAATGCTCAATAATATCATTTTCCATTATCGTCTTGGTTGATGAGGTATGATTTGGGATTTGGGAATCATGACATTTTGATTGTCACACTCAGACCTTTGGACAGTTCTAGTGGCTCACCACTTTGCCATGGAAACAGGACACTTTTCAGTATAGCATTGTTTTCAGCTGCCCCTCCCTATAGTGGTGTAAACTGCTGCTCATATGTTGATAAGGGTTTTAACACGTCTTCTATAATCTATAGGAACACAAGCCATGTCATGGAAGTTCGATGGGTGAATATTTCCAACTTAAACGCTAATAAAAAGCAGAAAGAAACTGGATTTCAGTTAAATACTGTATTTTTGATTGCCTCTTATTTAACAATTTTGGCCAATGTTTGACCAGTTCTTTATAGTATAGTTTGTTGATTCCTTTTCATGCAGTAATGGTCTTTTTTTTTAATTTAATTTCTTTTAAGGTATTAAAAAGGTCTTAAAAGTCCTTAAATGGTCACTTCACTATCATCTGGAGAGCCCCCCCAAATAAATAAATAAAAAAAGACCCCACCAGACGGTGATGGCCCCTGTATGGATGCAGCCTGAGGTGAACTTTCTTCTTGCACTTGAGAAGAAAAAAAAGAAAAGGAATAAACCGTGTTTCCTTCCTGTGCGTGGGTGAGTTGTGTCAGCAATGTCACATGAGAGCTGTGATTCATTCATAAACACAACGCTTTGTTGTGCACACAAACACTTACTGATATTAAGTGCCAAACCATATATGGCACTTCCTGGTGAAAGTAAAAAAAAAAAAATAGAGAGAGAGAGAGAGATAGAGAGAGAGAGAGAGAGAGAGAGAAAGAGAGAGAAAGAGAGAGAGAGAGAGAGAGTGAGAGAGAGAGAGAAAGAGAGAGAGAGAGAGAGAGAGAGAGAGAGAGAGAGAGAGAGAGAGAGAGAGAGACAAGAGCGAAGTTATTATGAATGTAATAACTTGTGTCATAACTCAAGTCATAACATGATCATGTTGTATTAATGCTTGCTATAGGAGCCGGTGGTCTGGAGGGTTCAACCCAGCTGAGCCTTTATCAGAGATCTAACCTGGCGCGCATCTATAGCTATAGACATTCTAGCTATAGATGCGCGCCAGGTTAGATCTCTGACTTTTTCCACCACATGTATGCATTCTAGCCTAGAATGCATACATGTGGTGGAAAAAGTATTCACATTTTTTTCTTCTTCAATACTGTTAAGTAATAGTCCGGAATACTTAAGTAAGTATAAAAATACAAACGTATACATTGGTATCAAAATGTACTTGAAGTAGGCCTACCAAAAGTAGAAAGTACTCATTATGTATTGTAGAATGTCCCATTTCACAACTTTTCAAATGTATAAAAACATATTTTGTTGCCATGCCACGCGTTGTGAGCTCGTAGATCTGCTATTTTCAAATGACTAAAATGTATAGGGCTGAAGTGGTTAATGTATGTTTTGTAATAATAATCAAAATCTACAAGTAACTAAAGTTTTCAAATAATTGTAGTGGAGTAAAAGTATAATATTTGCCTCTGAGATGTAGTGGAGTAGAAGTAAAAGTAGCCTACTGAAAATTGGAAATACTCCAGTAAAGTAAAATAAATACCTCAGAATTGTACCTATAAGTACTTAGTTACTTTCCACCACTGGCTGTGAGGCTGTCTATTGTGTGCACCATACCTATATCTATGTGCTCTCTGGGGGAAATGTAGTCCTTGTGAAACTCATGGTAAAGTCTGGAGATATTGTATTAAATGTAGGCTATTTAACGTCACAGCCATGATGTTGGATGTTGGATGTTCTTTCGATTTAGATGGATGCTAATCTTAGTCTAATGCGTGTTACATGTGAAACTGAAATGCAGGTTTGTGTTTTGTGCAAGTAGCCTATTTCTGTTTATGTATTATGTGTTGTTTGTTAGGCTGACTGTCCTGGTTGCTGTACTACTGTACAATGTAGGCATACAGTAGCAGTTGCTCTTATCAAGCAACTTTACAAGTGTGACATCAGAGTATTGTAAGTGATGTGTTGTTTGTTGTACTTACTGAATATATAGACAGCTATTCAAAAATAGTTTTTGTTTGTTTAAAACAAAGAACAAAGGAGTTCCTGAGCAAAACAGTGACACAAACAGAGAAGAAAGACAGCAGACTCACAGAGCAGTGTGACCAAATCTCTTCCAACGGAAAATATCTCAAAACTCAAAAGCTCCGTTTTGAAATTCAGTTTACAGACAGGTGTGAATAGTCACTAAATCTAGTGACAAAGTAACAACGTTTGCAGCACTGGCTGTGGGGCCTCACATTTGGCTTGATCCTTGCTAATTATAGGTCAGTATTATATGACGTTGTTAATGTTGTTTTACGCAGTTTTCTTTACCTTTAGATCAAGTGTTTAAAAGATGAAAACAGCAAAAAGTAACAGATTGTACAAGAAAGGCTGGTGCTTGGACTATATATAGACACTTTACCGAACAATGTCATACAGTGGTTGTTGCTATACATTCTGTGGTATTTCAAAAGCATTAAAAATAGAAATGAATAATAAACTAAACCTCTCTCTTACACAGATGACGCTCAGTTGCTTCAGTACCACCGACCCAGAGTCTGTGAATCTGACCCACATCTACAATGACTTGGAGGATAGTGGCTCCCTGTGGAGAGGAGAGCCACTATTATAAGTAGTAGTACCAGCAGTAGTACCAGCAGTACCTGTAGACTGGTTGTGCATGGTGCTGGTACTTCTGCCCTGACCATGTTGATGGGACTTTCTAAGCCTTCACTGTGTCTCATTATCCATCCATGATAATAACACTGTTAATAAATACAATGCAGCTCAATACGTATACTCTATATAAAACAAGTAACTAAGGACAAATGGACCAAAAGGTGGTCCGAAGGGCAGAATCTGAAAGGGAGCCCGGACGGAAGTAGAACTTGAAATGTATGTGGCCAACAGACAGGAATGTCAAAGCAAGTCACACAATGAAAATAACAAAAATGCTATTGTATTTTACAGACCTGAAAGAGCAGCAAGAGCGACATGTTGAAGAAACAGGTGAGTGGAAAGATGAATTATTGTCTCCGCCAGGCAGACGGCCTGTCTGTCTGTCTGTCCGTCGTCCGTCCGTCCGCCCGCCCGTCCGTCTGTGAAGAGCCAATCTCCGGCACCGTTGGCTTGATGGCAGCGAAACTGTGCGAACACACTCCCTGAATGCCAGAGCAGAACCTCTGCCCCAAATTCTTCACATGGGCCTGTGATAGCTCCACCATGTAAAACCCATTATTTTATATTACTCCTTCAGATTTTATCCACATTTCACGCAAATCGATACACATGATCTCTATAGTTATGTGATCAAGACCGATCTGTTTGATTTGTCATATTCCTTCCTGATTGGCTAAGATTGACATCTAAAGTTTGCAGGAGTGGCCCGGTTTGAACAAAATGCCTCAAATCATGAACACAGCTTCCGATTGCGGTGAAACTTTGCACGCACATTCACACTACCTTGAGATACAAATGCCACTCTTTTCACATTGCCCTATTATAGCGCCATCAGGAGGCAGATCTTTGTAAAACATTACTTTTTTATTACTCCTACAAATGTTGTCCAAACATCACGCAAATCTGTACACATTATCTCTATAGTCATGTGATCAAGACGGATCCGTCCGATTTTCCATATTCCATCCTGATTGGTGAACTCCGAACATTTCTGGCCACCTGACCTAGCGGAGACCTGTGCTCCGAGGAGCACTTTTTATAGTTGTACAATTTGTTTATTCTAGAGTACTAGTTTATATACCGTGGTAACCTACTGTCTTGGCATTCTACTACTACTATTACTAGTTACTACTAATACTATTATTATTAACACTACTACAGTTCTTGTAAATCAAAGCTAAAGACCTGTCTGTTTTCCGTTGCAGTTTACTGATTTTGTTTAAAAAAATAAATAATAAATACAGTAATTTCTTCAGCACATTAATCTTTTTCTTAGTATTATGTTTTAATTTTTGCTTGTTTTAATTTTTGTTTTGTTTTTATTGCACTTTGTTAATGTTTTCATGCTTAATGTTTTATATAAAGCACTTTGAATTGCCTTGTTGAAATGTGCTGCACAAATAAACTTGCCTACAGCTATTACTACTACTGTTGTACTAACCACCTGCATTCACTACTTTTCACCTTTTTTCTTATGCTGCTAAAAAGATGCCGTTTAAAGTAAGAAATGTGAAATGTTTGTTTATTAAAGTATCTCTCTCTCTCTCTCTCTCTCTCTCTCTCTCTCTCTCTCTCTCTCTCTCTCTCTCTCTCTCTCTTTGTAAAACCCTACTCACTTTCAAAACTGCCCTAAAGATATACCTTCAGGAGGCTGCAATTCGAAAATGGCCCCTGTCCAAGTCTTAACCTAGCCCCCCCCCCTTTTTTCTTCTTCTCTTGTACATATTTTTCACTCTTCATACCAGTAACCTGTAAGCTGATTGTATGACATTATGTATAGTAGTGTGTATATCTGTCTGTCACCTATATGTCATCATGATTTGTGTGCATGGGGATCTCATCTTAAACAAGCTCAGTGCTTAATGAGTCTTCCAGTTTAGTAGACCTTGTATTGTGAATTTGTACTTACATGTAGGTACTGTTGTTCTCATGTCTTACTAAATAAAGTACATCAATCAATCTCTCTCTCTCTCTCTCTCTCTCTCTCTCTCTCTCTCTCTCTCTCTCTCTCTCTCTCTCACTCTCTCTCTGTGTGTGTGTGTGTGTGTGTGTGTGTGTGTGTGTGTGTGTGTGTGTGTGTGTGTGTGTGTGTGTGTGTGTGTGTGTGGTGTGTGTGTGTGTGTGTGTGTGTGTGTGTGTGTGTATGTGTGTGTGTGTGTGTGTGTGTGTGTGTGTGTGTGTGTGTTTCATTAACTACTGTATAACCAGGCACGCCGATTTATGTGCGCGGCCGTGGGGGCTCAACTCAAACCGCAATAGCCCCGCCCCCCCCCCCCCCCGCCCCCTCAGCCGTGACCGAAAAAAAGTATGTTTCTCTGTCTGGGCTATTGTTCTAGGTGTCAACGGCGCGTTAACACCTATCTGCCCCCCGCTATAGTAATGTAATGGTACGTTTGAGCCTGACATCTGAGATTCATGAGGGGGCTGACCAATTGAGCGTGGGGGTGCTGGACCCGAAGCCCCCCCCCCCCCCCTATCGGCGTCCCTGACTATAACATTTGTGTATCATATTATTGAGTGGTGAAAATCATTGATCTATAAAAGCTATTGATTGTTGATTTGTAACAATAGTTGATCATGGAGCTGTAAGGAGGATGGATGACTGAACCTCTGTTCTTCATCTGTCATTCTATCTCTCAGGGGGAGAGTTTCCCTGGTGGGTTTGGTTTATCATCGCCCTGAGCATCATCAGCATCATCAGTGTCCTGGTTCATAAGAGACGAAGCATTCTGGAGTTTGGCAGCAGATTCTGCAGACGTGCAAATCCAGCTGACACCAAGGACAGGTACAGAATGATTCATGTTGGAATTCATGTCAGCTTACCTCAGTGTCTTTTACCTCAAACATCTTTTGGGGCAATGGGACTTCAATACAATCTCTCCTTTCTCTTATCCCCCCCCCCCCTCCTCTTGTCACTCTATCTTCTGTCCAGGTCCTATAACGGAGTGTCAACAAACCAGGTCTGAAGGTCGTTGATGGAACATCTATACTCTACTCATGTTGCCTCACCTTCCAGCTGCACATCCTTCTGTGTCTCTCTGATCCAAAGGGAGAGAGACTGTACATGTTCATGTTACCGTAAAGCAGGCAACAAATGATGAATGAACTCTAGAGGCTATATTTTTTATTAATTCAACGTTCACATGTTCTCCTCAGACCGTGGATGAAATGAAACCGAGTTACGTTCGTAAATCGCCACAATTTAAACACTTAATTATTCGCCATTATTAAAATGGTTGTGCCCCTGAGACGGGTGATCTGACTCCTACGCAAAGGCCCGCCTCCCCCTCATGTCAAAGTAGTTGTCAATGTTTACAACTTGATGAGAGGACATGTTGAAATATCCTTATGGACCCAGAGAGAGAGAGAGAGAGAGAGAGAGAGAGAGAGAGAGAGAGAGAGAGAGAGAGAGAGAGAGAGAGAGAGAGAGAGAGAGGAAAGAAAGCATGACTTTTAGTCTCATTCATGAGCTCCGGCACCTAACAATATACAAATTACGCACTGACCTAGAGTAGGTGCTGAGTCATCTTTTCTGTGTTGACGTTTCATTATGGAGTGTAAATTCATACTTTGCACGATGGCGCCGTAGACCTACGCTGAAAATAGCCAAAGCTTACAACGCGTCGTATCTGCGACACCTAAGCTGGTAGGTTGTCTATTTTTGACACACAATGTGCTACAGAGCATAAATCTGCCTTTTATTCTTTCTTACCTGACATTCCAGAGGGTTGTCTGCACTTCGCTGATGGTTTGGGTCTTGTTGTCTTCAGTTCCTTTCTTCAGATCCAAATTACAAACAAAAATATGTGAAAGCTGTAACAATCTACAGTATATTAACTTAACCATGAACTCAACATACCTCATAGTAGGCAGGTGATCTCACTCAGCTTTATGTATTTATTTATTTATTTAATAATGTATTAACTTATAAATGTATTTATACTTTTTTTCAGTTTTTCTTCCAGTTTAATCGTCATGCCAATTCCCAATTTGCCACACAGTACCAGTAGTCCCTGTCCCTTACACCTGTGCCACCCGAACGCCTCAACAAGTTTACAGTTTTAAAAACGTTTTGGGTGACAGACGTGTGCACACCAATACAGAATAATGTTTTGTAGCATCAGCGCTATAGGTTGGGAGTCGACCCTCCCTCGAGAGGAAAACAATGACAGCATCAGCAGCAGTTTTCATCTCATCATGTTGCCTGCTTAAACCTTTGTTCTACGCTGCTATTAAGAGTTGTCTTGGTCACCATGTATGACTGCTCCTCTGCCGGGCTGCCAGCACCTGTCTCGAAAAATCAAGTCATTTCATGGTGTCTTTACCATAATCAGGACTTAAATGTCTTAATGCTCTTCATATGTTGCCCTTTCAATTGCCTTTTTGAAATGTGCCGTACAAATAAACTTGCATTTCTTTTCTTTGGTAATGTTTTATTTCTGTTTTTATTTCTTAACTGTAACGTTGACATGACATCTATCTTCCCTCCCTCCCTCATTACTGTTCTTATTATTTTAGTAAGGTTATTATTAAGCAGTGAGGGAGTGAGAGAGATAGGATAAGAGGTGGAGAGAGCACAAGAGTGAAGGATCTTCTGTGGTCAAAGGACCACAATGTTTGGGGTCAAATTGGTCCTTATTTCCTGCAAGCTATCATACACACTGCTTGCCATGCTGTGGTACTAGATGGAGAGAAACTACAGCTAGAGAGCTTTGCAGGAGAGAAATTGATGGTTCCAGATACGACCAGAGGACAGTGGAGAAAGCAGGAACAGGTAACAGTAGAAGAGGACCTTGACCTTGAAAGAGACACAGAGAGAGAGAGAGCAAGAGCAAGAGAGAGAGAGAGACACACACACACACACACACACACACACACACACACACACACACACACACACACACACACACACACACACACACACACACACACACACACACACACACACACACACACACACACACACACACACACACACACACACACACACACTGCTAAATTTCTTCTTAATGAAACAAAAGGTTAAAGATCCTTTTTCAAAAAAGAACCAACAACAAGTTGAGGATTTTTATGTGGAGTATGCAACAATCCAATGTGGCATATGCTCAGAATCAGATCATTGGATTTTTGTTCTCTGAACCAAACAAAAACAGGGGCCTACATTTTGAGACTGCAGTTTACAAATACCTCTTTCAAGAACTGTGGACAAAAAACATTTGGGAAAGAGTTTAAGCACAAGAGGTGTGCAGATATTCATATTTTCAGGATAATGTATGCGTGGTTTGAATCAGAGGGAATGTACTTAATAACCGTTCATTACCTGTATACAACTGTTTTAGTTGATTTCTGTCAACATGGTTGTCTTTCTTGGTTGTTCTTTTGTTGTTTCTATGTGTAATCTCTGCATCATTGTAAATTAGTGTCTCCCTCAATGATCTCTAAGAGAATTTTAAATAAAGTTTGAATGAAAAAAACTTAAAGTACACACTTACTTTAGCTGTGCCTGTTATATCCTCCCATGGTGTAGCAGGACAGATGAGTTATTTTATTTCTGGGGGTTTACACACACAGTACACTGCTTGACAAGACAAGAGATAAACTTGAACTTGAAGGCTGCCTTGAAAAGACACCTATTCTCTCAGGCTTCTGGCAAATAGTTGTTTGTTGTGTTGTTTGCTTGTTGGTTGTTCATTGTTTTTGATGTAAAGCGTCCTTGGGTTCATGAAAGGCGCTATATAAATAATATATTTTATTTACATATAAATTCAAACTTTTATTATTATTATTATCATTAAACAAGAGCAGGGGTCCCCCGAGTGTGTGTGTGTGTAGGCGTGCGCGTGCGTGCGTACGTGCGTGCGTGTGTGTGTGTGTGTGTGGTGGGGGGATGGCTGATTTATCCAGTGTCATGCACAACCCAGCTCAAGATCATCACCCATCCCTGAGATCCAGGAGAAACATGCTAAACGAGGTGGAATGATGTCATGCTGAAGCCAGTTGTGTTCCACAAGGCACACAGGCCCTCCGGGCAAACTGCTGAGGCAGCTCCCTGCTGGTACACATGAGCCTGTGGGGGAATTCCCCGCCACTCTCCTTATCGCCTCGCCACTCGCCTTTTCTTCCACGATTTTATGCGCGGTGTGGTAATTGAAAACACACAGAGCCTGTCTGTGTGTTTGGATGTTGTTACCACTTCCCACATGGTTAAACAGTGTACAGACATGTGGACACTTCCTCACTCTGTAAATGGTTTGACAGCCTAAATAAATTATCTCAAATGAAGGTCTAACTATGGCTTAAATTAATACTATTTGTAAAGAATTATTCAACTTTGTCACATCACAGGTTTAAAATTCATATTGCATAATCTGATATCTCCATCGTTTACTGGAAAGAATAACACACAAGAAAACGATAATAACAATAAATGTGCCACATAATGAGTCCAAATATGAGTCACATCCCACTAGTGAGCCAGCGAACCAAACCAAAACACCTCTTTCACAAGGAATGTGTGAGTTCAATTCACCAGTGCAAATATTGTAGACCTAGCACATTGACACACATATAAATCAATATACAAATACATATACAGCCACATATGACATAAACCTGGCTTATAGAAAAAAGATGGTTTAGACCATGGTTCCACTGAGTTGAATTCATGGATCCGGAAACGTCATTAGTAGTTGATGTATTATTTATAGTATTCCCCTCTGGGGGAGATCTTGATTTGGGGGGAGATCTTCATCTAACTCTGAGTGTAAACATTGTTTCCAGTGTGTAGATCCACCTCTTCTGGAAAGAGAGGGAGAAAGAAAAGGCCAAGACAGAGAAGATATCAGAAAAAAGCCTTATTTCTGGGAAAGGCTGTTAATAGGGGGTCGGGCTGATGGTGATGGTAGTGGGACAGTGTGTGATATTCCTTTCAGACCAACACATGACTTGAGTTTAGCTCTGTGTTACACAATATGGTGATGAGTCACACTCCCTGGACGTGTGCCAAAGATAACAGGGGAGCTGGAGTGGAGGGGGGCAATTATCCTTTAAATCTGAATTCTGATACACTGTAAGAGTCCCGGCACATTGTGCCAGACAGGGTGTTCCTACTTGAGCCTCTGATCTGAGACCAATCTGAGAAACACCATTGTGTAGAAAAGGGGAAATCTGTACTGTGGGAATACAAACTATACAGTATGTCACAATACAGTATAGGTTTTCACAAAAAGTAGGTGGATGTCTGTTCACTTGTAGCCCAAGTGTTCTTCCATTTAAATAATAGTAATAATAATAATAATAATAATAATAATAATAATAATAATAATAATAATAATAATAATAATAATAATAATAATAATAATAATAATAATAATAATAATAATAATACAGAAACTACACAAATGTAATGCAATACTTGTCTGTCACAAACCACAACGTAAAATACATTTTCAACAAAGGAAACATAAGCTCTCCAAATTTGAATCTAAATGCCGTAATCGTGAATTGTGCTTGAAATTCAGTTGATTCTTGTTAAACAATAACAGTATTACTTATTGGGACCCATATCGGACTTCTTCAGTCACCTGAGAAAGTGCATACCACTTTATCAGTGATATGCACTCCTAGGTATTTGAACTCACTGACCCTCTCCACTGCAGCGCCTTGTGTTCTCTGACATCCTATAGTCCATCAGCTCTTTGGTCTTGTTTGTTGAGAGCAGGGTTGCTCTCCTGGCACCGTTTTGTCAGGTTCTCCTCCACGTCTCTCCTGTAGGCTGTCTCATCGTTGTCCGTGATCAGGCCTATGTTTTTAGTTTTTTTTGCAAACTTCACCACTAAGTTAGAGCTGTGTGTGGTACGCAGTCATACAGGTATACAGGTCGTAGACAAGGAGGCTCGGAACACAGCCCTGGCAGGGCTCATGTGCTGGGGGTCAGGGGTTTTTGATCTCATCCTCACCACTTGCTGTCGTTCTGACAGAAAGTCCAGGATCTAGCTGCACACGCTGAGGTTGAGCCCTAGGACCCTGCACTTGGTTTCAGAGGTCTGAAAGGGGATTATGGAGTTGAACACTGAACTGTAGACTCTAATACCATAAGTTGTTTCAAGTTTTGCTGTGAAACTGGCCATAGATCTGTAAAGTTATTATCGGCATGTCAAGTTGTTATTGAAAAACAAGGGTTCACCGCTTCACATTCCAGGGAAACCCTGATCTCTGACAACCTCTGCTGATCTGATAACACCACGGCTGTGGTCAAAAAGACACAGCAGCTTTTGTACTTCCTGAGAGTGCTCAAGAAAAAACGGGCTCAATGGAAAACTTCTGGTGGTCTTTTATCACTCCTCGATAGAGCCTTCTTTCTTAACATCAGTGTGGTTCAGAAAGACAAACAAGCTCATCAAAGGGTCATAAATACAACACATTCATTCATGAATCCTTACAGGGTGGTATTATCTATGTGATCGGCTGTGAACACAACTCTGCCCCTTCATAACGTTCCTATGCTACTGTGAGCCGTAAACCCACACCAAAACGAACAACACATCTTTAATACAGTATGGCAACGGAAGGAAAACGAACATTTATTAATAGAGACATTTCAACAAGGCAATTCATAGTGCTTACACAAAATATTAAGCGCATTAAGACAAAGACAGTGACATTAGGCAGCGTATCTCTTGCTCTCTCCTACCTTTCTCTAGCTTACATACAGTACAGTAATGGGTCTTGTAACGTCTCATAACAAGGAAGAAGAAAGTCCCACTGCCCTCAGCTCTTCACCATTAACTGCATATGAAGCTAATATGACAGTAAAGGACATTTCAAGTGATCCAGAGACTACATTACTTCTTTGCAGTGACCCCACAGTATGTGCTGATCAGAGTGAATACACAAAGGAGCAGTTGTGGGTTCAGTGTCTTGCTCAGGTCAACCTTATCTTCATATAATTGGTCCTCTCTAAAGGGCTTTTCAGACAGGATGTGACACTGCGTTCTCGCTTGGATCAGCGGGGTCGCACTGCGCTCCTCTTTTGAATACACAGACAATCGCTCATCGAGTCAACGCCAGGCGATCTACGCCTGCTTCAGCTGTGTCAAATCATTGTCCTGCATATTGCATAGAAACATGTTGATCACAATCTAGCTCGTCATGGCGTGTGTGTGACACGAGCACAAACATGACAGATCAGACAACTGCTCTACCTCCTGAGCCACTGACAACTTACAGTACATGATGTCTGCAGTACATTTTGACGAGTGTTTTTTTTCTCTCCAGGATGCAGTGATATTACAGCTTAATTACAACAATAGCCATGCAAATAGTTTTAAAATCACAAATGGAAATATTACTTTGAAATTAAAGTTGTCTCCCACATGGATGGAAACATGGAGTTAACTGTTTAACATCATCTAACTTACATTATCCAATGCCCGCAAACAAAGTCCATACTGTAGGGTTCAGTCCAATGCGGGGTGTTTGTTAACCCCTACATTTGTTTTGCCCAAGTTCAGCTGCAGATAGTTGTCAGTGCATCATTGTATGAAGTGGAAAATGTATTTCTGATAGATTGTAACAGAGTTAATGTCACTGAGTGCTGGAATGGCAGCTTCATCTCACTCTCAGCTGGAAGGTGAGGCTACATGAGTGCGGTAGATGTTCCATCAACGACCTTCACCTGGTTTGTCCACAGAGACTCCATTCATCATAGGACTGGCCTCAGAGACAGCATCCATAGGCCTGGACAGAAGAGACATAGAAGCAGACAGACAGAGAAAGAGGAAGATGAGATATTGAAAAGTAGAAGAATTGACTGACTGACTGCTGACTATGAGATTCAATTCAAAGAGGCCTCACAGGTAGTTTGTGGTACTATCTGTGTAGGCCCTATAAAGAGAAGGTGCATTCGCCATCTGTTTTGAATAAGGGGTGTCATGTTTTGCAATTAATTAAACTTACATAAACAATTTATGTTGTTAAGGCTTTGTGAATTTAGTTTTGTGTGAATTTAAAATAAAGTATAGTTTTGGACCATGACAGAGGCGCGCCGACTCAGTAGACCTTGAGGCCAAGGAGTCGCGCCCGAGCGCCTCCAGGCGCGAGTGCCCGCGGCGACCGGCCGATGGTCTGCTAGTCGACTCAGCGCCGTCCGAGTTATGTACCGATAGGCACAGAATAGTAAATAATATTGGTGGGGACTGCGTTTGCCCCACTAACTGTGTAATTAAACTTACATAGACTATTTCTGTTTTAAAGGTTTGTGATTTCTATTTGACTGTGCAGGGCAGAGGCGTCAATTCTCTGAGTCATGGTAACCGCAGACCCTCGGATTTAAAATTATTTCCACTATTTCTTAATTCCATTTAAAGATGTGTTTACATTATATTTTATAACTAAGGGATAGGTGCTATAAGGTTACAGGCTTGGAAACCAGTTAGCATATCTACAGTTCTGCTGTTCACACCTCCATTTTGGAAGACAATGAGCTCCCTGTTGATGGCCCAATTGCTGATGGCTCTTGGTATCAATGTGTCTTCATTAATATTCTCACTAACTCAACAATGAGATCTCCCACTCAACTCTGTGGTTTGATGTAGGTGATCAACTCCATTGTTTAGTTTAGTGAGAATTTGTGAAGGGTTTCAGTTCTGTTGGGCAGTTTAAAAGTTTAAACCACCTGGATATTTTGTGCTAAGTCTTGTGATCCATTCTTTTTCATGGAATCTTCTCTGTCCAATTGTCCAGCGGTCATTGTATTCCAAGCCACATACCTTTATGGCCTCAATTCCATGTGTCATAAAGTGTTGAACAATTAACAAATGGGTATCCTTTTCATTATTAATGGTATATTTATGTTGGCTTATTCTAATTGCTATGGAGTTGCTCGTCTCTCCTACATATTGTAATCCACATACTTGGCAAGTAATCAGATAAACACAATTTCTGGTGTTGTATGTGATGTTCTGTCTTAGGATAATTATATTTTTGTTTGTCCTGTTTTTAACAGTTTGTTTTGGGCTAAAGTAGTTAGGCCTTGTCCTAATTATCTGGTTCCATGGTTTCAATTTGCTGTGGACCAAGTGGTCTTTTAAGTTTTTGTTTCTCCTGTAGGCCGAGATTATGTTGAAGTTCTGTAAGAGGTCCCCTCCCCTGTTTTCAAAATTTCTTTTGATGGCTCTGTTTGCCAGTAAACTTTGGCTAGAAAATGTGGTTACTAAAGCTAGACTGACTGACTGACTGACTGACTGACTGACTGACTGACTGTCACTGATTGATTGATTGATTGATTGATTGATTGAAAAAGACACTAAAGTTAGTTGAACTGAATTAAAACATGAAACATTCTGTACCTGTCCTCATTACCAGCTGGAGTGTCAGGTGTGCAGAGTCTGCTATGAACAAAGTCCAGAATGCTTCTTCTCTTCTTATAAACCAGGACACAGAGGAAGACCATGATGACGCCAAGGGTGATGATGACGATAAGCCATCCCCACCAGGGAAACTCTCCAGATGTAGAAACATCTAGAGATGACAGATGAAGAGGAGGGAAGAGAGTGGTGAAAGATGAAGAACAGAGGTTCAGTCATCCTCCTTACAGATCCAACTATTTTTACAACTCAATAATCAATAGCGTCTGTCTGTCTATAATAACTAGTCTATCATAATAACTAGTGCAAGGCACAGGTGTGTGCATTAGGGGCCGTGTCCACAGAGACATTTTTGTTTTTTCTTCCTGAGTGCAGCGTATGTTTTCAATTGTTCAATGGGAGCGCCACGTTATGGGAAAAGCAAGCAGCATGACGAGGCGCTGTTTTGCGTTGCGCTGCGTTTTTGTTCACGTCTGGTGTTTTTATCCGGGCTCCCAGAATTTTTATATTTTCAAATCAGGGCGTTTGGAAGCGTGTTTAGCAGAGCGCCTTGCGTTTTCAACAGGGATAAAACCCTTTGGTGGACGCACTGCCTTAGTGTCAGTAAAGAGATCATTGCATTATAATAGTGAATACTGTGGATGCACATGTGGTGTCAGAATGTGTGATGGTGTCTGGGTGTCTAAACAAAATCTACATTTCAACAATATTCAACAATGCTGTGTAAACTGATACTGTAATAACATCATAATACTGTACATATTGTATACATTAGGGCATTAACAGAATAATCGAATATTCGACTATCAAACCACTATTCGACCACTGTACATCAAAGTCGATTATTCTATAAAAAAAAAGACTAAAAAAAAGACAATTTTATATATTTTTTTTTCAGTGGCTTTTCTACAGCAGACACGCAGCTATGAGCTCTGGTGTGACGTCAACTCGCATTCCTTGAGTCGAGTCGTCAATGCCATTGGCAAAACAAAAACAAAAAAAAATCTTTTATTTTTAAATTTTTTATAATCAAATCGATTAATCGAATATTCGAATACTTATAGGTCGAATAATTCGAATGCTAAAAATCACTATTCGTGAATGCCCTAACACATATAGTATACATTGTACTGAGGATCGGGCAGAAACAACAGGTGAAGACGAGAGAAACATTTCAGATTTCTTACTTTAATCAAACTGTTCTCCGCAGCATTGGAAAGAAAGGTCAGAGGTCAAATTACTCAACAGAGATCAGCAAAGAAGAAAATATGGCGCTTGCACGCACGCACACACACACACACACACACACAGACACAGACACAGACACACACACACACACACACACACACACACACACACACACACACACACACACACACACACAGACACACAGACAGACAGACACACACACACGCACACGCACACGCACACACACACACACACACACACACACACACACACACACACACACACACACACACACACACACACACAGCAGCAGCAGCTGTAGTAATAGTAGTAGTAAAAAGAAGAAGAAGAAGAAGAAGGATAGCTGTATACAGTACATATACTGTAGGTTACTATATAAACTAATACTGTACAATACAGACATTGCACAATAATTATAACAAAATAAATAAACGTTTCATTCACCTGTTTCTATACCTGGTAGCTCGCTAGCTTGCTGTGATTTCAGGTCTAGAAAATATAATACAGCATTTGTTTACATGAAGCTGAACACAACAAAGCAGGATTATGATGTTTTATAACTTTAATATTCTATATAGGAGCAGCATCCAAGGTTGGACTGAGTGGAGATAGAGGTCAGGGTCCCCTGAATCAGGGTTTTTTAGTGTTTTTTAGACAAAGGAGTCCTTAGCTGAGAGAGAGATGAAGCAGGGACCCCCCACTATTGTATAACATTGTGTTGCAGATTAAACTTTTTAATAGATTTCATAGATAGCTTCATCATGCGTGTGTTGGTTTGTTTGTTTACGCATGATCTTTTCTATTGATATGTTAGATTCATGATGATGTGTATTTTCAGACATTTAAAGACTAAACTTGACCTTTGGCTCTGTTGTTGGTCTGCAAATAGCTGATCTACAAGCTCGTACAAGCTTATAGATCTTCTATTTTCAACTAATGTTCCGACCAGAATAGGGATTCTATTATTCAAGTGGTAAAAAAAAAAAAAACATCTGGAGGCCTGATCCCGGACCCACTGTTGAAGACCCATGCCCTAAAGGCTGACACACGCCACTATTTATGTACTGGTACTAATGGTACTCACCTAAGGGTTTAGTGAAGGATGCACAGTCTGTAATGACACCAAGGTCAAAAGGTCAGCATTTCAGTAAAGTTACAACGAGCACAAAGTGTCTGATCTGATCTACTGTTACTGTATATTACTAACACCACTACTACTGCTACAGATACTACTACGAGTAGTACTGCTAATAATTATACTACGACTACAGTTACTATTACTACCACTACTAATGTTACAGATACTGCTAGTGGTGCTAATGATTACACTCCTAGACTACTACTATAACTATTACTACTACTACTTACTTGATCAGTACACAGTAAAATCCTTTGTGTTAATTGAATTCTGAAGAGTGTACAAATTGAACCAAATGGTTGAGTTGGAACTATTTGGTTCCATGTGTACACTCTTCAGAGTTAAATTAAGGATTTGACTGTGTAGCTTTACTACTAGACTTCTACTTCTACTACTATTACTTGTTATAGATCCATTTGGGTTTCAGTCATTAAACATCTTATTTCATTATCTGAAATCATGAATCACATTCATCTAAATTAATACAATTACTAATGAATAAATTAAGGGGCAATCAATGCCTGAAAATAATAAACACAGTGCTGGGGTTATTAGACAATCTGACACTTGAAGAGTAAATACTTGTGAGCTACTGTATGTGATCTACATATTGCTCAGGTTCATATAGTGTCCATAATGAAACATTTATTCTCTGCTAACTGTATCACAGTGTCACAGTGGAATGTTATTTCTGTCCATTTCCTTTGCTGTCACTCAATGTTAGACTCACCAGCTTTAATGTTGTCAATGTGTTCATCCACTGCCTCCATCATCAGCTGGGTTGTCTCTGGGACGTCCTTACAAATCACATGGACAGTCTGGTTCAGAATACATGGTACACAGCGGGACGAGGCAGGAGGACTGGTGCCAGAACACGGCAAGATGTCAGATGGTTCTCCTTTCCACAGGAAGCCTGTATCCACCAGGCCATTATAGATGTGGGTCACATTCACACCAACAGAGACTGGGTCGGTGGTGCTGAAGCAAGTGAGGTTCATCTGTGAAGATTATGTATTATAATTAACATTCAAACATGTTTGAATATTTTTGAAATGCCACAATAGCACTGTGCTGTCACTGTCAGTGAATGTCAGTGTCACACACACACACACACACACACACACACACACACACACACACACACACACACACACACACACACACACACACACACACACACACACACACACACACACACACACACACACACACACAATTCAATTTTCAATTCAATTCAATTCAAAGGGCTTTATTGGCATGAGAAAACATACGTTTACATTGCCAAAGCAGAAAGCACAATACAACAATACAGCAATACAATCAAAACAAAAAATATGTACATTTGAAAGTCAGAATCTTCAATAGATCAATTTCTATGTACCAAGATCACTGGGTGCAGGTATAGTGCCGGAATATACACAATGATTAGTCTTACTAATTACACACACAACACACACACACACACACACACACACACACACACACACACACACACACACACACACACACACACACACACACACACACACACACACACACACACACACACACACACACACACACACACACACACACAAGTCCCCTCCTGCTCAATTGCCCCTCAATCTCCTTATTGGGGGGTGTGAGTGGTTGTCTATGATAGCATCCAGCTTCCTTGCTATACACACCTTCTCCAACTCCTCCACCCTGTCCAGTGTAGAGCCAACGATGGAGCCAGCTCTCCTGACCAGCCTGTTCAGGTTGCTTGTGTCTCCAGCATTGATGGAGACACAGCAGGCAATCACAAAGAAGAGGGCGCCAGCCATCATAGACAGATCTATCAGCATCCTGTTACACACCGCCTCCTCAGAAAGAAGAAGTCTACTGTTCGGGAGAAGAGAGAAAAGAGAGAACAAAAAGGTCAAAAACATAAAACAAGAAGCAACCCATTATTAGCTTTATTATTAAAGCTTTATTATTATGTCTGATTATTAGGATTATGAAGGACGACCATGACCTCAGTAATGGACCGTTTATGTCGCTGCGGTCATGCAAACACCTGTGCTGTCACAATGCCACTACAGAGACACATAGGGCTCTATTCAGAGCCAGATTTGAACAAACCACTAATTAGGGATGAAGGACTAGGCAAGAGGCGTTTCCCCGCAAAATTCGGTATTCTATGGCACCCCCGTGACCCGCCAAACACCTGAGCTACCCGTTACATTATGCATAGGTGTGGTTTGGGCGTTACAATGATAAAACCAATCACCGTGCCAGAAGCCATTGCCTTTAAGAGAAGACTGCGCTAGCCGTCATCCCGATCCAATATATGCTCTAGCCTATCTACCTGTCTGCACTGTTGCCTGGTCTGATTATTATAAGCCACATTGGGCTTGTTTTCCTTCTTTTTTTTTATTTTATCCAAATACATTTTTATATTAATTTGTAGCCTATTGTGTTCACAATAAGCTTGTCATATTAGTCAGATCCGGAATAGTATATGAAAGCCATTTAAAATATGTATACTATTGGTACACACTGGCTGCTCCCAAATAATTAATTACATCATGTTGCGACAACGCTCCTACGTGGTACACAGACAAACAGTAGCACATGGGTATAATAAATTGGACAGTTTTAGGAAAGGTCTATAGCCTACAGTATGTACTCACGTTGGCTGTTATCGTTCTATTTCCACCGTTCTAATGGATTCCAGGGGTGTGTAAACATCTCTGAAGTTGCTCCATAGTTTCCTCTGAAGTGACGCAGTTAATTAAAGTTAACTTACATCCATATTGTCCCCGTTATCTTTCATCATCCACCTTTGTTCAGTAATCCCGAACAGAGCTAAACTTTAAGTTTACATCAATCAAAGCCTCTCAAATCCAGACACATTGCTGCGATGCGTATGTGCGTCGCCTATACCTACCCAAAATAACAGACATACAAGCTATCAACGGCGCTGCATCATGTCGTGTCGACAGCTACAGATCTGTTATTTTGGACAGCACAATGAGGCGCGCGCGCGCCACGGAGTAGCCTATCACTAAACCAAAAACATTACATTACGTGGTCAACAACATAGCCTACTAGACATGTAACTTGCTTGGAGCTTTTAATGCAGTGGTTCTCAACCTGTGGGTCGAGACCACAATGGAGCACCCAACGCCTGGCGAGCTTGTAGATCTGCTATTTTCACAATATTTATCTGTGGAACCGAGTCAAACAAAATGGGGGGGTCCCCAGTTCAAATATGGTTATTTTGGGGGGTCATGAACGTAGCGTTTGCATGGGAGGCGTTGTGAGCTTGTAGATCTGCTATTTTCAAATAGCTGATGTATATGTTAGAGTGCTCATGTGGCCCATAGTCGCTTGACTCGCTTCTTTTGGGCTGGTTTTCCTAGACCTGGTTGCTTGTTAGTTGTTTTTCCTCACAACACTGGCACTGATGATAACTAGACGGCAGCCGTCATAGAATCAAAATGACCCCGCTGGGAGTGGTGGTGGCGTTTGTGGTAGAGTGACCATGGGTTTGTATGAAGAGAGATAGCGCATTTGCGGTAGAGTGAGCATCGGTTTATATGAAGAGAGAGAGCGCATATGCGGTAGAGTGAGCATCGGTTTATATGAAGAGAGAGAGCACATTTGCGGTAGAGTGAGCATGGGGTTGTACAAAGAGAGAGAGGCATTTGCGGTAGAGTGAGCGAGCATGGGTTTGTATAAAGAAAGAGCGCATTTCACACACAGATCATTCATATATTACCAAGATTTAATGAGAAATAAGGCTTCTTTAGAAAAATGACTGATGGGCTGGGCTGGGTCTAATTTGTCAATTATTAGTCGAGCCGGGCTGAAATATTTAGGGGATATGAAAGCTCTAGTTAGTAGTTTGAAGTGCTCATGTGGCCTTAGAGTTGCTTCTTTTTGTTTTCATAGACCTGCGACTGCGGTTGCTTATTTCTCTCCAAGGCTGGCAACACGGCTCATGGTCCAACGCACAAAGCCATTGTAGTGTCTGTGTGCACTTGACGGGTGATTTTATAAACCAGCGGGTGCTTCTAGAATCCACTATCCCCCGTCCCCAAGCCGTACCCATGTGTGTCTGTAGAATTGCAATGTGGGGGATATAGCAACAACACGCCCACGGACACACCTCCACGCGCAAATAACGGCGTCGGCATAATGGTGACGGGTAGAGCAGGTGCTAGAATAACCTATTGGGGCGGCGCAGGTCCATTATCCCGATTTAACGGGGAATTTTTGGCCTGTGAATAGAGCCCATAGAGCCTCTTCCCTTAGGCTATCAGAGCTTTGAACAATGACTCAACTGCCAAGTTAACTGCCTTCAACGATCACTTGAACTTGAACCCTCCCACCCAGAACACTGTTGAGAGATCATAACCAGGACCATCACGGTAAGGAATGCCGGGCTGGTCAGCCTGGTTTACAGCATGTCGGACCGTACCGGGCCAAGGTGGAAACCCATTTGTTAATAACCAAGCTTCTCTAGGTGGAAAACCCCTATAACTTACAAATACCTGCTCACCAACACAGCAAACACACTGTAGGCTTTCCGACCATCTCTGTGCACAATGGTACTTTTTGGATTGTATCCAATACATTCTCATAGTTAATAATGCTGACTCACATACTGTAATACTGACTGACTGCTAGTTGTACTGTGTATATACTTTGGTTGCTAACTCATTCATCCCTCTGCAGCATGAATTAATATCTTCCATATATTCTGTATATTATTCTATGTTCTTTGTGACTGTGTAGCAGAGTGGATCAGAGCCTCTGCCTGAACACCAAAAGACTAATATCTCCCCTGGCCAAGGGGGAATTCCCCTTTAGGCTAGATGATGTTTGGCTCTCCCGCGCCACCGGATCCCAGGCGCTTCAACTGCAACATCCTAACTCAGTAACCCAGGGAAGGCATAGTTCTAAATGTTAGTCTGTCATTCACTACACCTATGTGATATATAAATATGTTAGTCTGTCATTCACTTCACCTATGTGATATATAAATATGTTAGTCTGTCATTCACTAAACCTATGTGATATATAAATATGTTAGTCTGTCATCCACTACCAGATATGTTAGTCTGTCATAAATGTGTTAGTCTGTCATAAATGTGTTAGTCTGTCATAAATGTGTTAGTCTGTCATAAATGTGTTAGTCTGTCATAAATGTATTAGTCTGTCATAAATGTGTTAGTCTGTCATTCACTACACCAATGTGATAAATCAATATCAATGCTGTTGATGCTGATGCTTGTTTGCACACACTTGTCAGGTTTACTTAAAGCTACAATCCGTAAGTTTTATGTCCGTTGTCCCACTCTCCTTAAAGAGAGAGGTCATCATAACAATGTGCCAACTAAAATATGGCAACACATTTACCGTCTAATCAGGTGTGCCTTCTGTTTCAGATGTATTGTCAACTAGTAAGTGTCCTACCAGACACCAGTGTCTGAATGTCTCAATTGAAGAGTAGGGAGATCACCTCCAACCACTACACATGTACTAGTTTGTATTAACATGCCATTTAAAACAGGTGCATACTGTATACTTGAAAATCTCATAGATTTAAGGCAGAGCTACTGGCCACAACAGATCACTTTTACAAGAGCAAACAACTCCAGTGTGTGTGTGTGTGTGTGTGTGTGTGTGTGTGTGTGTGTGTGTGTGTGTGTGTGTGTGTGTGTGTGTGTGTGTGTGTGTGTGTGTGTGTGTGTGTGTGTGTGTGTGTGTGTGTGTCATCATCACCACCGGTAGCAAGGTTGCACAAGTGATGACTAATTGTCAAGTTTATGGTAGGGGAATATCATTTGCACATGCATGGCCTATACTGGAATGCACAATGATGCCTGTTAAGGGTTCTGCTGTAACCCTTTCATGATATGTGTTGATAGATTGTAGCCTACACAGGCTAATTATTAATTAATTATTATTTATGATTATTAATCATTAATTACAAGTGAATCTGTGAATCTCTTCCAACTTAATAGATCTGCATGTTCATGCATATTCACTTGTAGGCTAATAGCTTGTACATTACACTTGACCTATAACATGTTTTAATCTTGTAATAGCCATCCATGCACACAAACAGACCTGCTCCTACGGCGAGCATCGCAACATGCCATATAACGCACATTATAGTAGCCTAGGCTAATGATGTATTTCCACGACTCACTTGTCCATTAACGCAGAGCAGCTTAAACACAAAACACACTAAAACACGGCTAAACGCACCTTGATTATGTAGTTGCCTTTCTCCTTATTGCTCCGTGTCTTGTGGACGCTGTCTGTCTCTCTTATCCTGTGTGAAGACGCAGCGCAGCGTCTCTTCAACCTGCCGGTGCCCTCAGTCACACCATGTTAAAGCTCAATACAGTGAATGGTCCAGACCAGACAACCACCGGCAGAAGAACACTTACTATTCTGCGCGGCATGCACTTTGTTTCATTGGACAACACACCACTGACACGCCCACAAACACCCACGCGCCACAGGACCACAGAACAGACTGCACCCGGATTTATGAATGAACTGCCCCGTGCTGAGGCCGCCCCCTGGCTGCTGCTACTGCGTTATTACTAAGTACCTATTAACTAACTAACGAACTAATGAACTAACGAACTAACGAACTAACTAACTAACTAACTAATTAACTAACTAACTAACTAACAAACGAATTAACTAACTAACTAACTAACTAACTAATTAACTAACTAACTAACTAACTAACAAACTAACTAACTAACTAACTAACTAACTAACTAACTAACTAACTAACTAACAAACTAATTAACTAACTAACTAACTAACTAACTAATTAACTAACTAACTAACAGTGGTGGAATAAGTACTCACATGTTGTACTTAAGTAAAAGTATAAACCACAATGTAGAAATTACAATTATAAAGTCAGATATTAAAAATGTACTTGAGTAAAAGTACAAAAGTATTCACATTACAATATACTTAAGTACTGAAAGTAAAAGTACTCGTTTTGCATAATGTCCCATTTCACAAGTTTCCAAATGTATAAAAATGCTTTGAACAGTTTGCACAGGGCTGAAGTGGTTAATGCATGTATTGTAATAATAATCAAAATCTACTAAAAGTAACTAACTAACTAAAGTTGTCAAATAATTGTGGTGGAGTAAAAAGTATGATATAGTTGAGAGATACAGCATGATGGAGAGACATCACATATTTATACAGTAGAATAAGATATTTGTACATGTCAAAAGGATATAAAAAAGTGCAAGAGCCTAATTCCATTGTGGTTACCGGGAACCAGGTACCAGGGTCATGAATATAACATAACACATTAAGCAAAAGAGATACATTATGAAAAGGACATTTTAATTCAGTAAAAAATAGAATAAAATACCTTTAGAATAAAACAGAAAATTAAAAAATTACGGAGCAAAACAAATGACTTAACAAAATGTCCTGAGAAAACATAATTGCAATTTAGAGACCAACATGCATTTAGGGAACTGATATAAACTAAAAAAACTACATTTTGATTTATTATTTTCATTATTATTTTTTAAAAGATCATTATAAAATATGAGGAATAACAATAAAGTTCAGAGTCTGAGAGTGTTGTGCTCCACTGTCACACCTCAGTGTGTCTATGTAGGTGGTGCACCTCTTTCTGTGCCTTGGGTTGGCTCCCACAGTGTCAGTTTGCTTGCTATACCAGTTCAGAGTGCCTGACACAGTGCCCTGAGATGGGCAAGTAGAAGCATAATTAGTACTCAAGCCTCATCCGTCATCCTCATCCAGCAGACAACATTGAAACTTATTAATGAGTTTATTAATGGGATGGAGAGACGGTGAGACCCCTGTTAGTGAACAAACACTCAAGGGTTTTCAACAGGGGGTCCTCTAGACTGTCTAGACTCTAGACTCTAGAGTTACCCACAAGGGGACTAAAAAATTATTTTGTGATAGGAACATTGTTTTTGTTTGTTTTGTTTGTTTACATTGTAGGCTATTGTCCTACACAGTACATTTATTTTTTCTGTAATAAAATGACCAATCTGTAAGGTATAGAGTATGTTAATACAATACATCTGTTCTGGTATTCCACAGGGCTCAATTCTGGGTCCCTTATTGTTTTCCCTGTATATACTACCGCTGGGAGAACTCATCGCCGATCACGGAGTGAACTTCCATTTCTATGCTGATGATACCCAGCTGTATCTTTCAGTAGCTCCAGACGACCCCTGCGCTTTAGACCCATTGTTGACCTGTCTGTCCAGTATAAAATGCTGGATGAGTGAGAACTTTCTTAAGCTAAATGAGGATAAAACAGAAGTTCTCATAATTGGCTCCAGTGAGCAGAGAGAATCAATAACAAGTAGACTTGGTAACCTGGCTGTAGAAAGTAACACCACAGTAAAGAACCTGGGGGTGATTATCGATTCTGAATTGAATTTCAATACACACATTAATCATGTCACCAAGATTGCTTTCTTTCATCTTAGAAATATTGCACGTATTAGAGATTATCTGTCGTTAGACGATGCAAAAACGCTGATCCACGCTTTTGTTTTCTCTCGGCTTGATTACTGCAACGCACTCTACTCTGGCCTGCCAAAGAAAACAACTGACAGATTACAACTTGTTCAAAATGCGGCAGCCAGAATTTTAACTAAAACCAGGATGAGAGAACATATCACTCCAGTTCTAGCTTCACTACACTGGCTCCCGGTTGTTTTTAGGATTGATTTTAAAATTCTTTTAATAGTTTATAAAGCTCTAAATGGTCTGGCACCTTCCTACCTCTCCGACTGCCTAGAGAGATATGTTCCAAACCGGGCCCTCAGGTCTTCAAGTGCTGACCTGCTCGAGGTGCCTACAATGACATATAAAAAATACGGTGAAGCAGCATTCTGCTTTTACGGACCGACAGTGTGGAATAAACTCCCACTACACTTAAGACAGGCAGCCTCTGTCGATAGCTTTAAAGCACAGCTCAAGACCTATTACTTCACTCTTGCTTTTAGCTGATTCTTTGGTTGATTTTTAATTCCTCACTGTATTCCCTATTTTAATGTTGTTTTATGCCTTTGCTTTTGTTTTGTGTGAGTGGAAGAGAAAGTCACGGTAGTTAAAAGACAAGAGTCTGATAACTCCATCCGGAGGATTTAGTGAATTATCCTCTGGGGCATGTCGACACGTGGTGGACCCTCCAGGGCAGATCCTTTTGTCTATGTTTATTCTATATATCTTGTATAACCCCGATATCATTCTCAGGGGTGTACGGTGTATGGTTTGGATGTGATAAGTTAGCAGATCCCCTGGGCTAGTCCACACGTGGTAAACATGGTGAAAATATATTACTAAGGTGTAATATTACTAAGTGAAAATATATTACTAAGGTGTAATATTGACAATTGTGTGAAGATATATTACTAAGGTACACAAGGTACACATGTAATATTGGCAATTGTGTGTGTTGTAGTTGTGTTGTGGCGAGGGCCACTGCATTTTACTGCATTTTACTGCTTTTATTTTATTTTATTTTATTTTATTTTTAGTCTGATAACTCCATCCGGAGGATTTAGTGAATTATCCTCTGGGGCACGTTGACACGTTGTGGACCCTCCAGGGCAGATCCTTTTGTCTATGTTTATTCTATATATCTTGTATAACCCCGATATCATTCTCAGGGGTGTACGGTGTGTGGTTTGGATGTGATAAGTTAGCAGATCCCCTGGGCTAGTCCACACGTGGTAAACATGGTGAAAATATATTACTAAGGTGTAATATTACTAAGTGAAAATATATTACTAAGGTGTAATATTGACAATTGTGTGAAGATATATTACTAAGGTACACAAGGTACACATGTAATATTGGCAATTGTGTGAAGTGTGGATATTTCTTTAGCTGTGTTGTAGAGGACAGTGGTCACTACATTTAAGTTATATCCATTTGTGTTGTAGTTGTGTAGTGGCGAGGGCCACTGCATTTTACTGCATTTTACTGCTTTTATTTTATTTTATTTTATTTTTGTTTGCTTTATTGTTAAATTGGTTCTAACTGTAATTGTATCCTTGCTCTGTAAAGCACTTTGAGCTGCATTTCATGTCATGAAAGGTGCTATACAAATAAAGTTTATTATTATTATTATTATTATTATTATTATTATTATTATTATTATTATTATTATTATTATTATTATTATTATTATTATTATTATTATTATTATTATTATTATTATTATTATTATTATTATTATTAATATAACTAACACTACTGCCAGGTCCATTATTGTATGAAGCCTCCCTGCTAATTCGTTACATTTAGTTAGAGTTAGACAGATCCTGTGGTGTGGTAGGACACCTACTGGTGGACAAGTGGTACTGCCTGAAAGTTAACATTCCATTTCTCCCCTTATTAGAATATACTCTTATAAGTCAGTGGTAAAAATGTCGGAAAATGTCAGGTAGGACATTAAAAAAATGGGGGGGGGGGGCGAAAAAAATAAAGAAAGAAATAAAGCTGCATCACTTTTATATAGGCACCCATGGAATATACACTGCATGCTTCATCTCTCTCTCAGCTAAGAGGACATTATGATTGGCCTGAAAAAAATCGTTTGTTTAAACCAAACATTAATTGCATTGTTTTACCTTGAAGACAGGACAGGCCTAACCTTAATATCATTTCTATCACCATTACCTTTATGTTTTATTGCTTCTTATAGACCAATTATTTGTTTACCAACATTGAGACTGGAGTCTGGACACAGAGGTGATTGTTTCATCCAAACAATTCCCAACATATTGTTTCGGGGTGCTCTGGTTTCAGTTCATTCAACCTCCTCTTGTGTGTTGGCTAGTGGGTTTCATTTGGTGCCAGCCTGGGTGCTCATACTGGTTCTTATCAATCAGTGTGACGTCGTCTCTTAAGGGGTTAGACTCTATACTATTCCCTTGTTGGTGTATTTGTGGGATCGCTTTAGCGATCACACCAATGTTATCTTCACTATTTATTATTATTATTATTCCCCCCGTTTTGGGGTAATTTCAATGGAGAAATGCCATTTAGAGACGTCATAATGCATAATGCCATTCTAGTGAATGGTAATGCAACTATAGTGACGTCATAATACTGATGTCATTGTATTATGACCCTACTATAACACTACTAACACTATCAATACTCAATACCAGCTCAACATTCTTAGCGATCCCACACTGTTTCTTCAGGAACAGTACTTTCTAGTTGTCTCCGCCGAAGGTGGAGAATATGTTTTCGCTTTGTGTGAGCAAACATTGTTAGCCAAGCTAACATTGGGCAAGCTTCACGTGACACGTGTCAATTTGTTGACACCAATGCCTCTGATTGGCTAGAGGGACGCGTGACGAAATAAAATTCTATAAATAGGTGTGTCACTTCAAAAAGCACTTACTTTTTGAAGTGAGGCTTGCGCTTTAACTTGCAACATCCGTGGCCGGGGGGGTCATCACTTTATATTTGAAATATGAACGTTATGTAGATGTACTGGTTGTAAATGTAACATTTTCAAAAAACAGGAACAAGTAGCGCTATGACTGTCATGGTATGACAGTCATGTTACAGGGCTACCCTAGCACTGATAATTCTAAAAAGCCTCGATATAAACATTTCTTGTTGGATATCCCCCTCCTTCTAATTAGTGTCACCATAACTAAATTAGCATTATTAGCTGAATACAATCGATTGAGATTTAAGAGACTGCACTTTGTATTAACAATACATAATGACACATGCTGTGTGCTGTGGCTTCTCTCACGCAAAGGCAAAGTAGGCCTAGTTTAGCCCAGCCTTCTTTGGCTGGGATAAGAGTTGTTTTCTTGTTTTCAGTTCCGCCAGCAGTTGGCCCCAGATAACCTGTTTTAAGTAGTAAAGAAAGACAGACAGACATTTGCTATGACCTGTTGCTATGACCAAGAGGAAATGGGAAAGATATATCGGTTTTGAAATTGCAGATGAGGTTTGGTGTGAAATATTAGAAAATGCAACAAACAAAAAAAAACCTCTCTGCGATTCAGATAAGAACCATACATCGATTACAGATTTCACCTATTATTATAAAATGAACCCTATAGTCTGTCTCTTCTCTGCCATTAAGTGTAAGATTGAGGAGGGAGACTATGTTCACTGTAGGCCTATATGGTCAGCCCATAAGATTGAACCATTGGTTGTGCAGCATCTGAATGTGATCTTTGATATGGAGATTGAACCTGACCCTATATGTCTAATTCTGGGTCTTCCTGATTAAAGCCATGTTTAATCGTTTAACTTATGCTGCGAGGAAACATATTTTGTTGTCTTGGGAAACCAACAACAAAGAAGGATTGGCACAACATAACCATGCAGTGCATGCTGTTGGAATTCTTGTAGCATGTAAATGACTGTTATAGGTGCAGAAACCGACTGTCATACGACAGAGCACCAGGATGGATGGAGACAGAAGGAGTTTAGGAATGTGTTCAGCCCAGAAACCTGCACCTGTGACTGAATAGGACATAGAATTGACCTCCTTGACCTGTGTGTGTGTGTGTGTGTGTGTGTGTGTGTGTGTGTGTGTGTGTGTGTGTGTGTGTGTGTGTGTGTGTGTGTGTGTGTGTGTGTGTGTGTGTGTGTGTGTGTGTGTGTGCGTGTGTGCGCGTGTGCGTGTGTTGCCTCCAGAGGTTGAAATTCCTAGATTCTTCAGACAGTGGGCTGCAGGCACCCAATGGCCCTTGGCCCTCGAGGAGCAGCAGATTCGTTTTTTATTTTGTTTGTCTTTTTACGTTATTTCAAAGAATGCCTTAATTTATAGAAGCTGAAAAGGATAGTGAGATAGAATGCATGCCAAGTTGTCATGCATACTATCATTGACAACAGAAAAACTTGTGTATTATAGTTTATAAACAGGCAGGCAGGGGTATAGCTTGGTGTACTGCTTTTATATTGACGTTCACGTGAAAGCACGTTCCCTTTTTATTGTAAGTTCTGCCAGCAGATGGCATCAGTTAACCTTTGTTTTTGAGTGCTGCAAATTAAAATAGATTTGAAAATCAGAATGCTGCTGTTGATAGCTGCTGCTACGCTATTCAGTGGTTCTCAACATCGGGCCTGGGGATCCCCAGGAGTCCTTGAGGGGGTTCCAGGGGGTTCCAGGGGGTCCCCGACTTAAATGACTGGTATTCAATCTTCACCATTATAACTAACTAACTAACTAACTAGAGAATGTATAAGAAAGGTTATTTTGATCAGTTTCACTGTTATCTCTATACCTACAGTATAGGCTACATAGACATGTATAGCACTGGTTCTCAAAGTTAAGGTCAAGGGACCCCCAGAGTCATAGAGGATGTTCCAGGGGGTCCCCAGCTAAATTAGTTAATATAGCATAAACA
This sequence comes from Gymnoscopelus braueri, assembly GCF_963280865.1. Taxonomy (NCBI): domain Eukaryota; kingdom Metazoa; phylum Chordata; class Actinopteri; order Myctophiformes; family Myctophidae; genus Gymnoscopelus; species Gymnoscopelus braueri. The sequence continues at coordinate 9,530,994 of NC_137607.1, forward strand.
TCAGTTTAACCACTTTAACCCTATTTGATACGTTTACAAAAAATGTATACTATGTATGTATGAATTAATTATTATTTTGCAGTGGGGAGTAGGAATTCTGACAGGCACTCATCATATGTTCAAACATATTTGAATGGTATAGAATTTCCCTCTTTATTGGGAAAGTGGTATTCAGAGTATTGCAATATTAATGTGTGGTTGTGGGTCAAAATCTCGAGGCTTATACCTGGACTTGTACCATGGCACATCATTTTACAGTGGGGAGTGAGATTATGGCAGACAGTCATCCAGTGAAAATTCCATCATTGGATTATTGGAAAGTCTAATAAACGATATTCATTGTATTTGCAACGTTAAGCCATTGAATCATACGCAAGAAAGCACTAGCTTGTGTAACCTGGAGAGTAGGATTTTGACAGTCTATTTTGTTCTGTCAAAGTTCCACACAACCCAATTGATCATTCTAAAGTTTAATACACTTGATATCCATTGTGTTTACATTTTTAGGTCACTGAAAGCACCATAGCGTCTATTTAATAGTGTTTTAACCTGGGGAGTGAGATTTTGACACGCAATTTGTTATGTCCAAATTGTACATAGATGTTCCTTATAATAACATCAATTGATCTGTTACAGTTGCGCTATAGGACATTTCATACTCATACTATATTGTTTGCCCATGTATAACTGCCTTCACAAATTTGTGGACAGGGCCTATTTCTGACAAATTGCATACATCCTGAAAGCAACATCCAATTATCCCCAAACTGGAATCACATGTTGAATAGAGTTCTGTCAGGGCAACTCATAAATGGATAAAGACAACTCATGAAGGATAAGATATATTTATTGAATATAAAATGAGCAATATATTTATTATGGTTTCACAATGAATTGGATCTGCTTTTAGGTACTCTGATAAAGCACATCTCCCAACCATAGGGACTCCCAATCCCCCGTACATACACAGCAGATCCAAAACAACAGGTGGTAGCTGGGTTGGTGGAGGGTGAGCAGCAATTTTAGCAACAGCAAAGAACAGCAGCGCAGCAGCAGCAGCAAACAGTGTGTGTGCAGCAAAAGCAAGCAGAATGAGAAGTGCAAGCTTCCAGCTTAAATAGAGCGGTCTGAGGATGAAATGAGTATGAGTGGATGAGTACGCAGTCCAATGGTAGGCCACCAACAACTGCACTGAGTTCCCTGACTGCTTTGCACATGTCTGTGACAGGCGCGACGCTCATAGCACCTCCAAAAGCACTTTTCTGTCTGCCCACAAACGTGAACAGTTGCACCGTCTGTCATATTCTAACTACAGTACCATTACTGTTGTTACCCAACTCATTAGGAACTACATTTACCACATAATTTCTTCAGCTACTTTCAAAAGGGAGCTAAAAGCTTGAAGTAGATGGAAGTGGAGTAGTGGAATTCAACAGGGAGGCTACCATATCATCTGCTCAATTTATTTTTGTTTTATATTGTAGAATCCTGTATGAGGTTCATCGTTAATGTAAATATATTAGTGAACCTTTATAAGCATAAAGGACACTACAGTCACTACAGACAGTACTCTTTACTAAATTTAGCAGATCATTATTACCCATAGCTAATCCAGTACCATTTGATGTCATTGTTTTGGGTTGTTAATTGATTTCCAATAATAAATAAACATACTTTTGCATGAAGCTAGTATATGTTTCCACTCCCGTTTTAATAAGGGTATAAAAGACTTGAAAAATATCCCTCTAAGTTACGTTGTGAACAGAAAAAAAACAAAAAAACTGATGACTTATTTTCGATTAATCACGCGATTAACTATGAAAACCATGTGATTAAATGTGATTAAATTAATTGTTTGACAGCACTAGTTGTATTATATTGTATTGTGTCTTTTCTTTCTTGTTGTTTATAGATGTATAGATGGCATACCTGCTTATGATCTACGATCAGAGACATTCCTCATGTCCTCTTCTAATTCTAGTTCTGTATCTGCTCTGCTGAACTGGAGGTAAATTACACTGCAATTAACATACAGTTTATGAAATAATAGATTTGAGTTAGAACCATGAACAATTAAAATGCTAAGAAAAAAACAAGTATGTGCTACAATCTAAGTAGGATTATTAGAAAAGGACACACCTGTCATCTGACACTTATGAACCCTGTGCTTGTAGAGCAGCTATTTTTTTTGGTTTTGGTGTACGGGGGGAAAAAAGTGTGGACCATGTACAGAGATGAATGTCAACTAAGTCTTAGTTTAATATAGAGGGTTTTAAGGGGTTAAAATGACAACAAACCCGGGATATAATCCAGAAAACACACTGGAAAATTAAATTGATCTGCATAGTCAAAATCTAGGGAAATCCAGAATTCCGTCCCCAAAAACACCACATATTAAGCACCTCCCTCACTCACCTGGAAACACTGATTTCATTGAGAGGTGTTCACAACAAGAATTCATATAATTTGTAGTGTATTGTGCTATATTGTGTCATGACTTGCGAAGTAGTGCTTGATGCACTACACTACATGCACCTCATCTATTAATAGACTCAGCCCTGCATACACACACTCATCCATGGTCTACGGAGAGAAAGTTTAACTAAGGTCCATTGAAGAATAAAAAAAAAACCTTGTACGACTTCTTACATAGAGAAAATGTGTTTTATTTGAAACTCAAGCTAATACAGGCTCTAAGCAATAGGCCTAGTATAAACGAACGAGGTTGGCATCCACCGTCATATTAGTGTGTTCAGACTTAAACCTAAACATGTTCAGGCAAACTAAATCGACCAATATCACCCAATATCAGACATACTTTTTTCCTTTATTATTTCCATGACTGAACTTAGAAATTCAGTTGTCATTTTCTCAGTCAACTTTGTCTTGATGCAGACAAGCGGGTGCAGATGTCTTGGTGCTCATCCAGGCTCTTGTCATCTCCCGCCTGGACTACTGCAACTCCCTCCTCGCTGGTGCTCCGGCATCTGCCATCAGACCTCTGGAGCTTGTTCAGAAAGCTGCGGCTCGTCTGGTGTTCAACCGCCCCAAGTTCTCCCACACAACTATCCTTCTCCGTTCTCTACACTGGCTCCCCGTAGCGGCTCGCATCCAGTTTAAAACCCTGGTGCTAGCCTATAGGGCAGTGAAAGGAACAGCTCCTTCTTACCTCCGGGCTATGGTCGATGCCTACACCCCTGCCCGACCACTTCGGTCTGCCACCTCGGGGCGACTGATTGCCTCGTCACTCAAGGGTCCTTCTGGCCGATCCACACGGTCACGACTTTTTTCTGTTCTGGCCCCACAGTGGTGGAATGAACTTCCCACTGATGTCAGGACAGCAGAGTCACTGCCCATCTTTCGCCGTAGGCTGAAAACCCACCTCTTCAGGAAACACTACCCTTCCTCTTTGCCTGGCCTACTTGTTGTTAACTAGTTGTACGAACGCTTGTTTTATTGTTGTATTGTTTTATTGGATCTTGTTTAGTCGATACAATTATTTGTTTTAGCTCCTGCTCATTTGACTTTGCTATTTTGTCTCATCTGTTTAAGGAAATAGGTAGCTGCACTTTTTGCATTTTTACCTTAGCGCTAGGTATACTCTTGGTTGCTTGTTTTTGCAGAAATTGCACTTAGGACTTCTGGTGATTAGTAGTTTTCGTTCCCTACCTATGTTGAATGCACTTATTGTAAGTCGCTTTGGATAAAAGCGTCTGCTAAATGACTGTAATGTAATGTAATGTAATGCAGAGGAAACAGGCTCCCTTCTTGGCCTCGCTTTTCACCCCCTCTGCGTATGAGGAACGCTGATCTTGCGGAAACCACAAACCTTCTGTCTGCCAGCTGCATCTCAAAAACCAACTGCCTATCTGAGTGAAACCTTTCAGCAGCTTTGGATGCAACAGTGGTTAATTTATTTAATTCAATTCAAGTTATATGTATACACAAATATTAGATTTAGATTTAGATTTTATTCACACACATTCTAAACTTCTCTGTTCTTCGCCTCTCTTCTCCTCCACACAGCTACTTACACATTCACACATAGACGCATGCACGTGTAGTTGTGCAGACTTACTTCCCGTAGATTACACTACTGGTTGGTTGTAACCAGTTCTCAAATGCACCCACATGAACTCACACGAACTGTCATACACACAAACTCAACATCAGAGTGTCAGTACCTAACCACTCTCTTGCCGTCCCTTGCATTTGATGAACTATTTCCATGTCGGCCCTAACCGTCAGGAGCTCCCGTATCTCTTCGTCTTTCCAGTTAGATATTTTACGTGATTGACACTTATTTGACGTCATGTTTATAGTTGCATGACATAGATGTCGTCAACACACCCATTCACTCACAGTGGATTTTCAGCCGCAGAATCAGCGGGTGCATTCACACATAAAGTGGTTTGAGCCAAATAATCGGACATTACCCCGACTTAACTCAAGGGTCCTTCCTACCAGCATAAAGTATGTTGCATGTCCGATCCTACTGAGCCGGAATATTGCGTTCTTACATACAGCGACTCTGTTTAAAGTCTGGAAAACTTAGATAATACAGTGCATGTATGAAAATGTCATATGACCCTCATCATTCAGTACATTGACACAGCAACAGTGGTGGAAAGTAACTAGGTACATTACTCAAGTACTGTACTTAAGTATAATTGTTTGATATTTTCTTACTTTACTGGAGTACTTATTTGCAATAATTTTACTTCTACTCCACTACATCTCAATGTTAAATATTGTACTTTTTACTCCACTATAATTTGTAGATTGTGATTATTATTACAAAACCACTTCAGACCTATACTTTGGCAATTTGAAAATAGCCGATCTACATCTACAAACTCACAAGCTTGTAGATCTGCTACTTTTAAATGATTTTTATACATTTGAAAACGTGTGAAATTTACTTTCACTTTTGGTACCAACATTTTGATGCCAATACTTTTGTACTTTTACTCAAGTAAATTTTGAATACCAAACTTGTACTTGTAACAGACTAGGGTATTGATACTTTTACTTAAGTAAAACGTGTGAGTACTTCTTTCATCACTGCACAGCAACACCCTGGAGGTCAGAGTGATTATTCCAGGGCCAGAAGGTCAATTGTACTGTTTTTTCCCCCTATTCTCTCTGTGTGTCAGGTAACACTGGAGCCTGGGTTAAAACATGATCTGAACCTCATCCCCCACCAGCTCATCAGTCTCCCTCCCTCTCTTGTTACCTGGATAACAGAGATAGCATAACTGTACTCTTACCACTTTTTGCACAATCTGGCAAACGATACTCAAGGCCACTTAACCCATTAAGACCTGAGGCCGAATGCCTTTTAAATCAGTAGTTCTCAAACTTTTTCGTGTCAAGGACCCCCAAAATGATATATACATAGGGAGAGAAATCTAAATTACCTGCTTGCATACAGTATCTGCTATTTTTGAGAACCACTGTTATAAATATAAAAAAATATGTTGCTCTATAGATAAAATCTAAAATGACAAAGATGCTTTCCCGGTTTTAATGGGTTCATTAATGGATTGCCTCATCGCTCATGGGGCAATTCCAATATGGCCAACTTAGCTTTGTTGGTTGAACACCCTAGACTCCGGGCTCCCCGAACACCACATATGAGTCATAGGTGTGGTGGGTAGGTTTACCAGTGCTGCATGTATGGCTGAATAATTTTGCCCCACCAGGTCCACTTTCCGTGTCACCCGAATAACATCTCACCGCCTAAAAATACAATCTGCTATGCATAGCCTCTTTCTCCAGTCAGCATAATATCTCCCATCACGGGTCATCACCTGCTTTGGGTGATGAACAGTAGGACGGACAACTGAGGTTTAGGTGGGCGTCATTTATCATTGTACGATGTGACCTCCAAACATATGTGACCTCCAAACGTATGTGACCTCCAAACGTATGCCATATTATCCCAAGATTGTAGCTTGGTGACGATCGACTATTGCATCACAATCAGTAAAACCCAGACTTTTCTGTTGAAGGTTTCCGTTACAGCACAGGAAACATCTGCACGACGGTCGACCCCCAGGGGGTCCCCAGCAGGCTAATACTAACTTTAGAAAATGTTCTGTGTAAACTACTCACTGCTTGCTTAGCTGGAAATGCTCATGTCTGTATCATGTATGCTGCCTACTTACAACTGTGTTTTTTTCTATTCCTAATTAATGACTGCTGGGTCATAAATGGTAAGCACATCTTTCTTACCGCCATATGTTACTGAACTTTTTTTAAAGGACTTAAGCAGCAATAATTGTATAGCCTAATAGAATTTTATTGCCTACAGGATTACTTGGAATAACATTGGGAAATTGTCTCTAAATGTATTGTTTATTAATCTAACGTAACATCACGTTGTATTTATTTCTATTTATAGAAAGGGGTTTAAAACAACTACACCCATCCTGCAAATGTTCTTACAAAAGAGCAAACATTAGGAATTAACTGGTAACTCAATCAGCCTTGAGTTGAAAATACACTAGTTTACACTCATATATCACAAATAACAATTGCACCAAGTTTGTTTATGGGCTAACAAATAGTAATTATAGTTTGACCATAGTATGCAAATATGTTATAATCCTAACCCTCTTACAAAACATTTTCTTCAAAAATTACTAAATATATCACACCAACACCATGATAATAAATCAAATATTGTTTTACCTATAATCTATTTTTTTCAACACATCATTCATGATCTGGAGCTGAAAACCTCCATTGTGTTCAATATATCTCCTATATTATGTCCTCATAATGGGATTTGAATCCCAGCAATCCCAGTGAACCTCAATGAGGAAATATCATTATGGATTGATATTAGTTTCCAACAGAACGTTTGTGTTCACTTATTCTTTGTTTTACGTTGATCTTTTCCCAACATCATGTCACATGTGGTCATGTAAATTAACATCACATGTAGGCTATAATCACAAATGATTAGGCTGATTCAATATACATATGTACATGAATATTTAACCAATATTTTATATATATATATATATATATATATATATATATATATATATATATATATATATATATATATATATATATATATATATATATATATATGTATATATATATATTTCATTTGAGTTCATCAATAACTCACTTCATTACTGTGTCAAGCTAATTTGAGAGAAAAAACTAAACAACAATTACCTACATATTAACTTGATTCACATTTTGTCCCCATGACACTTACTTTTAGTTCAATATGTGGAAGGAGTCATTGTGTGTTTTTGACTTGTCTATGTATTATTCTCTTGTTCCTACCTGATTATAATGAGTGCTGTAGTTGTCACCAATTATCACAGTAATAATTATGTGTTTATTGAAAATAGGTTACATTAAACGATACTGAGCTAAATCAATCAATCAAACACACACACACACACACACACACACACACACACACACACGCACACGCCCACGCCCACGCCCACGCCCACGCCCACGCCCACACACACACACACACACACACACACACACACACACACACACACACACACACACACACACACACACGTATGTGTTGCGTGTGTCAATGGTAACTGTTCATTTGTAAGTTCACCTGAACAGACACTAATGGGTTTGCATGTTTGTCAGTATAGTTCTCGCCCTGATGAAGACCTTAACTGATCGAAACATAGTTTGTTTTAACTCTATATCCTCTCCTCCACTTTTTTTGTGCTCTGATATACTCTTCTTTTTAAGCCTGCATTCCCGCTGATCCTAGAGGCACCTTCAGTTGCTTGCGGGATTACAAATGTGTATTTAAAAATAAAAATGAAAATAGAAAATAAAAGAACAAATACAATCTAGGAAGGTTTCATGCCGGTCTGGTCAGATTTACAAATGCCATAATTTAAGTTTAGGTCAGTGGTTCTCAACCTGTGGGTCAGGATCCCCAAAATAAGACCATTACTGCGTCAAACATTGGCCAAAGTGTCAAATATGACCTAAGAAAGAGGCAAAAATTGTGAAAATCTCATATTTACATTCTCACAATGCCTCGCGTGCTTGTCAGGGTGGGGGGTCCCCAGTTCAAACATGATTATTTTGGGGGGTTGCAGCCTGAAAAGGTTGAGAACCACTGGTTTAAGTATAAAGTGGTCCCTGACTCCCTGCTGTATTCATCTTGTTGTGCAATGAGGACGCACACAAGCCTCATTTCCACTGTTCCGCCAAGATGCGGCCCGTGCGGCATGTCTGAAAATATGCGGCAGTTCTGGGCAGAAGGATGAGGTGTTTAACTAAGAGAGGCCTTGGTGATGTGCCCACTTTATATTGTAGTTGTAACTGGAGATTGTAGCATGTTGAATATCTCCTCATTCTGGGATTTGGACCTTTTCATTCCCACCTAACCTCAATGTCATGTTTAACATTTCTTAAATCATTATTTTAAATAAAATAATAACTATTGATTGAGTGACTAGTCCTTATAATATATAATTATTTTTCTCTACTAGGCTATCCTTAATTATGTAATGATTTGGTACAGTGTTGAACCAAAATCAAATCATTTGACTTGTGTGTAGGCTACTCATACAGTACAGTATAACAGTGGTTCCCAAACTTTTTAGCTCAAGACCCAAAAGAGATATTAGACGTTTGCCTGGGACCCAAATAGTGAAAATAGCAGATCTACAAGCTCACAACGCGGTGCGATGCGTTCCAAGCTTGTGGATCTGCTATTTTCACTACTTCTTAAACGTTTTTTAAATCTAGTTATGGTAACTATTTCATTTTTAAAATGTATTTATTAAATACTTTTGAAACATGTTGGAATTGTTTTTAATAGATGAAAATGTTTGACTTTCTTTTGTTTAAACTTGTTTAATCTTTTAAAATAATGTTTTTTTAATGTAGGAAACGGGGGAAAAAAGGGAATATTTACTTGCAACCCATAAAAATTGGTCTGCGACCCAAACATGGGTCCCGACCCACTGTTTGGGGAATAGTGCAGTATAATACAATTCAATAAAAAATAAAAATCCTCAAATCTTGAATCCTTAATAGCATACATAACATAACAAGCATCTAAACAGTCAAAAAGCAGTAAGTGCACTCTCACAAATCTAAATTAAATGGCACACAGAGTGATTCCTGCACCATAGGTAAAGTCTTTGACAGAATCTGCCGCTCTGTCTAATATCGCCCCCGAGTGTTCAAACGGTGTAACGTCTACTGTGCCACAATGAACTTAGAAACTAATACAAATGAAATGCTCTAGTTGTCACTAATTATTACAATGATAATTTTGTGTTTATTCAAAAGAATAGAATAAATCGGCTACATTAAACGATACTGAGCTAAATCAATCAAATTAATTATGTGAATTATTATTATTAAAACAATTATTCCCAAATTATTTTCCAAAGTGTAAATAATTAAATACATTTTTCATAAATACATTTTTCATACCACCCAAACCCATGAGTCTTACTTGTTCATCACAATTGACAGAACTGTTCCACTTGTCCACACGTAGCCTACTATGACACACATTAAAGGTATCATGACATTCATTTTCACTTTTTTTATTTTCAATGTTTTATTTGGGGTTTTATGACCTCAATTACACCCAAAAAACCTGAACTTAGAACATTCAGTGGATTTTCTGTGGTCTGGGGTTTTCTGAATAATTAGGCTGAAAAGTAATCTGAGCTTGGCCCTTCGACAGTGAGGTCACTGTCGATTAATCCCGCCCACTCTCCTCCTCGCCCCTCCCCTCCCCTATCCTTTCCTTTGGGGGGGGGGGCGGAGCAGAGGCGATGATTGACAGGCAAAATCCCTCACCAGCGACACCCGCAGGCAAAGATTTATTTTTTCATTGCAGTTGAAAAGGCTTTAGAAATGTGAGAGAAAAACACCTGCCATTGATCACTGGAATGGAATTTTCACTTAAAACTTTTTGTACACTTTTGAAGGACCAGGACAAAGACTTTGAATGTGGTGTAAAAGTGAATGTCATTAAACCTTTAATGTCCAAGTCTATTTTCTGTACCTCTTCTCTGTTTCATTCTTAGTGCTGTTGCTGTGATGACACCTGCATTTACCTTACCATACCTCATTAAAGGTTTATCTTGTTTTGTCTTGTCTTGTTTTGTCTTCACAGGGAATTGTGTAGTAGTGAAAACATGTGTTGGAGATGATGCTGTTCTACCATGTGAGTTTGACCCCACCCTGAATCCTACCATTACCCCTGCTGAAATGGCTATAGAGTGGTCCAGACTGGACCTACCACCTCGCCAGTATGTTCATTTCCAGAGGAACGGGAGAGAATTTATAGACAATAAGAATACTTCCTACAATGGAAGAACGTCCCTCTTCATGGATGAAGTGAAGAAAGGCAACGTGTCCCTCAAACTCTCCAGAGTGAATTCATCTGATGAAGGAAACTACATGCTTCCTTCCTGAAATCCAGCAGAAACTCACTGTTCAACTCATTGTTGGTAAGGCAAATGTACTGACAACTAATAATTGAGAAAGAACATAAGTGTTCATGTTTTACATTGTTGAAATAGTTTTCATGGATCAGTCTGTGTCCTCACTTCTGAAATATGATTAGATTGCCTGTTTTTGTTAAACTTATGTTTATACACAAATAATCTAGAACCCTATTCTTGAACATCATATCAATGTAAGCAGCCAGTATCTCTCTCTGACATCCTGCAGCATTAGAAGGAGATATATTACGTCTAGGGGTTGGTGATGGCAAACATATAGGGTTTTAAAGACAATTTTGCTAGTTATTGAACAGTACAACCTGTCTCTGACATAAGAAAATAATCTTGAATCCTTGCATAATAGCGACTATATTTAAATAGCACAATCACACAAATATAAATAGAATGGCGCTCAGAGAGATTACTACAATTGCACCGAAGTAGGTAAAGCTCTCCTGTGGGTAACATTACACAGTCTAATATCGCACCCATGCGTTAAAAAAGGTGTACGGTCTAACTTGCCACAAATTACAATGGACTTAATTAGACACTGGTAGAAATGAATACAAATTAAATAGTTGTCGTTGACTTGTTTGTTTGTGTATTTATTTATTGAATTCACCTACTTTACAAATAAACTTGCTTTGCCTTACAACTGCAATCTATGGCTGTTACAGACACACATAGGACTGATTGTGTTCCTAGCATTTAGGTGTAATTAAGTATACTTAAGTTAGACAGTGTTAGACAGTTAGACAGTAAATGACAGTGTGAATGGTGATAAAGCTGCCATAAGCAGACACAGATCATTTGTTTGAAAATCCTTTTAGTTCAATAGTTCCATTGTTTTCCGTGTATTAAGTAATGTGAAATGAATATCAAATATGTAATTGTTAAATCAAGCAACTTAAAAACTCTCTGGGGTGGTGCACACACAAGCCTGAGTAGATCTTAAACAGAAGTGTTTTAAAGTGAAGACAAATATGTCTCAAGAATGCTTTTTTTGTTTGTTTGTTGTAGTTTAGTGTTGGTTTGATTCAAACATGTCTTGTTAATTCAGGTGTACATGGCTCAGACAGTGACTCTACAGACGGTGGAGATGGTAGGTAACCATGCTGTTCTTTTTATTTATTTCTACCTACATCGTAAATACCGTAGCTGAATCAAGGTGCTATAAGCCATACTGTTTGGTTAAAACAAAAGTTGTTTCGATTTGTTTTGTTAAAAGGTTAAATCTCTATATATTATTCTGATCGTTGTGTTAGGTGATGTAGTGCAGTGGTTCCCAAACGTTTTAGCTCGAGGCCCAAAAGAGAAATTTTATTTCTAAAAAACCGATCTACAAGCTCACAACACGTTGCCGTTCGACGTGTTGTGAGCTTGTAGATCGGCTATCTCCACTACTGAATAAAGTATTTTTTCCCCCTTCAATTAAATCATTAAATTAAATTAAAACATTTTATGGAATTCTTTTGGAATTGGGGTCCCGACCCACAGGTTGAGAACCACTGGCTTAGGAGGTAGAGTGTGGCCGCTTGGTACTCGGAAAGTCGGAATGTTCCCAGTCCGATCCCCAGCTCCCCCAGAGCAAGACACCCAACTGCTCCCTATGAGCAGGTTGGTGCCTTGCATTGTTTCCTGTGCGGTCTTTGTGTGAATGCAATGCACATTTGTAAAACGGTTTGGATAAAGGTGCTATATAAATACAGCATTTAGTTCCCTTTTCTAAGCTTAACTTTGTATCCAATAGTTTTGAAAAGACTGTGTCCACTCAATTGATCTTCTTTATTCATTTTAACTTTGTGAGCTTCCGTGCTTTCCACAGCACAGAGATGACTATTAACGACCACACTATTAAAAGTCATGATTTATTACTTTGCTGATTCTGGTGGCAGAATTTTATTGAACATCTGCGTATAACAACCTGCAGTGAGGGCAGAGAGGTACGCAACTTCTCACCTCAAGTTTCCATTTCATGTATACTGAGCTTTGCATACATTTGCATACACGTTTTTAGACTTCCATAAAGGGCATACAAATCTAAATAAAATAAGTTATGGATAGGTGAAAGAATGTGGTTGTTACTGTACATGTGAATTGGTTGACTTCTTTGGTTGAGTCTTTAATTTAGGAATGTATGTAAAAATCCCTGTCGATCATGGAGCTGTAAGGTGGATGGATGACTGAACATCTGTTCTTCATCTTTCACTTCTCTCTAGAGGTTTCTACAGTTGGAGAGTTTCCCTGGTGGGGTATTCTTATCATCATCCTCGGCATCATCATGGTCTTCCTCAGTGTCCTGGTTTATAAGAGACAAAGCATTCTGGACTTTTTTGGCAGATCCCGCACACCAGAAATTCCTATAGTGATGAGGACAGGTACAGAAATCAAGCATCTTCCTGGGTTCGATTCCCGCCGGGGACGCTGTGGGCGCTGGGGGCGTGTCTTCTCCTCCGCGTCATCAGCGCCCATACCCTAGGTGGGGTTGGCGAAAGGGCCTACTCTGTGTGGAGTTTGCATGTTCTCCCCGTGTCTCCAAGGGTAGTTAATACCCTCACAAAAACATGTAGTAATCCTGGTCACTATACCGCCTCCCCCATGACAGCCGGGGCGCCTGATGGAGGGGAAGGGAACTGGTTGGAATAACGTGTTCCTTCCACGCGCTACGTCCAACCAGGGAAACTCCCCTCTGTCAGGTGACAAGAAGGTCAGTTGGCTCTCATGCCTGAAGGAAGCATGAGCTCGGCCCTGGCCTCCCTACTGTGGGGGACTGGTGTAGCGCTGGTGTAGGGCTGGTGTAGCGCCCAGGATCACTTAGGAAATTGGCACCGGGTGAAAAAAATGGGTTACAAAAATCGCGGGATAAAAAATTTAATATAAAAAAAAAAAGAAGAAATCAAGCATCTTTTTTTTTTTTTCCCACACATTTTTTCACCCAGTGCCAATTGCCTTAGCTTGTAATCCTGGTCGCTACTCTCCCTCTGCCAGCCTGGGGAGAGCCCCGAACTGAGCTCATGCTTCCTTCAACGCATGAGGAGTGAGCAGGCCGCTTCTTATCACCTGACAGAGGGGAGTTTCCCCGGTAGGACATAGCCCCCCGGCTGACCAGGAGGAGGCAGTATAGAGACCAGGAATACTGCAGGTTTTTGTGAGGATATACCCTAGGGGACGCTATGCAAACTTCACACAGAAAGGCCCTTTCGCCAACTCCACCTAGGGTATGGGCACTGATGACGCGGAGGAGAGGACACTCCCCCAGCGCCCACAGAATAAAACCCAGGACCTTTTAGCTGTGAGGCGACATTGCTATACCGACTGCGCCACCGTGCCCCTTGAAATCAAGCAATCTTTAACCACAATATAGTAAATGAATTATTCCACAGTTACCTCTTCTTTCTCCTTCTCTTCCCCCTCCTCCACCCACCTGTCTATCTTCTATCCAGGCCTATGAATGCTGTCTCTGCGGACTGAATGTGATGAAACATCTGCTCCAGTCATGTAGCCTCGCCATCCTGCTGCATTGGTCTCTTCTGCAATGTCATTACATTACTGAACTTGTCCCTATACTAATGTGACAGAGAGAGAGTTAAGCCTCTGTGTGTGTGTGTGTGTGTGTGTGTGTGTGTGTGTGTGTGTGTGTGTGTGTGTGTGTGTGTGTGTGTGTGTGTGTGTGTGTGTGTGTGTGTGTGTGTGTGTGCGTGCGTGCGTGCGTGCGTGCGTGCGTGCGTGCGTGCGTGCGTGCGTGCGTGCGTGCGTGCGTGTGTGTGTCTCTCTCTCTCTCTCTCTCTCTCTACCTACTACTACTTGTGATGCCACTCATTTTGAGCTTGTACATTTCAGCTTGACACTATTTTAAGTAGATTTGTCAAGTAGTTTTTTTTTCTACAAAAGTATACACATTTGTACACAATTGTACACATTATCTGTAGTTATTTGATCAATATTTATCTGTCATATTGTTCAGAATCCATTCCAATTCCAATTGCACTTCCTCCCTCACATGCTACATATGTCACAGTTTTTTGCGAAAACGTGACCCTCCCCACACACACACACACACCACCACCAAATTAGGAACAAATAATTTCTTGAGTCAAGTCACGTGATGACAATGACTGTCCAACAGGGTTTTGATGCTCCATACCCTTTGCCTGCAATTACCCTCATAAATCTGTGGTGCGGAGCCTATTTCTTACAAATACGCCATATCATGAACGCCACATCCAATCAAACCAAAATTTGAATAGTCTCTCTCCTCCAAAATTACTTTCACTTCTGCCAATGGGGGGCACCACAAACACACACAGGTGCACCATCTGTCATACAAACTCTATTCCCCCAACAGCTTCCTCATGTCTTGACCTGAAGGCTACTCCTGACAACGGGCAGGGTTGGGAGGGTTACTTTTAGAAAGGAATCCCCTACAGTTACAAATTACTTGCTAAAAATTGTAGTCAGTAACGTAATCTGATTACCCCAATTTAAAAAGTAGCTACTAGTTACTTTCAGTTACTTTTGGATTACTTTTAAGCAAAACCTCCCAACCCTGATGACGGGCCCATGCAGCCCTGGGTAGGAAACCGGTCCTGGCGGGGATTTGTGGTCTGAGGAGCATGCTTTTCTATTGTATTCAAGCTGTTTTTAACTCTGACTTTTAATGTCAATGCAAATCTGCCTCTTAAATAAAATTCACTTGACTTATAACTTTCTCGGTTGTTATTATACCTCTATTATATTATTATTTCACCAGAGCTGAATCCCACCTATTCACTTTATGTAATGAAATGTATTGCAATATTTATCATTATTTATTACCCAGAAAGAAATGAGCAAACTCTTCTATATAAAAGCCCCTCATCAGCCCACCTCTTCCTTCACTATCAGTGTATCCTCCTCCCACAACAACAACACCAGTAGGAGGAGTCATCAGTCAGTAACTCTGTCATAACAGTCTGTCAGTCAGTGAGCAGCTACACAGCATGGAGTTAACATCACTCTACCCTCTAGTCTGTGAGTACAAACGCACTGTACTATTATTGCATTAACTTATTTCATGTTATGTGTGTCCATTTCATTCTTTTCTTTACTTGATGAGGATGAATTATGCTTATGAGGACAAGATGAGGAATTTGCCTCACATAGGCTCTTTTAGGGTCAGGGTGTTGATTATATGGTATGTTGTGGTTAGAATTAGGGCTAATAAAGTGTGGCAGTTGACCATTGATTAATGGGGAATGAGTTTGATTTTTAAAAAATGGGTCTAAATACAATTTGATATGTCAGTTCTTATGTAAAATGTACTTTGACAAAAACATCTAAACAGCTAGAAAACATTAAAACGAGCTTAACGGCTACTGTAACTTTAACTTCACTGTTGGAACAGCACTAAGGGCCCTGTTTAGACAATCTTTGTTTTGTTTTCCAAAGATTCTTTTTGAAGATTTTCTGAATTTGTTTTGATTTTTTTTTGATAGAACTAAATCATGACTGGTGAGACCTTCATTTTTCAGTTACAGTATTTATTTCATGGACATAACTCCTTGTTGCAACATTAAATTACATTAAACAATAACATGATGAAATGACCATTGGAAAAGGAAAGTCTGCCCATTCATTAGAAGGACAATATCATTTGAATCATTTTAAATGATATATATTACATCACTCACCAGAGGATGGAGCGTGTGTTTTCAATGAGTCTAACATGCAGTGTGAAGTTGAATGTGAGTGTCTGATTAATGTCATATCAAAAATATTGAATCAAGCAACTTAAAAGCTGTCTGTGGGAAGTCTGGGGGAGGCATGAGCTCGGCCCTGGCCTCCCTAGGCTGTGGGGGATTGGTGTAGCGCTGGTGTAGGGCTGGTGTAGTGCCCATGATCACTTAAGAAATTGGCACCGGGTGAAAATAAATGGGTTACAAAAATCGCGGGATAAAAAAAGAAAACAATACATTTAAAAAAAGTTTCCCTTTCTATTGTTAATTCATAATGTATATTTGTACGTTTGGGTCCCGGCAAGACACCACATTTCTCTTTTGGTCTTGAGCTGCAAATGGTTTGACCCCTGGTCTAAAGCAGGGCAGGGGTCCACAATCTCCTCATTCTGGGGTCCACGGACGCTTCATGACCATCATATATCTGTAGAACAGGTGTAATCCCACACTTCTACCTCTCATTACTGTTTTGGGTAGCTTGCCTCTTATTTTTGTTTCAGCTAGTTCCTCGCCACAGTGGATCATCTGTTTCCGTCTGCTTCTATTGTCTGCGTCTTCCTCTGGGACTCCTGTCACCTGCATCCATGGTCCAAACCATCTCAACCTCGCCTGTCTTGCTTTATCCCCAAACCTTATAACCTGGGCTGATCGTCTAATGTAGTCGTTTAAACTAGTAGGGCAGTGTTACATTCAGCAAAGGCTTTCAAAAACAGATTTAAAAGGTGGTTTCGATCTGTAGGATCCCAGAACTACCTTTACATCGTTGATATGATCTAAAAAAAAAATTCTCTCTCTCTCTCTCTCTCTCTCTCTCTCTCTCTCTCTCTCTCTCTCTCTCTCTCTCTCTCTCTCTCTCTGTGTAGTGGTTATATCCATGGTGATTGTCTCAGCAGAAGTTCCAAACAGTGGTGATGTTATGAGAGGTACGTGATGATCCACAACTATCAATGTAATCAGGGAACTCTAACAAGGAATTAGATTTTAACATACAGTACAGCAAACCAATTGTATTCTCCATCTCTGCCCACAGCCTCTCTCACACTCAGTCCTGGCAGATCACAGTTCTTTCAATATGAGCCTGTCTTTCTGAGCTGTGAGGACAGACAGTCTAACTTTACTGTCTGGAGACAGACTATGACCCATACTAGAATCCCCACAGCGTGTGATGTCTGGGGGAAGGTGAACAGCACAGGTTGTCTTGTCAGATCCATGCTCCACTTAGACGCTGGAGTTTACTGGTGTGAGTCTTCAAAGGGAAACAGTAGCTTTGTTAATGTCACTGTGACTGGTACGTTCCACAAATCAACTACTTTGTTCAGTTTTCTGTCTGTTAATTAAAGAGTCTTTGGTGTTAATACCTCATCATGTTGGGATAGTGTTGTTCAGAGTGATGTAACCTCAGTCTAATGTTCTTCTATTCTGATGTTATTTATCATTGTTCAGAAGGAGACGTGATCCTGGGGATGACTGTACTTCCTGTGATGGACGGAAGTGATGTCACTCTGCACTGCTGGTCCAAAGACAAGTCAACTGGTAGGCCTAACCCATCCTCTGACCTCCCAGCTTATTTCTATAAAGATGGATCCCTCATCAGCACTGAATCTACAGGACAGATGACCATCCATAGTGTTTCCAAGTCTGATGAAGGATTCTACAAGTGTCACATCTCTGGCCTTGGAGAGTCACCAGAGAGCAGGATGGATGTGAGAGGTGAGATAGTTGTACTTTTTGTATCACATACCCAGACTTTATTTGACATGCATATGAGGAGTGGGCTCTTGGCTCTTTGAGACTTGAGACAGCACAGAGAGAAGAGTGTTCACGCTTGTCGCACTGTTGGATGTTACAATAAACGTTGGTTTATGCATTCACTGTGCGTTGTTAGTATACTTTTTCCATGACACTCTGCGTCTCAGAGGTGGGCTATGGTACCGGAACCTGACTACCAATGAAGTGCTCCTTTAAGGAACTTACAGTACCATCAAACAAGGATTAAACTGTTGGAGAACTATCGGATATAACTATTTTATTGTGTCTTCTAGCAGTGCACATCCTTACAGTCATCAAGTTAAAGAAATATTGTGCTAGTTTAGCAGAGTGGCTCAGAGCCTCAGAGACCAAAAAGTAAATATCTCCCACAGAAAAGGGGATTCCCCTTTAGGCTAGTGGATAAGATGTTTGGCTTTAGTGTCTCTTCCCGTATGCGAGACATGGGTTAGAATCCTGGTTTTTACTCTTAATTTTTTATTGTTATGTCTTATATACTGGCCACAAGCCTATACTTCTTTGGTTTTGTTTCTTCAATGCTATAGCAGCAATAACAACAATGACAAAGATAGCAAGTTGGGTTTTTACTGAAAAAAATTAAACATACCATGCATGTGATATTCTTTGCAATTTTCACAGAAGTGAGACAAGATTGTGGAGCAAGCATTGAATATGCTAGACTATCCCATAGGAATGAAAGGGTTAAATGTAACTTCCAAGGTCGAAAGACCGAAACGTCACTCAATGTATACTTGCACCTAAATAATAAAAGGCTTAAAATGTCCAGCGTTGATCTCTTCTGCATCTGTTGTCCCTGCCCCTGTGACGCACCGGACTGGCCGTTTAAGGCTGAGGCGCAACGGTAGAATCCCCTTGGTTAAATGTAACTGTTGATCATTGTCTTTGTGAATAACTAAGTTTTGGATATGTGATAAACAAATTATCACCTGGGAAGTGTATCCAAACAAGTGCACATATAAGCCCGATTTCTCAGGTTGATATGACTAACCTTGTTAGGATAAACTCAGGCAACAACTAATTAAGGATCATCTCTCTCTCTCTCTCTCTCTCTCTCTCTCTCTCTCTCTCTCTCTCTCTCTCTCTCTCTCTCTCTCTCTCTCTCTCTCATATATATACAAATCAGATTTTCATTATGAATCTTTGTTTCATTCCGCTTCATATTCTCCGGCCTCCTAAAAGACAACAACCAACCAGATCCTCCCTCGTCCTCTCTCCCTCCCCCTCTCACTCCCTCTCCCTCTCCCTCTCCCTCTCCCCCTTCCTCTCTCCCTCCATATTTCTACCCTCTGATGTTGTCTGGAGTCTCCATCGTTCTGCTGATTCTGGGTCTGTGTCTCTGGAAGAAATACAAAGGTATGTCAGTGATGTTCAGACATTTAGAGAAGCTGTAAGATTCTACAGGATGTGATGTAACGGTGGTTCATTGTGCCTCTGACTCTGACTTTATCCTTGGGGAAGTCCTTTTTATAATCTATAAGTTTGAACTCTGACGTCTGTCCGTCCATCGTTCCATCCACATGTCTTTGATCTTTTGGGGGATTGATAAAGTCAATCAAACATACACACTATACATTTATTGTAATTTATACTTATTATGAGCTGATGATGAGTGTTCTCTATAGCTGCAGGCGGTAGGACAGACAGACAGAGTGAAGACCTGACGTATGCTGATGTGAGAGTGATGCAGCCAGCTCAAGACAGGAAGAGGAGAGGTAGAGTCACTCAACAACACACTTAAACAATATTATGCTGACCACACACTTTATTCTGTTGTTTAGTTGTTTCCGTCTCTTTTCTGTGTTTTCTTTCTTTCCCTCTGTTTACATTGTTTCACACAAGTGTAAAATGTTTTACCACTTTTCCTTTCTTTTGCTCCCTTTCCAGACCAGACCTCTGCAGGGCAAGTCATCTATTCCACTGTGGATATAAACACAGGTCAGTCATAATGTTCACAGCTATACTATATGTATGTTGTGTTCGGGGTTTAGTTTTTAGTCTGGTTTACATTGTGGGTACCAGGAGCCGGTGCTATTTGGAACCCAATCACCAAAGAAAACTACCCATTCTCACTCTCAAGCCGTACTATAGTGATGGCATGGCACAATTTACAATTTAGACATTTAGCAGACGCTCTTATCCAGAGTGACTTACAATAAGCAAGGTAAACACATAGAATGCACAGAGACAGTGTAGTGCCTCAGTAAACTAGGGTCACAGGTAAACCAAGAAACTAGCATCAGTATAAATGATATACTATCAGAATAATAATCTGTACATTGAATCTAGGATACCAGGTAAACAATGAACCTAGCATCTGTCTAAATAACATGCTATCTAAATCATATTTAACCTTGGGGTGGAAGAAAAAAAAATCAAGCCTAAGTAACAAAGGCACGAGAACAAATGACCAGGGTAAGGGACAACATAAAGCAATATTGTACAATCCTGCCCACACTGGGATGGGGAAGTGACAGGAACTTTGCATGAACTGTGATTGATCTAAACATTTATTGCCATTTATAATTATTACGAGTTGATGTAGTGTATGTGTGTGTGTGTGTGTGTGTGTGTGTGTGTGTGTGTGTGTGTGTGTGCGTGTGCGTGCGTGTGCATGTGTGTGCGTGTGTGCGTGCGTGTGCGTGTGCGTGTGCATGTGTGTGCGTGCGTGTGTGTGTGTGTGTGTGTGTGTGTGCTGCAGGCTGTAGGACAGACAGACAGAGTGAAGACGTGACATATGCTGATGTGAAGCAGCCAGCTAACCACAAGAGGAGAGGTAGAGTCACTCTACACACTGAGATCACTCACATACTGTAAAAAATATATTTTTTATTGCAACAATTTTTTACTGTTTGACCCCGGGCCAGGATTAATAGTCATGCTGAGGCAGTGACTTATGGGGATCTAAAATAAACAATAATACTATTAACACAAATGTTTTAAATAATTGCTATTTTTCGTTTTGTTTTTTTCCAGACCAGACCTCTGCAGGACAAGACATCTACTCCACTGTGAATATAAATACAGGTCAGTCACAATGTACACAGTACATTAAGCTGTGTTCAGGCTTTAGGTATTATGAAGGGAAAACAACCGATGCTATTTAGTATCGGTACTGATTGTTGAGAACCAAAATACAGAAAAGCTTCTGGACAAACAGTGCTGCTATCGGTATTTTGCTTAACCGGTAGGCACTAGCGTGAACGACACCTTCCTACCCGGCCCCTATAGAACGGTACACCACCAGGCAATTTATGAGCTACATTATAGAGACAGTGTAGGACTAGGAGAGACAGTGGTCAAGCTGAGAGGGTGACAGTCATTTGGTTTAAAAAATACAAGATGAAGAAAAAAGAGTCATGTATTCAACTACACAAAATAATGTTAATTATTCTATGTCAGTTATTTTAACCCTGTATCTTTCTTTTGTTTTTGCTTTTTTGTTTTTTCCAGGCCAGACTGGAGCAGGACATCTACTCCACTGTGAATATATAAATACAGGTCAGACACAATGTACACAGTTGTGTACTATTAATGTACATTCCATTCACTCATTCCATTCTCACTTTGTCAATTTGGAACAAACAAACAGGCTCAGTGGAAGTGTTTATTTGTTATGGTATCGAAAAACATCTCTGTTAACCACAGGACTAAAACAGTATGAGAACAAAGTCTGTTAACCTATCAGATCACTGCTATAGATGTTGCATCCTGCATGAGTGTGAAAAACCACAAACTCTGTCCTCAGTGAGAACACCCACCATGTTAACGGTTTGTTGTTACTGAGGACATGCTTTTTAAGATCAATGTTAGCATTTTATTTGAAGATGTGTTGACATCTGTCATGAACTATTGTCATTAAAGGCATATTTCACTTTAAAGCACTTCGGAAAACACACGAAAACACACGAAAACACACGTCCCTGGTGTTGATGAATGATATTGTATACATGGTAAATAGGGAAATAGTGCCTTTATCCAAAGCACTTAACAATGTACATTACATTCACACACACACACAAACACACACACTCACGCACGTGCACACGCATGCGCACGCACACACACACACACGCACACGCACACGCACACGCACACGCACACACACACACACACACACACACACACACACAGACACACACCACAAACTGCTCATCAGGAGCAGTAAGGGGTTCAGTGTCTTGTTCAAAGACACTTTGCCACTAACCCAGGAAGAGTGGGGGATCGAACCAGGGACTTTCCGATGGAAGTCAATGGGGGTCAAATCGGGCTGTAACTTTGCCCGTGTTTAGAGATGGGAAACGTGTCCAAAAACAAATCACATATGTTTAATGTTTTTGATATATTTAACTATACTTAATTTCCTATTGAAAGAGAATGGGGCTGTAATTGTGGCTGAAACCGTGCCAACCGAGTCATAAATATATAATGTAGATCATAGGCTGACCACAAGATATTGGGCACATGTCTGAAATGCCTGAGGTCCACATTATTTGATTGGCCAGTACTTATAATGTTACAGTTGATGTTGTATTGTTTTATTGTGTTACAGGTGGACATGTTTGAGTGAGGGAGAGAGGAAGAGTTCAACGTGCACGGTTACTGCTTCTTTAACACACACACACACACACACACACACACACACACACACACACACACACACACACACACACACACACACACACACACACACACACACACACACACACACACACACACACACCGACACACACCCCCCCCCCCACACACACACACACACACACACACACACACACACACACACACACACACACACACACACACACACACACACACACACACACACACACACACACACACACACACACACACACTAGCTCACACAACCACAGGACATACGTATATCCCCCCTTCACCGCCCCCATCTTCTCACCTTTGTGAGTTTCGGAACAAACAAAAAACAAAGTGGCTCTCTGGAAGTGTATATCGAAACATCTCTGTAACCACAACACTTAACCCCTTTGTATGAGCCTCCATGAGGGGAAAAATGTAAAAAACAAAAACAAAAAAAACTAACTCCCACCTTGTGTTTAAACTGTTTGACCTTAGTGAGGACAGTCATGCTTTGTAAGAGCATAGTATACATTAAATATCTTAAATATTGATGATTAAAAAACACTGAAGTTCATAAGATTGGCATAACTCTGTCATAACCATGACATCTCTCATGAACTGTTAGGTATTTCACTTTAAAACACTTATTTTAACATCTGTTCCTGGGGGTCAACGTTTTCAGGCCAATTAAGCACCCCTTAGCTGAATGAGATGAAGCAGGGACCCCCACTACATAAAATTGTGTTGCAGATTAAAAAACGTCATAGATTTCTTAAACAGCTTCATAGACTTTGACAGCACTATCATCAGTGTATGTTGGATTAATGTGTGTTTCCAGACATTTAACCATTTGAACCGTCAATACTTAGTCTGCTCTTTTTTCCCTCTACACCAAACCTACAAGCTCACAAGCTACAAGCTCTAGAAGAGCTTGTAGCTACAAACCTACAAGCTCTACAAGCTCACAACGCCTCGCGCTGTGAGGCGTTGTGAGCTTGTAGATCTGTTATTTTTGGCTAATGTTCCAATTAATATAATAAACATGATCCTATCACACAAAGATTTTGCGGCCCCCCTGTAGTAACTCTGAGGACCCCCTAGGGGTCCCGGACCCCCTGTTGAAGACCCCTGATCTATTCAAACGTACCCCCGGACAGTTTTTAAGTTGCTTGATTCAATGTTTAGATTTGATCAGACACGCCTCTATACCTGACTTGTTGATAAGCCCATTCAACTTCAGACTCATTTAAAACACACGTCCCCTGGTTCCGGTGACTGATATTGTCCTTCTAATGCACAAGGAGGCCTTAATGTTTCGATAAATGTATATTTTTAAATGCCTAAAGTTATCTCAAAATGAAGATACATACAATACAAGTGTGAATGTTTGATGATAGTGAGTACAGTGATGCTTTTTAAGTGCATATTATACATGTAATTATAATTATTTAAATTAACATTTACACTTTATTTGAAGGTGTGTTCATAAGACTGACACATAACTCTGTCATATCCATGATTCGACATCTATTGTCATTAAAGGGGTATTTCAAATTTAAACACTTCTGGGGTCATTTTAACGTCTACTCTGGTTTTTGTGTGCACCCCAGATACAGAGTATGTGAAAGTGTGTATATAGTACATGATATTTAGAGACATTAGTATCATACATATTTTAGAAACAGTAGCATCATGCATCTTTGTCATTTTGGAACAAACAAACAGGCTCAGTGGAAGAGGATATTTGTAAAGGTATCAAAACATCTCTGTTAACAGCACTTTATATGGCAACAAAGTCAGTTAACCTAGGAGCTCACTGCTATAGATGTAGCTGTTGCATCCTGCATCAATGGAAAATATGTGCTGTGGTTTTTAAGGTGTGAAAAACCACAACGTGTGCCCCCTGCTCCAGTCCTCAGTGAACCACTGTTAGATGTCAATGAGTGCATAGTAAACAGGAAACAATGAATTGAAATACCTTATGAAAACCAAACTTTTCTATTGTCTATTAAAATAAATGCTAAGGTGTGTTAATACTGTCATAACCATGACTTGACATCTGTCGTTAATTAATAGGGATGATAGGGTTTTCCATGAACGGGGAACTTGCTTTTCAGATTTCTCCCCATAGAGTTAAAGGGCATGTATTGCATGGAACACTCAGCCCGTCTAAAGTCTTAAAGCACAGAAGCCATATTGGAAATACATTGTGTCTCTCCCTTACTTAGTTCCATTGACTGGAAACACCAGTGGGTCTCAAAGTGTGGTCCAGGGACCCTCATGGTTCCTTGAGGTGGTTCCAAAATGGCCCCTTACGGGTGTGTTACTCTGAGTACCAAATGGACCGTAAGGGTCCATTGAAATTAAAAAGTTTGAGAAGCACTGTGCTATACTAAATGGATTAATTAGTAAGGAAGAGGCCCGATTTCTTTCTAATATGACTGCTATGCATAGAGCCGATTCCTTTCGGGTTTTCAGTGGGACTTCTAGGGTTCTGTTATTGACATGGCCTGTTCGGTAATCCACCCCTGATTGTGAGCTGGGTCTTTGTCCGAACTCAGATATTGTGTGTAAACCTCACCTCAGACTAAATGTGGATCGATCCTTTCCTCATAGCTGTGACCCAACGTTATTATTGTCTATTAAAATATTAACATTTTATTTGAAGGTGTGTTCTTCAGACTGTCATAACCATGAATTGAGTCCCCCAAAGTGTTATTGATGCTGTTACTGGGGTCACAGATGATAAGTGTTACTATGTTTACAACATTACAAACAAGCAAGAGCAAGGTGTCTGCAGCCAAGTCAGAGTTCAGGGGTCATAACTTGTGTTTAGTGTTCAGACCACCATACATTTGAGTCATACTGTCTATTACATGCATGTCCTTACTGCATGAAGTAAGTTAATAATAGTTACAGTATCATATCATTGTACATATATGACATTGAATACAATTAACTGTACATTCCATTTTTTTCATAAGTGTAAATATTTCTTTAATAAACAGCTGTTTATCAGCATCGCTATGACATCTTAACTGTGTTTCATGTTTCTTCTTTCTTCAACATTATTCTTGTGTCAGTACAGATATTATGTATAAATATACCACAATCTTTAATCCAAAAATGATTAATGGCATTTCTCAATGTCAGAATGTGTAGACTGAATCATCAAATAAAATAAAATGAACAAAACATTGTAGTCATAAAAGAAGCGTACAATCATTCTTGTTTGACCCAGCATTTATCAGTACATTGTTGTATACCTCAGTATATCTATACATCTGTTGCATCTTGTCCCGTCAGCTTGCTGCCTTACACCACAGAAGTCGACACGCTGTCTCCAACAGCACACGCGCACGCGCGCACGCACGCACGCACGCACGCACGCACGCACGCACGCACGCACGCACGCACGCACGCACGCACGCACGCACGCACGCACGCACGCACGCACGCACGCACGCACGCACGCACACACACACACACACACACACACACACACACACACACACACACACACACACACACACACACACAGGCACACAGGCACTCATGCACACATAAGCGCCTGGGTGAACTCATCAGCATTTAATGTTGAAACAGCTTATCCTGTGCAAAACGCGCCCCCTGCTGCAGCTCTCTTGCTATTACCACCATTATGTTCAGGATTCTCAAATTGCGATCAGGTCAAGGAACACCTCATCTGAACCTTTATTTCAGGGAAATCCTTTGAGACCCATCTTTTGCAAGTACAGCATGGGGGGAATATTCCCCCAAAATAGGAGCTCTACAAGCTCACGTTTCGGTGAAGATATTTGGTATAGAGGGGGAAAAGAGCAGACAAAGTACAGAGCCAAAAGTCAAGTTTACTAAGTATTGAGGGTTTAAGTTTAAGTGGTTAAATGTCTGAAAATATACGTGAACATGAATCCAACATATTCATAGAAATTGATAATTAAATAAAACAACGCTATCTATGAAATCTATTAAAACACATTTTTATACAATATGTAGTGGGGTCCCTGTTTCATCTCTCACTCAGCTAACGGGTCCTTGGCCTGAAAAAACCCTGATTTACAGCAATGTGATTTTACAGACATTGAGGTACACACAGAGATACCAATAAATAGTTAAAATACGTTATTTTAGAAAACACTTTTAATGCCAGGCAAGTGCATATGGCTTCTTCCAGCATCAAATCTACTACTAATCTCTTAAAAGTATGAAAGGGAACAAAGAAATTCAACTTCAAACTATCTTGACATTAAGTTCCATATAAGGTGCTCACGTGCTGAAGGCTTTGTTCTGGTTGGAGGAACCTCCAACATAAACCTAATACTGTGATCTGCTGACATGATTGAGCTCCTGACAGAGAGAAGCTGTTACAAGGGTAGTTTAGAAAGTAGTGCTTTATAAACAAACAGTGTGATATCCTACTCTTGCTTTGCTAGACTTGCTTTCCCTGCCTAACCCAAACCAAATCTCCCTTTCTTCCTCTTAGTCTTAGCTTATTGTTTTTAGCCTTTTAACGTTTTTCTTGTCTTTTGCTCCTAATAAAATCTAAGCTGTTTTGTAAAGAGACTTTGGGTACTGAGAAAAGCGCTATATAAGTCTGATGCATTATTATTATTATTAGTATTATTAGTATAAGAGCAAGTGAATACTGAATTATAAAGGATAGTGCACTGTACAATGATGTACAATGATGACTTTGAAAACCATCCCCTGCAACAAAGTGAGGTGCATGATGATATGTTATCTCCAGGGTCTTACATTGAGGCATGAGTAACAGAGACAATGGGCAACTGCATCTCCTAGGGACTGCATATAGGGAATAGTTATAGTTAATATAACAATTAATTTGGTTAAACCACAATGGGTCCCTAATTACACAATGTGTTCTCCACATGCCGTTCGATGTATGTTTAAATGAGTAAAGCAGAAACGTGGGTCAAATATAAACACGTTTCACCCATCAAAATGTAAGATTAAAGGATGTATCTAAGAGTTTAAAAAAACTGCTGCTCAACAACATTAAATTGTTTACCCAGGAGGTGCTGTGCTGAGGCTTACCTGAAGGGAAGGGACAAGTGAACCAGTCCAGGTTAGGAGCACCACAACAGGCCACAGCACCTGCAAATCCCAGGGACAATACAAAACCTATGAGCATGAATGTGCCAACGTTTTAAAGAAGTCAGCATACATAAGTCCCACTTATCATCCACGTCAACGCATGCTGGTGTAGAACTTACAGTGACAGCTGTGGTTGAGTTCATTTTAATTCAGTTGTAATGTAATTATTTATTGTTTATATGGTTTATTTAATCAGTGGTGGAAGAACTAAGAAGGACTCAGATATTTTGCTTAAGTAAAAATAGCAATACCACAATATAAAAATTAAAAGGCCTGTGTTCAAAATGTTACTTGAGTAAAAGTAGCCTACAAAAGTATTGGCATCAAGTACCAAAAGTAAAATGTTTGAAAATAGCCGATCTGCACAAGCTCATAACGCATCGCTTGCGTTGTGAGCTTGCAGATCGGCTATCTTCAAATTGCCCATGTATAACATAGGGCTGAAGTGGTTAATGTATGTTTTATTACATAATAATGTATATCTGCAAAGTACTGTAACTAGTAAGTAAAGTTTTCAAATAATTGTAGTGGAGAAAAAAAATACTATTTGCCTCTGAGATGTAGTGGAGTAGAAGTAAAAGTACTGTAAATTGGAAAGACTCCAGCAAAGTAAAGATTCCTCAAAAGTGTATAAGTACAGTACTTAAGTAAATATACTTAGTTACTTTACACCACTGTATTTAATGGACATAGAGCACAGAAGTCCTGACGTCACTCGTTCATCCCCTGGGTCCTAGAAGTAATTTCTCTATGGAGAATAACATTGGGTCATCTTAGAATCGTCTCATATAAGAATTGTGGTCCAAAAATAAACAAACTGTCTCGCCAATATTGTCAGACAGGTGGCTCTGTATCATTCATCAGTCACTCATATTTGATACAGTCTGTTTCTGGCGAAAATTTTACTAATTTGGCGGAAGTAACATCAGCGTTTTCTCACCGTCAGTTGATGCTTCATATCCATATGAGTCAAGCCATATGAGTCATGTTTATTTTTGGAACACAGTTCCTATTTGACGCGATATTAAACACGTCTATGGGAATTCAGAATGGTGTGGGGAAGACGTGACCTAGGTAGGATGTGTGAATTACGCCAGACTTCGGTGCTCTATTGGTTTGGGTTGTGTTACCACTGCTACGCAGGAAATGTATTCATGTTTCTGCCCGGAACTCCTTATTTATGGAGTAATGTTGTCTAGGTGACGCAGTTGGTGATTGCACAAGACACTTCCTGCTTTCTTTGAAGACGGAAAGTAGCGACTTGATTGAATCGATATATTATAAACTGCCCACAAAAAGTTCGGAAACTTAACTTTGGTCGATTGTTTCTCCCCTTTAATAATACCAATTGGTATAGTGTTTTATATCATTTTTATCGTTGATTAGTCAGTTTACTCTCCTTCACTGCTTTTGGTAGGGCATTCCACATTCTTGTTGCATAGCTGGAGAACTAATTCAAACCCTTGTTTGTGCCAAATCTGGGTTGGATGTGATCAGTGGAGCTACCTCTGGTGTTGTGATTGTGGACTTTGAGGGCCCCTGTTAGAATCCTCAAAGTGTTCTTACTGACTAGAGAGGAAAGATATGTTGTGAGCTTGTAGATTGGCTGTTTTCACTATTAAATGGTGCTCAAGTGGTTAATTCATAATGGATTTAAATTTGGGTCCCGGGGAGACGACTAATTTATACTTTCGGGTCTGAGCTTAATATAGTTGGGGAACCAATGGTATAAAAAGTAGCCTATAGTAGCATACTTATGCAATCAGAAAAGCCAATAAGGGCAAGCATTTAAATAATTTACAGTAATCCAGACTGCTTAGAAACTTTCTGAACAAATATTCAGGGGGTTGAATGAGGTTCTGTAAGTGATATTTCAGTCTTCATTGTAAAAGTTGTTTGTGTCTGTGTTGTAGTAGATCTTTTATTTATACTGTACTGCCATCTAGCGGTCAAACTGGGTAAATGTCACCAGGTGAAGGTTGGGTCTTGTTGAACCGGCAGTCAAATAATTAAGATGGACAATGTTTTGAAACTCTGTGTATTTGATTAATTGGCATCTTTATTGACACCATAACATGTAGTATGTTATCTGTCAAAAGGATCAAACACAGTAAAAGCTTGAGATACCTACCTGTTCACTTAAACACATTATACTTCATTGACTGGTGTCCCCCAGGGGTCTGGACAGTACCTGGCCCCCTTTTTAAAACATTTTTTAAATCTGTCTACACCAAATGTCTTTACCAAAAATAACTGATCTCCATCTTACAATGCATTAAAACACAAGCGTGTTTAATGTGCTATGGTTAATGTGTTTAATGGCTCTTAAATAGAATAGAATAAATAGAATAGACTCTCTAGACGTCACTTCACTGTAGTTTAGTCCAGTGGTTCTTAAACGTTTGCATTTCAGGGATCCCCAAATTGATATGAATTGTTTTGTTTCAAAAAATAAAATAATAATAATAATCAAACTTCTTACAAAAAATAGCAGATGTACAAGCAACGCATAGGCTATTTTATAGCCAAAGTATAAAACAGTGTTTCTCGTTTTGCTGGGCACCCGCTGGAACCCCCTCAAGGACCCCTTGATGGTTTAGGTGCCTGATAGAGCCCACTAACTAACAGTCACTATCCTGTTCATTCCTGTTTGTCTCTAGGTGGTCTGCATTGGACACAGAACATAGGCTGTGAGATCACTGTCATTTGTTTTCATATCATTTTTGGCGCTTTTTTACCCCCTTCCTCGCCAATTTAGTTGTTTTGACAATTAATTCCTCCCCACACACACACATAGTGTGTGTTGTCACTGCTGTTGTATCCTATACACGAATCCACACAGCGCTTCCCTGTAGGTATGGCACCGCCCCCTTTAGGTAGGCCGCCATTACTGCGGTGTCAATATCAGTCAGCTGCTACTACGCTGATATTGACACCGCAGTAATGGCGTCGCTACCTAAAGGGGGCGGCGCCATACCTACAGGGAAGCGCTCTGTGGATTCGTGTATACTGACTCACCTGCCAGTGAGGAGCCCCCACCGCCAACAGTCCTTGAGGGG
Organism: Gymnoscopelus braueri; assembly: GCF_963280865.1. Lineage (NCBI taxonomy): Eukaryota > Metazoa > Chordata > Actinopteri > Myctophiformes > Myctophidae > Gymnoscopelus > Gymnoscopelus braueri. The sequence goes on from NC_137607.1 coordinate 9,561,765, forward strand.
GTTCCAGGGGGTCCCCAGAAAAATGACTTAATAGAGCATCAAAATCAGTTTAACCACTTTAACCCTATAACATAGGCAAGCCTATTTTTTGTATTAATCGTGAACCTTTTTTTACCTGGAAATTATGAATATTTTTGAAACTTTTTAGCCAAACACATTTTGTATGGGGGTCCCTGGCACAAAATCAGATCCTTGGCACAATATATTTTCAGATGGGGGTCCACAGCTAAATACATTGGGGGTCCTTGACATGACAAAAGTTTGAGAACCACTGATTGGGCCAGTTACTCAGGAAGAGTAATATGTTACTAGTTACTTATCACTCAGTTAAAAATGAATATGACTTATTACTTGTTATCAAGAGTACTAGGCTAACTAATTACATTACAAGTTATCAGAGTCATCTTTATTATCACATCACAGGTTTACAGTGTAAAACAACACACACTATTGGTATATTACTTTTGCTGATTCAGATATTAATGAAATTATGAACCAAAATCTACTAGCTCCATTGATGATTATGGATCAATGGAGCTGTACACAACTTCCCCAGCAGGGGGCGCCAAGCGTCAAATCACCACCAGGCTGTTACAACCACAACTTGGACCTGACGTGGTTGACAGTGTTGCCAGATCTGCTTATTATAAGCGACTTTGGGCTTGTTTTTCTGTTAAAGGAGGAGTTCACCCAAAAAATTACTTATTTTCTATCAATTGCACACCCCATGAAGCCTTGAATTCATGGATTTATTTTTGTTTTTGTGCCATTCCTAAGCCAATAATTTGATGACCGGATGTGTATCCGGTAGGAGACACAAATAATCTACTTTGTGTCTCCTACCGGATACATTAGCCAGTAGGAGACGGGAATCAAATTATTGGCTTAGGAATGCCACAAAGACAAAAATAAATCCATGGATTCAAGGCTTCATGGAGTGTGCAATTGATGGAAAATAAGTCATTTTTTGGGTGAACTACTCCTTTAAGTTGCATGTAAGTTGTAAATATTGGTAGTTGCGGGTTGCGTTTTAGGCCTCTTTCTAAAGTGTAGTTGCTTGTTTTGGACTTGTTTCCTATTGTTGTTTAAACCGGTGGTTCTCAAATATTTCATGTCAAGGACCCCTTAAATTAATATGTAATTAACGATTTGAAGAAAAAAAAAAAGTAGAACTGCAGCAAGCACAGTTGCGAGCTTGTCGTTCTGCGTTTCATAGACCTGGTTGCTTATTTCTCTCACAAAACCTGGCAACTTTGGTGGTTGACCCAGAATTTCATCCATTCATTGCATTGGATAAACTGGATAAACTGGATAAACTGATGATGACGGAACACAGCTTTCATGAGCTAACCATGATGCTAACTGTTTTCATGTCGCTCTAGTGAACCCATAGAGTTATAAACCTCTATGTAGAAGCGTATCATTGAATAGTAATTAGGTTCGGACTTGGCATAAAATAGTTGCATAACAATATAATACAGTGTAGAAGAAACGTGAACAATGTGTGATAAAGGAGGTAAAATGTGTCAAATAGAGTCTGTCCGGCTGTCGATAAATGAACAGCTGACGTCGGTGGGAGAGGAGATATTGTGTGTTTTGGAAAAACAGCGTGGTGATGTTTGTTGGGTGAAGCTTGTCAGAGTGGTTGTGTTGGAGCGCCTCAGTGCGGCTGCAGAGTTCATGTGCAACCTCTTCCAGAGAGAGATAGAGACACTAGAAACTCTGCTGGAGAGACAAAACAAACTGCTGCAAGTGATACTACAGCCACACATCACACTACACAGAGCAGGTTTGTTAATGCTGCATTTATACCACATGTTTACCACTGTTGGACTGTACATACTCATAGATAAGATACTTATAGCTAAGTTAACATGTTTACCACTGTTGGACTGTACATATTCATAGCCAAGCTACTTATAGCAAGGTTAACATGTTTACCACTGTTGGACTGTACATACTCATAGCCAAGCTACTTATAGCTAAGTTAACATGTTTACCACTGTTGGACTGTACATACTCATAGCTAAGCTACTTATAGCAAAGTTAAGATATGAGTTTTGATTTGTATTTTTTCCATCAGATCAAAGAGAATAATTCATCCATCCACTTGTATCTTTAATAGACGTATACACTATACGTATACATTAGCAACAACATTACGTACAAAGTAGTTTCGTTGTAGCTTATTTTACGCAAGGGACAGCCATAGCTCAATAGGTAGAGAGACCGCCTGGGAAACTTAAGGTCCCAGGTTTGATTCCCAGCCCCGTCAAGGTGTCCCTGAGCAAGACACTTAACCCCTAAACCCTTTGTTGAATATGGCTCATGTCATTGACATTTACTCTGATCCTGAACTTGTAAGTCACTCTGAGCCAAACTGTAGTCAATTTAATATTTTTGGGCGTTTTAAAAATAATGTTTATTTTTATTTATAACTCAAGGCAGAATAAGCAATACGGCTTCAAACTGGAAAGGGTCAAGTTCATGAAGTTTAGGAAATATATTTATTTAGCAATTTCACAACTAATTCAAATGTAGTACGAAATATCTATCAAACCGTATCAAAAGGGTTAAAAGGGGCAATAGCCTAAGATACCAGTAGCAGGGAGGTATAGGTGTCCTTAGCACACAGGAGGGAGGGAGTGAGGAGAGGGGTTTCACCACCACCAAAAGCGCACACAGGCACTTCACTCACTGTAAGACGAGAGAAACTGTAAAATACACACAACACTGATTCCACAATAATGAGCATGCAAGCAGGATATCATGCACTAAAGCTACAAACAAACTCCAATACTACAGCCTATCACCAGTGACCACCCACCTGTCGGGACCACAACTATAGTCACCCGTATTACTGGTACGGCCAGAGCCAAATATACCTCAGTTTATACTAGGCATTTATTATATAGCAGCTGGTTTGCACAAACACAATACATTAAATAAACTTAATGAAATAACCAAATCAAATAACCAAAATAATAAGGACAAAAACAGCAGGGGCACAGAGCTCCTCCTAATAAAACAAAAGACAATGGCCCCGATTCATAAAGCGATTTACAACCATATTTTGTACATACCGGCATTTAGGACAAATCCTACACCTGCAGTCGGATTCATGAAAGTTTTTTGGTCTGTGTTTTGTGCGTCAGGTGCGCACGTTGTCAGGTCAGCTGTCTTTCCAGGGCTGAAATGTGCGTATGTCTTTAGTATGCTTTATTCTTCATGCCAAAATCAATTACAACAGTGGCAAACCTCAAATAAAATATATATGTGCCCAACATTTGTCAACACATATATATAAAAAAATAATAATAAATGTCAAACGATGTATTGCTTGTAGCCTATGCATAATATAGACATGATGTAGATTCCACCGCTTTTTATTTATTTTCTAGGCTATGAGTCGAATTTAGAGCTGAATTATTAGGTCCCTCAGTGTGTTTGCCAGCAGGCCATCTCAGCCAAAGTGCCACGTAATAATGAAAATAGGCTATGATGCCTTAATGAAACTGCGGAGGGACTGACTTGCATCAGTGTCCGTGCCGCGGTATTAATTTGTAAAGCCTACTGTAGGCTACTGTATATTGATCACATGAACGCCACACACAACAGCCTAATAAATATTACCATCTGATGAGGAAACTAAAGTGGATGAAAGCTGTGTCCAGAAGATCCATTCCCCATTCCGACGTAGGACAGTGATATCCAAAATTAACTAATTTAATCAATAAGCTCTGGTCCATAATCAGATAGAAGCGTTCCACTTGTATGCCCTGGATTTATTTTCAACATCATCTTTTTACCTCGGTAAAGGTGCGCAATGTTCATTAGAAAAGGCTTATATAATATCCTTTCCACGTTTTATTAGCCTTTTATTTGGTAATGGGGTTAAACCTTGTAAACTTCTTTATTCTCATTACACATGAGAGCATTTATTACGTGATCCGCTTCCAGACAGAACAGTAAGTTGTCAAGGCGATGCGACACCGCATCGGTTATCTTTAGACGAGGCGGAGTTGAAGAACTTCAAACTTGCATCAGCGTTGCCAGATGTTGTGAGAGAAATAAGCAACCAGGTCTAGGAAAACAAGCCCAAAAGAAGCAACTGGCATTTAGGCCATTATAGCACTTTAATTAAACCGTTGTGAGCTTGTAGATCTGCTATTTAAAAAAAAAATCGTGTAATAAAATGTGGAATATTTGGAAGATTTTTTAAACATTCTAACAACACAAATCTGCCTCCAGCTGGCACAAAACATTTTCAGATGGGGCTTATAGGGATAAATTAGCATACATATTAACTTGGGGGTCCATGACATAAAAAATATTTGAGAACCACCGGTTAAAATAATTGAACAATTGTGAAGCAAGCCCAAATAACCAACTACACTTTAGAAACGAGCCCAAAAAAACGCATCCCACAGCTACCAATATTTACAAGCAACTTTACAGAAAAATAAGCCCAAATTCGCTTATAATAAGCGGACATGGCAACACTGTTTAGCACGGTTCAGCACGGTGACGTTGAAGTTGGATGCTGTTGGATGCAGCCTTCCAGAGTAATCATCACACCTGGTCATACGCATCGGTCATACGCACGTCTCAGGGATATACGAACCCCTTTGAGAATTGCACGTCAGTTTGTGAGTACCAAAAATACGACCTCCTTTACGAACTTTATTTACCCCATATTTACGACCCTCTTTATGAATCGGGGCCAATATTAATAAAGACAGATCAATACAATTTAAGACAGATACAAATATAATATAGGCAGCTCTTTACCTCAAATCAAGAGAGCCACACTAGGAACTGAGAGAGGCCATGCAGTCATCAGTGCTTCCTGGCTGGTCCATAAGCAACACGCCACTGAACCACAGCAGTAGCTCCGCATGCAGACTCGCATGCGAGGCTGTACAACAGGTGGGGGGGGGAAACAACCTACCCCACCGTCAGATGCCTGTAAGATCAAGGAACACTCAGGATTTTGTTTAATTAAATGTAAAAGAAAAGAAACAGGTTAAGTGCCTACCATCAATGACCTTCTCCCATCTCCCACACCAGTACAACCCAACACAACACCAGGAAAACATAAGCCAGCCAGCTACACTACTCACGGCCAGGTGCGGCTGCCTTTTATTCAGCCAGGTGTCTCAGCTGTCCTGAATAGGAGTGATTAGGGGGCATTACACAACTAGGAAAAAGCTCAACCCACTACATATAGATCATTTAAGTACTTTCAATACTTTAGACTTAAAACAATATTCAATATATAAACACTGATTTTGACAAAACAAATCAATAAGTAGGAGAATAAATCTCATCTGATGAGTGTCAATCACTTTGAGTTGTTCTGCTGATGCTAACCTCTTCTCTCCTCCTTCTGTCTGTGTGTAAAGAGGTTTCCCCTGAACATGAGGAGAGGAGCCCCAGTCTGGTCCAGGAGGAACCACAACCTCCAAAGATTAAAGAGGAACAGGAAGAGGAGGCTGCTGTGTCAACACTGACATTACTACACAAGAACAGGAGCTATGACGCTCTCTCAGGTAACAACATTAAAGATCACTTTATCGATTCTAATTTAGCAAGACTACGTCTAAAAGCCTCACTAGCAGCCCCTAGATGCTGCTAGGTCAGATGGGTGTGGGTTCAGAAACGAGATCAATTTGAAGTTTCAAGAGGTTTTTCACATACACAATACTGCGTTGTTTTAAACATGAAAACTCTATATACATTGACCTATATACTTCATTGACTGGGGTCCCCCCAGGAGTTATCATTATTCTTTTTCCCTTTACACAAAATCTCTAGTAGATCTGTATTTCCGCCGAATGGTTGTCTATTCAGAATCAGAATTAGCTTCATTGTCACAACACGTTGTCACAACAAGTTTATAGAAGTAAAAAAGTGGGTGAAATTCATTTTCGTTCTATCATTTTTGTTATTTCCATTAAAAAAAGGGTAAAAGAAGACGGGGGGAGGGGGGGGGGGGGCAAGGGGGAAGAGAGATCAATCAAAGAAATAAAACAAATGATCTACATATTTACACATAGTACCGGAGGTAAGATATAACGGTGCGTGAGCATAGCAGCAGTTGTATACTGTACAATACATGATATGCTATGGATGTTAGTTAAGGTGTGAGGATTATGACAACGCTAAGGTTAATTTGGTTAAGTTTAAAGGTGTTTATACACAGCACAGGGTTGGCTTACTTTAAATAGGGTAGCCCTTCTAGTTTGCAATATTGTTTGGAATATTGTATAAGTAAAATTGGTATTTTAGTCACATCACTTATCTCCACTGTAAAAAGCAAACATCCCCACAGCCTGTTTCCTTGAGAGAGCTTTCCACCTCCGCATTAAATCAGAAACTGCCAAAAATGTAAACACCTTTATCCTACTTGAGAGACATTTTAATTGGACAGGTGAGGATTTTGCCACAGCAGGCTGTACACATACCAGGGCAAAGACCTGCTGTTTAGTGCCAGCTGTACCAGTGTCACTGTTGTGAAGCAGCAGCACAGCGGTTCTCAAACTATGGGTCGCGGCCCGAATTTGGGGTCGCAGGGAGGTGCCGTTTTGGTAACCTAAAAAAGTATTCTGTTGTTTTATCAATAAACAAACCAAAAGAAAGTGCACGGTTGTCGCGATGAACGTGAAGAGGACGGCCACTCCTCATACACACTCAGCTCCGCCTCCAACACCGATCGAGAACACGCAACAGCACAAGACAACACACACAAGCCCTTGCAGAGGCTGAGGCACACAAACTGATTTTAGCTGTTCATAAACGATTTGCTTAGGACTTAGGTTCAATATGAGCGGGTGGTACACATACGTGGACCACAGGTCCATTTGGTTCCATCTGCACCCTCGCAGAGTTACATTTAGATTGCGATGTAACATTACCAAGCAGGGAGATCATTCTCACAGACAGTCGACCAGACCAGTTACCAACAGCTACCGCGATAGAGAAAAATGCCACGGTCGGTGGCCAAAGATAAAATCGAGAGCTGGATCAAGAAAGGTTCTAGGCTAGAACCACCGGAGTTGTAATATGTTGGTAGAACTTGTATCAACTGATGGGGTCGTCAAACGAATTAACTAAAATTAACTTTACTGTAAGGGTGAAATAGTTAATCAAACTAATTAATTTAATTGATTATTTTCAAATCCAATAGAGCTGCAACATTTTAACATTTAATAACTTTCAACCTGGCATCGCTATTTTAGTTTTTTACTTTAAAAAATACCCAAAAGAGCAGATCTACAAGCTCACAGCATGTTATTTTTGGTATTTTTGCAGGACACCATTATACAACAAAGTGTAAAGTGGGCAATCAGACTAATACATTTAGTCAACTATAAAATAAAAAATCTATTACAATGTTGTTTTGCGTTGATTTGTTGATTATATTAAAAAAATACATAAATGATTTAGCCTTAAATTAATTGTTTATCCATCTGGCCTACAGCCACCAAAGGGGTTCAATCCACGCACTATGCTTTGGGGGGAAGTTATTCATGAAAATGTATTACCTACTCTGTATCTACACAGTCTGTGTGTTGCTCATGAGAATAATTACAACATGGACAAAATATCACAGCTGAAACATAAGTTTTAGAATCGTTTACAAGTCTGCATTGAGCTTGATGGGCATGTGATTAATTAGTGGTACAGGAGCTATAAATAGCCTATTAACAAAAGTGCGCAAGTACAGCTGTTCTTGTAATGTCAGATAACTTTGCTGATGCAGTGACACTAATGAGTGGTGGATCAGGCTCAAGTATTGATATACAAACGGATGTTTTTGTGAATTAAGGTTCAAGGAGGCTTTATTTTTACAAGTATTTGCAGTGAAGTGTATTGTCCCAGAATGGTCCCAGACACCATATTTGAGTGTGTCAGATGATGTTTTACACGTGTACTCCCACATCATGCGTGCATTGACGCATGCTTAAGTGGTCCTCTGAAGTTGAATTTCGCCCCAATCAGATCGTGACCTAAAAGGAGTTTGCCCCCTGGCTTATGGTCTGTTCAATATAACATTGGTATCGCATCATAACATAACAATCAAGCCTTTGACCAAAAGAAGGCCAACTGTAGAACCAACATTGGAAGGAAAATGTTAAAGTTCAAACATTCAGTGGTTTAATCTCATTTTATCTTTTGTCTAGACTCCCTGCACCTCCCCGTGTGTACAGAGGAGGTATGCCCTGAACACCAGGAGGAACCAGAGACTCCACAGATTAAAGAGGAACAACAGTACAGGAATCTTAGTCTGGTCCAGGAGGAACCAGAGCCTCCACAGATCAAAGAGGAACAGCAGGAGCTACTTCTAAGATCAGAGGAGGCTGCTGGGTTAACGTTGTCATTACTAACAGTGAAACATGATGATGATGATGATGATGATGAAAACAGGGAGACAGAGCCTCTAGCCAGCACCTCAACTCAACACATGAAAACACAATCTGATGTAGAGGACTGTGGAACATCACAACCAATTTGTGATGGCCAGCTCCTCTCTTTACACTCTTCTGAATCTGAAACTGAAGACAGTGATGAGTGGAACGAGACCAGAGAAGATCGGTCAGTTTTAAGCACACTGAAATCACACAAGACAAGAAATGTGGAAGAGCAAAGATCGTCTTTGAGCAACAAGCTGTCCCAGGACCTGAGATCATCAAAACAAATTCCACCAATGAGGAGTCACACAGGGAAGAAAGGATTTAATTTGACAAAGTGTGGCAAAGGCTCAAAACAAATTCCACCAATGAGGAGTCACACAGGGAAGAAAGGATTTAATTTTACAAAGTGTGGCAAAGGCTTTGATAAAAAGTGTAATCTAAAACAACATATGATGATTCATACAAGGGAAACCCTATTTTCTTGTTCTGTGTGTGAAAGAAGCTTCAATAGACATGGTAATCTGAAGGCCCACATGAGATCTCATACAGGGGAAAAGCCCTATACGTGTACAGTTTGTGCCAAAGGCTTTGCTCAAATGGGTCATCTGAAAAGACACATGAGATTTCATACAGGTGAAAAACCCTATACTTGTACAGTTTGTGCCAAAGGCTTTGTTACCATGGGCGATCTGACGAGACACATGAGGATTCATACAGGGGAAAAGCCCTTTAGTTGTACAGATTGTGACAAAGAATTTGCTGATAAGGGTAATCTGAAGAAACACATGAGATCTCATGCAGGGGAAATGCCCGAAACAAACCAGCTGTCCCAAGACCTGCAATCATCAAAACAAACTCCAACAATGAGGAGTCACACAGGGAGGAAAAGCTTTAATTGTACAAAGTGTGGCAAATGCTTTGATAGAATGTGTCTTCTAAAACAACATATGATGATTCATACAAGGGAAACCTCATTTTCTTGTTCGGTGTGTGAAAGAAGCTTCAATAGACATGGTAATCTGAAGACCCACATGAGATCCCATACCAGGGAAAAGCCCTTTACTTGTACAGTTTGTGCCAAAGGCTTTGCTCGAGTGGATCATCTGAAACAGCACATGAGATCTCATACAGGGGAAAAGCCATTTACTTGTACAGTTTGTGCTAACAGCTTTACTCGAATTTATATTCTGAAGGCACACATGAAGACTCATACAGAGGAAAAGCTCTTTACTTGTACATTATGTGATCAAAGATTCAGTGTTAATCACCATCTGAAGACTCACATGAAGACTCATAAAGGTGAAAACAAGAAAAACAACAACACTATTTGTAGTTTGTGGCAAATGCTTTGGTCAAAACACAACTCTTAAGAAACATGTGGAAACCTTGTACGTCCAAAACTGTTGGGTTATGGATGTATACAAAAATAAATGACCTGTATTCCAATGGATCCAGTATTACTATTTAGTCACAACTTTGGTTAGATATTTATGAAACCCACAGACAGAGTTAACCACATCCAACCTAGCATCCCTAATCTGGGAATGGCATTATAGGCAAAAACCTTCTAACATTTTAAATGTCTTCAAAAATTTGTGAAATACAAACATAATACTGATCTACAAGCTTGCAACGCATTACATCTCCTTTTATTGTAGATCTGCTTTTTTCATTACTTTTGTACGACACATACTGTACAACGTGGTATAAAATATGGTGACATGAGACTTGAGATATGGAGATACAAGGTTTCAGCCCGACAGCAATAATGTTATCATTCATTGTAAGTCCTAAATACTAAAGCAGAGGTATTAATAATCTGATGATGTCAACATGACCAAATTAAATCAACACAATTAATCTGTTGCTCATTATAACCTGTACTTTATCCCCCCCCCCACACACACATACACACACTTCCCAAATTCTAATTTTCCCATTTCATTTAGATTGTATGTTGTTTTATTGTTTTATCATTGTATTGTACTACTATTTTCAATATGTTCCCAAATATCACAATTATCCCCAAATCTCCATGTTGTGTGTATTTCCATGTTAATAACATTAATAATATGATTTTAAATTCCATTTCTGTTCCAGCAGTTGACAAGAAGCAGCAACAGTCCTCCTCTGATGGAGACCCTGTTAAAAAGAAGACCCGAACCACCACCATTGAACTGCAGGGGTCGCCCAGTGACGGTAAGAGAGAGAACAAATATGTATTATTATTATCATTATTTGTTTATCAGTATACCTGCTTCACTAACTATAGATGAGACAAATAATTAAACAATAATATAGATTCACAGGACTTACTTTAAAGGGGGTTTGAGTGATATTTCTTTGTTAAAAGAAGTCTTAAATACTATATCTCTATAGTAATCATTGTTATATAGTGTAACAGGGTTCTCCCCATCTGTCCAGCTCTTTAATAAACAGAAAATGTATTTTCAGGTTGGGATAGCAATTTCATCCGAGAATTTCAGAGAATGCATGCAGGATATAATGATATAAGGATAAGTGGAATTGGAAATTGGAGCGGGGACACTAAAAAGAGACTTTGAACTACATTAGATAAAGTTGCTCATGTTATTCATTAGACTTGCAAGTTTTGCACTTTATTTTGAAGTGGAAGGCTTGTATTTTTAATTGTATGTATTGTGGCATTTATAGTAATCATTCATAAGTATAACATACCACTATTAAAGCAAAAGCTCAAAGGTTCATGTTTGGATAATTGCATTGGATTGTGTATACTTTGTTTGTACAGAGGTTCATTCATTGCTGGGAGTGAAGGGTGACAACAAGTCCAAGAAGAAGGGGGCAGGCCGGCCCAAAGGCTCCAAAAGTAAAGACAAAGACTTCACCAGGTCCAAACCTCACCAGGATGAGAGGTCCTCCTGCCCTGCAGAGACCATGGACAGCACTGGGACAGGAGCAGTAGAGTCAGGCAGTGGTGGGTCTTGTGACAGGTAAAGGACGCCTCAAACTACACCACGCGTGGGCATGTGTGTTTTACTGTCCTGTACTGTGAGAATAAGGTTTTAATATAATTTTTGCTAAACACTGCAGACTACAAATAAGATTGAAACAGGTAACGACCTGTTTCACTCTGACAGCCTAGCAGTTCACTCTGATGAGCCTCACAAGCTGTTTGTCACGCCTGCCTTGTTTACATGAGATGTAAAAAGTCATGCATGTAAAACTGTTCTTCATGAAGTTGAGAGTGAAACAAAACGAGTGCTCCCCTCCCTCTGGTCCGTCTAATCTAGCCTGGGAAGCAAAGCTTTTCGGGTCTATGATCCGGTCGGGAAAGGAAGTAGCCCTACGTCACCAGGCGCGTCATCCGCGTCATCAGGTGACCGGATCGCGACAATCCGTAAAGACGTCACCCCAAAATAGGTCCGTCCTAATAAAATCCTTGATGCGGCGTAGTTTAGCTTGTTTTTTAAATATAAATGTGAGTGTACTTTCCGGAGACTATTTAGCATCTGTATTATCCCACGGGGAAATTCGATTCCATTTACATAGGGATTGGGGAACCAAAACAAAGCGGCACCGCAAAACTGGATCGCGACAATCCGGAATTGTTATTATTATTATTTTTTTTCAGTAGGCGTGGCCCAGACCGGATCACACAGGTCTTTAGTAACGCATACCAGGCTTTCCTCCGAGGTGGAAAGACTGGTGATGTAGGGGTGGGCGATATTGAAAAATATACTATCACGATACTTTTCAAGCAGTATCACGATAGACGATATATATCACGATTATTTTTCATTGTTGTTTTTTATGGTCATTTTTCAAGTTACTTAACAGTACAACCACCTTACTTTTTGTTACAAGGTAACAAAAACTAAAAGAAAAAGGATAACAGACAATTTAGACCAAAATACCATTTCAAACTGGTTTTAATTCATTCTGCAATGAAGCTCTGAATTAACAATTCAGGAATTTTGATATTGCTTCCTCAGTGTTCAAGTAGGTAGGCCTACACCCTACAATAAAAGTTAACATTGGTTTCTTCACATTCAACACAACCAAGTAAAGTGCACTCTTTTACTAAATAAAATGAAAATATTCAAGGCACAGTTTAACAATTCACCTTGTTTTAGGTAGCACTAGCAGTAATGTAACATCAATAAACATGAAAAGGAGAGTAAAACACAACTAAGTACAACATAAGACATCAATGAGGAAAAGTCAGTGCCAAACAATTAAAATGTAAACTTTAGACTTGAAGTGCAATCAAAGACTTGAGCATATTATCTGAACATCTGTTTCAAAAGGGAAAAACAATATAAATGCCTTATTGGTAAAATAAAATGTAAGCCAACAGAACCAACCAAGACAATAAAGTGCAATACTGTCTGAATCCTGACTAGACAGTCAGTTTTTTTTTGTTTTTAATCATTTTCTACTTTTATTTTTGTATGACAGAACACAGTCACAGATGTTTTTGCCCGGAAAATCAGTTTGTCAACTTTCTCTGGCTTGAGAGTTGCCCTTTGGCATATGACAATATTGCCACCAGTGCTGAACACTCTCTCTGAGGGAGCACTAGTTGCCGGAATGCACAGATACTTTCTAGCTAATTGGCTAACCCTGGGAAAGTTTGCCTCATGTTTTTGCCACCATTCCAGAGGATCCATTTCACTGTCTGCATTTGGTGTGGACAGGTGGGACTTCAATTCTCCCTCTTTTAGGGATGGAGAAGCAGATGTGCCAGCTGCAGTTGCAACAGAGGTCTTCAAAAAGCTGGCCAGTGTTTTCTTAGCTTTCTTTTGGTGGGGGCCCTGCCACTGGGTTTCTTCTGCCTCAGGGCTCTGTGATGTGGAGGTAGATGAACTGGGCTGAGCTGATGCTGCGGGATGCTGTGCTTTCAGCACGGACTCAAGCTCAGACACAGCTCTGGCTTGTATCTTCTCTGTTTTGTCACTGGCAATGTACTGTGTGTTGAACCTTGGATCAACAAGTGAAGCCATATCCAGCAGTTCATCAGTTTTGGGATCCTTATATTTGTCAGTGAGGTAGTCGAGAATGGTCGTCTTCATTTCTCTTGAGAGGTCTGTGTCGTCATCATTCGGATTCAAGAGGTTGTCTTTGAACAGGTGAAGCACTGGCTAAGTGCTTCACACACTCATAAGACACACTCACATAGTCCTCACCTAAAAAGAAGAAAAAAAAAGAGGACAAATGGCAGGTTATTTATTTTTGTATTTGTTTTGTATATTGAGTTGTATTGATTGTATTGTCACTTTTCTAATTTAAAAAAACATAAATAATAAAAAATTGTAAATAAACCCACAAAGTCCACCTTAGAGTGCATCTGTGAAGTGCCGTAGTGGACCCAGGGCCTTCACTACAGACTCCATCGCATCCTTTTCGTTGTATCCAGGGACCAAACACTTTGTCTTCTTGTCTGCCTTAAGGATCTCAGAAAAGGCCCTTTCCTGTTCTATCACTCTCTCAATCATGGCGAGTTTGGAACCCCATCGAGTTGGTGAGTCGGTCATGAGTTTGTGCTTAGGTAGCTTATACTCATGTTGAAGAAAAGCCAACGCCCTCTTTTTCTTCCAGCTGAAGGAGAATGCACTGACCCCTTTCTTCAAGATGGACACTGTGCGATCAACACGACCGTCTTTGGCACTTTTTTCTAAGGAATAGAAGATGAAGATTTATTAATCTGGTTTAACCTCTGCCAACTATTTTGCACAACACTGCAAAATAGGGACAGTTTGGCCTAGCTTGTACATTTAATTTTACACTATCTATTATCACTACTAAATATCTTTGAATAGGGCTTATACATATTTTTTAATTGGTTAATCACAGTATAAAACAATACATTTTAATTCACATTTTCATTAGACTATTTATATTTTTAATTGTACTATTTTTTACTTTGCCACCTTGCTAAACTAATGGCCTAAGTCATTTTTTGAGGAAAATTATATTTTTGCCTAAGTCAGCTCCTCATGACACTGGCCACCTCTGGTAAAATCGCCCATCTCCTAATTGAAAAGGATCATGCTGTTCCCTCCCCTTTTAGCATAATGGCCTAACTCCCTAGTGTGAAAAAAATATTTACTGATTTAGGCCATTTAATTTTTATTTGTTTTGGCCTAAATCAGATTTAATCCTATTTAAACCTATTTGAATCTCTTATGTTACATAACTGACAGACAGTGTTATTTTTATTTTAATAGTTATAATTTCTTATAAACATTTTGGGTGAAATGATTAAGAAATATCATATAGTTTTGCTTTGGATCAGTTTTTGATTTTTCCTGAAAAACTTTCAAAAACATAGGCCATTACTTTAGCAAGGTGACGACTTGTTTTGTAGATTTTCATATATTGTATTGAAATGCATTATGCACACACACACACACACACACACACACACACACACACACACACACACACACACACACACACACACACACACACACACACACACACACACACACACACACACACACACACATTCACACTCGGGGGACCTTGTATTGATACAGTCTCTGCATGCTCTCTCTGGTGCTTGCGTTTGAGATGGTCTCGTAAGTCCGACGTGTTGCCATCTGTCGCTTTCAGATTTTCTTTTTTGCAAATATTGCAAATTACGTTTGTTTTGTCCTTGTCTGTTGTGGAAAATCCAAAATAGTTCCATACCACAGACGTGGAGTTCTTTTTGGGGACTAATTCTTCCACATCTGAGTCTGACTCGTCGTCCATTATTGCTGTAGTGCAAACAGCCGTATCAACAGCGTTTCCCCTTGCTGGCAACGAAACCGTCGTACTACAGAAGTATAAATGAAGGTATAGAACTGCAAATCATAGACTGTGCACTCACAGGACCTCAATGGAAACAAGACCGCAAAGACTTTTTTGGACCTTTTAGACAAAGTATTTTAAATGTAATTGTGCTGTTTTACATTTTTTTGCCTAATAAAATATTCAAATCAAAATAAAAAAAATAAAACGGTGAGTATCACGATATATATGATATCTCTGAAAACGCATATCGTGGGGACATTCTATCGTCTCGACGATAGTTATCGCAATATCGCCCATCCCTATGGTGACGCGAGGTTACATCTAATCTAGCACTAACTGTCTCAGAGCATTGTGACACATGGCTCTCTGGTGGATGTCAGTGTGTCAGCCTGATTATTTACTAAGGCTGGGCCTTATGGACGATAATATCATTTTTTTAAATCAAATACCTCAATATTGATTTTGTGAAGATAATCTCATGTTGTGATGATAACATTGTTTTGTTTTGTGAGCTTGTAGATCAGCCATTCTAGCTATTTGTGAGCATTTTCCCAAAAAGAGTATAAAATAGGGTTTAACCACATGAACCCTAGCGTCTCTATTCTCGGTATAACATATTAGGTGAACATTCTGTGAAAATAGGTGAACAACTGGGGAAAAAATAGCAAATCTGCAAGCTCTTAACGTGTTGCGACGCACTGTGAGCTTGTAGATCAGCTATTTCGGTGAAGAGATTATATCAAATTATATAGATTGGAGAAGTATAATAGGGTTTAAGTGGTGAAAACCAGGAAAGGTCTACTCTAGACTAATGCCATATTACAATATACACAATTCTGGAACGTATACAATATTTATAATTACCACTGGGTACTATGTGAATTCCTCTATTTATTTATTTATTCTCTCTCTCTCTCTCTCTCTCTCTCTCATCCAGATCTACATGAAGACAATAACGTCATGTCTACAATGACAGACATTCACAAGAAAGATACATAATATACTACAGTGTTACAATGTTCCACTTTTGTCAACTACGGTAACTTTTATTTTCTTTAGCCTTTAACCCTTACTGTTTATTTCTTCAGGTTATGATGTGTATACAAGTGCACGCTACTTCCCAAGGCTATGGAAGTAAAGAATACCTAAACTAAAATCTAAAGATGGTTGAACACCAGACTCCAAACATAAAAACAAATAAATCAATAGTTCTGTGGAGGTACTTCTGAAGTGAACAGCAAATTATTGTATTTAATTAATGAATGTACTTTATTATTTCTCACATTAATCAACATATCACCACTAGACATCAATGTAAATTTGCTGAAATTAGCATCTTATCCATATTTCATGTTCAGGAGTAGCGTTAGTAGTGGATATAAAAAAAATTATTACTGAAAGCTGGTGGGTGGATATGGAGGGTCTTTAAGGTAGCAGCTGCTTGGTATGTAATGGGGTGGAAATAGGGGTGTGGTGGGTGATATGGTGGTGCAAGGAGGGGTGTAGGGGGCTGTGTGGGGGGTATGGGTGTGACGGGTGGGTATGGGGCTTGGGCTTCAACTCAACCGGGTCCATTTGGGTTAGATTGTAATTTCAGACCCGTTGAAAACTCTAAAGCAGTTGTTTTCAAACATTTTCATGTCAAGGACCCCCAAATTGACATGCATTTGGCTGCAGACCCCCACCTGAAAATATTTTCTGCTAGGGAAATGTTTTCAAGATTTATCAAAGTGTTTCAAAAATAGCCGATCTACAAGTTCAAAATGACGCGTTGTGAGCTTGTAGATCGGCTATTTTCAAACAAAGTATAAAATAGGGGTAAAGTGATTAAACTGTTCCACGTTTGCTGTGGACCCCCTGGAACTCCCTCAAGGACCCCTGGGGGTCCCCAGACCACACTTTGAGAACCACTGCTCTAAAAATATGATACAAATATTGTTGTAATTTAAATCCTATATTATTAACTGTATAATTGAAGAAACTTCTAGAGTAAATTATTTTTGCACAAACATACACACTTAAGAACTCAAAGGCCACCCTAAGAGTGCTCTTCAGTGTGTGTAGATTCTGTTCTTACCTAAGAACAGATCACAGCTAAGAAAACATTGGAGTATACCAAAATCTTCTTAAAAACGTCTTAAGTGGGTCTAAGAAGAAATGTCCTCTTAAGAAAGTGTGCGTAGATTCTGTTCTTACCTAAGAACAGATCACAGCTAAGAAAACATTGGAGTATACCAAGATCTTCTTAAAAACTTGTGGGTTTAAGAAGAAATTTCCTCTTAAGAACAGTTGCTGCATGAGGCCCAATGACCAAGGAGTCATCAGTTACAGTTTCCAGTACTATTTGTAAAAATGTTATTCGCATTAATATTAATTTCCTGAAAAACAAAGTCTTTACAATTCCTTCCAATGTCTTTCTCAATCCATAATCTTTACTTCAATTAAAATTGTTACATACAGTCTATGTATTTTAACTGTGTGAAGTATTTTCAAGACAATTGCCTCAACACAAATTCTAACTACATTCGATTATTCCTGTGTTACATTGATCAGAATGGAAACAATACCTCTGCCTATCAGACAAGCAAATGCCTCCAAGCGCAGGTTCTTTGGGCGTCTTTGGCGCCATTGCCTGAAAGCAGATATCTCCAGGGCATGGATTTTTCTAGCGTACAGAACAGAGACCCTTTATTAAAAAAAGGCAAGAGAGACGAATAATAATGTAACCAAGGTGCTCATGTTTGTACTGACAATACTTTCAGAACATTTGCATGAAAACTAACTAGTACAGTATGTATTTAGCGCAAATGTACGTTTTTTTTTACATACATACAGCACATTACATACAGTATATACATATTTTTGTATTTACCAGATGTTGCTTCAGTTGCCACACTTTCATTCCCCTGAGCGTGTGTGAGGATGTAGTCTCGACCATTTCCAATGGCCTCCTTCACCTTCTCAGTGATCACAAGAACTACTGCCTCTGCTTCCACAAAACGCACCACGGCTACCCCTGTGGGTCTAGGTTTTCCGTCAATTATGTCGGCCCCATGGATTGACCTGTAAAACAAACAGAGCAGTTAAGTAAACCAAGCTAAGACATAACATGTAGGGTTAGTAACTCAAGTGTCCAGCAACAGACAAAAGTTATCAAAAGGTATCAGTCACGTGACCTTTTTGTTGTGGTCGCCATCTTTAGGGCCGGCCCGTACCGGGTCCTCTTTGAAAAATGACTGCACAGCAGAAAGTCGCAAATCTTAACACTGACGAAAAGCAACAATATGAAAAAAAAATTGAAAACATATTTTGGGTTGTGATCCTTATTTACTTTCAAGTCAACTGCTGGAAAATTGCCAAAGTTGACTTTTGGTGATGTATACATCTACCTTGTCAACAATCCCTCTCCATATTCTGGAGAGTATCTCAAGGCATTTAGGAGCACTGAAGCTTACCGCTACTTTACTTCAGGTTGGGTTAATGATGCTAAAGTTTATCATCTGGAGATGATTTTTTTTTTCCTGATCATAGGAAGGGTACGTTTTTCTGTTTTTCATTAAACAATATCACACAAGAGAATGTGCTTTGTGCTGAGTTCCTGACTGCGCATGGTGCATCATCACTGAAATGACGGCAAAGCACACCCCTCGTGTAATATTGCTAACAAATATGAAGGATATAATGAAAATATATTCATGTTGTGAGGTCATTTCGCTATCAGAATAAATAATACCTCTGTAGATCAGACAAGCAAATGCCTCCAAGAGCAGTTCCTTTGGGCGTCTTTGGTGCCATTGCCTGAAAGGGGACCGTACCTATGTTCCCCAGGTTCTATGTTCCCCAGGTTCTATGTTCCCTGCTTTCCTAGGAGAGCGGGGAATATAGGACCTAACCTAAACCTAACCCTAACCATAACCTTAGTGGGGGAACATAGGTCCGGGGAACATAGGTATGACCCCGCCTGAAAGCAGATGTCTCCAGGGTATGTTTTTTTCTAGCGTTCTGAGTCCAGAACACAGACCCTTTATAAAAGAAATGGCAAGAGGCAAGAGACGAAAAATTTCACCAAGGTGCTAATTTGTGTACTGACAATACTTTCAGAACATTTGCATGAAAACTAACAGTACTTATTTAGCGCAAATGTAAGATAACTAGCCTTCCCCCTATCCGCTGCGCGAGGCTTTGTGCTTGTTGGTCCCTCCTTGTCCCTCTCTCTGTATGTATTAACTAATAATAAAAAAATAGGGAAAAAAAGACATGGGGGTCCACGGACCCCCTGGTAGTCTTGGGAGCTGCGCGAAACATCGCGGACCTGAGGACCTGAGGACTCTGAGGAAGGTCGAAAGACCGAAACGTCAGTCTGTTTTACTTGCACCGATTTAAATAAAAGGCCTAAACTGTCCGTGTTGCTCCAGCGTTCTCTCTTTTTAACATCGCGGACCTCTTCAGACCCCAAATATATCTAGATTTTCATTAATCTGCTTGCTTGTTTCTGGCGCTTGTTTTTCTCCAACCTGGCATCCTGACTGACTGGCGAGTCGGTTCGGGTGACTGACATCACTGACGAATCCTTGGTATCTTTACTTGATCCTAGCCTTTCAACGTGTCTGTGTTTACCGCTCTGCGTCACCACTACACGCTGTATTTTCTTTTCCACGCTTGCGCTAAAGAAACACATACAAACCTCCGCATATGATGCATTGAAACAGCTCCCTCACCGCCAAAACCTGCACTGGCGTCAATGCTACTGTGAAGTCCCTGGATGCAGAGATGAACTGTGAAAGTTCTTTGACATACTGACACACTGTGGGGAGTTCCCGGGCAGCCAGGACCAGCTCCTCCAGGTGCTCGAGGATCTCAAGGTCAAGGTAAACTTCATGGTCCACAAGGGAAATTTGTCTTGGGCTTTTGCAGCCACGCACAAAACATCAGTGACAAAAGACAAAATACACAACATTAAGATCTTAAGATCTCTTTATGTTCTTGACTGTGGGAATAAAGAATAACAATTTCATTTAGACCTTCTCACATTCAAACACAGCGGCTGTTCACATGAATGTGTTTGGAACATTTACCTTGTCGTCCTCCTCCTCTTTTGTGCCAAGTACTCAGTATCGCTCTCTTTCAGGGCGACAACCTTCCTATTGTTAGACTGCCAGTATTAAGGGTCTACGGATACGATAATGGGCAAAAAAAAAAGTATTTCACTACATCTCTCAATCTATTAGATGTAACACTATTAACTGTTAAGTTGATTCCTATAGAACTGCTGTAGACATCAGGCGTTGAACTCAAAACTTAGCCTATATTTAAACAAAATAACCACCACCCTTTAAAAAATTATAATGATTAGATTACAGGGCATCTGGAAATATATAGCTTTTAGTGCACATATTGTTTTTATCATTACATTCATTAAACATTGACTGAAAGCTAGAGTCCTTGATCCAGAGAATCCAGCCGTGCTCTTCGTGGGCTGAAGACAAGTCCTGTGGTGCTGAACAGTCGTTCACAGGCTGCAGAGGCAGGCAGAGGTGTGTTGAGCTTAACAAACAACTTGCAGACAGCAGGGAACATCTTCAGTACAGCCATCTGATCTGCTGAAAGGGCCAGGTATCCGTCCAGTTACTTAGTGCCGTCTTGGTTTACATGAGAAATCTGATGGGCAGAGAAGAAGTCTCCGTCATCAGATGAACTGGATCTGGTGACATCTCCTGACAACGAAGGATCCTCCAGGTGCTCCTTCATGTAGTCCATCCCTGAAATACAGGGAAGGTGAAAGTACCATTAGTACAGCTGAAATATTATGATCACAAGTTCATGTACATACACTGAACTACATTTCCTCTATACATTTCCTCTATACATGTAAAATGCATTCTCCATCTCCATGTGCTCTTACCCAGTCTGATTGTAGCATCATCTTTTGTCCATGTAGCATCATCTTTTGTCCATGGATGTAGCTCTGAATTTATGGAGGAGAATCGCAGCGGTAATCAGTTCAGGATCTCTTGACATGTCATCAAAGTGCTTCTTTAGGTCAGCTAGTAAAGGCTTCAGCCAACGGCCTGCAGTGCTTCAGCGGCAACTTGGCTTTCTCCAGTTTGGAAGTCAACAGGATAATCTTCGGAAGCAGCCATCCCATCTGTACATTTGTTTCTGCTTGTATCAGGAACCCGACCCGGGTAATACAATATGTTTACGATAAGCAGAGCAAACGGGAACCAGAGATTCGCAGAAAACCACTTTACTTCGGAAAAGGCAAGGCACTTAAACATTAACAGAGGTACACCTCAGCAGAGGGAATAAACGATAAACCAGGCAGAGTAACACACAGGGAGAGAAAGACACGGAGCAAACATTCAGCCTCACGCCAACGAGACATTAGACAATCATCAAGCACCGGGCCAACATTGGTGGCCTAGTCAATTGTCAATTAGTGCCACAGTGCGCAGCTGGGCGCACAGGTGGGAACAGTCTCTCCATCACGGGCAACAGGGGGGGCAAGGAGCGAGCCGGGGGGGCGGGGCTGAGGACAGGGTCAGAGTGTGACAGCTTGCAAGACGTTGATGGCTTTGGCCACTGGGCTCATGATGGCGGCCTACTCTGACAGGAACGTAATATCAACTGGACTGAACCTGTGGAAAAACAAACCAAAAAATAACACTGTTTTACCATTATGTATAAATATTTGATCAAATTCATCAATGACTTAGACCGAGAAAACATACAAAACTTTGTTTTAAAACTTTAAGACCTGAGACCCCCCCCCCTCCAACTGGAAATGTTTTCTGCCAGGGACCCCCAGAAGAGAAGATTTGTATTAAAATGATTAAAGATTTTTCAAAAATGTTAAAAATTAGCAGATGTACAAGCTTGCAGCGCAGCACTAAGCGCTGTGAGCTTGTAGATCTGCTATTTTTTAATGGCCAACGCTAAAATGACAAAATGTGATGACATTTGTAAATATTTGAGAGAGATAGCCAGAGATCCAGATTTTCTGCCAAATAAAACAGATAAGATACCAGAAGAATGGGCCAAAAAGGGATTACAGGTATATTCACAGATGATTACAAATAACATGGTAGACCCATTTGAAACCTTAGTTAATAAGTTTAATATAAATAGAAATCATTTATTTAAGTATCTACAAATTAGAAGCTACCTCATGATGAAATAGCAGAGAGACCAAGGACAGATAATGCATGGGCTGCTGAACTTTTTGAGCAAAAATAGAAATAGTGAATAGAGTAAAATCTCAAAACTTTATCAAATTTTTCAAGACATTACGGTAAAAGAGGATAATACCAAAGAGAAATAGGAAAAATAATTATCAATAACAATTTTGGGAGATTATTGGAAAGAACTATGCAAAATATTTTTTAAGACGACACGATCAAAGTATTGGAAAGAATTTGCTTGCTAAATTAATATGAGGATTTCTTTAACACCCAAAATGTTATCAAAATATAGACCAGCAGGCAGTGCTGAATGCTGGAGGAAATGTGCAGAACTGGAAGCAAATCATACACATTTTCTGCATATCATACACACATTTTCTATTTGTGCCCAAAATTGAAAAGGCTTTGGGAGATAGTGAAAACTAGAAAAAGTGCTCCTCGGAGCACAGGTCTCCGCCAGGTTAGGTAGGTTATTATAGCCTCCTGGTGGCGCTATAATAGGCCAATGTGAAAAGGGTGCCATTTCTTCTTGGGCCTTTCACGGCAATCGGACCTTGCATTCATGATTTGAGGCATTTTGTTACAAAAATGTGTTTTGCTAAATTAGACCTGCTGGTGGTGCTATAACAGGCCAATGTGAAAAGGGTGGCATTTCTTCCTCGGTCTAGTGGGAATTTGCGTGTGAAATTGCACGGAAAGCGCAAGCTGCGTTCATGATTTGAGGCATTTTGTTCAAAACGGACCAATCCTGCACATTTTGGAAGCCAACCTTAGCCAATGAGGATGGAATATGGACAATCGGACAGATCCGTGTTGATCACATGACTATAGAGATACTGTGTACCGATTTGCATGACGTTTGGATAAAATCTGTAGGAGTAAAAGGGTTTTGCACAAATCGGCCTCCTGGTGGCGCTATAACAGGCCCATGTGAAAATTTCACATGGGCCAGAGGTTCTGAATTGGCATCCAGGGAATGTGTGTGCACAGTTTCACAGCGACCGGGCCAACGGTGCCTGAGATTAGCTGCTCACAAACAGATGGACGGACGGACACACGGACACACAAACGGACGGACAGGGGGTAAAACATACTCTCTCGCCATGCCTTTCGGCCTGGCGGAGACAATAAATATAATAAATACATTTTCCTTAAGAAAACCCATACACCCAATCAATATTTTATTTGGTATTATTCCATTAGAAATACACAGGGAGGGCGATACATATCTGTATACAATACTACGTATCGCTGCCTTAAAACAAATCACACGGAAATGGTTGGATGTAAACTGTAACAGAGAGAGGTCCTCTGTTACTGATGTTTTGCACAGTTGTATTTTGCACAATGATTTTAAGTATGTATTGAATTATAATCATGAAAGGCAAGTGCAATGTGTAATGGGTATGAGTGTGATAAGAGACCAAGAGCAATATGTTTGAGTATAGTGCAATATAGGGAATGCTGAGTGATTATTGAAAGCTTACATGTCCCTGTAAGTTGTGCATGTGGCCAGAGTAATTGGGCTGGACCAAGTCAGAAGGGCAGAGGGGGGGGGGGTTGTAATGTGTAGTTGGAATTGCTATGGATATTGTTGTGTATTATTCGGTTATCTACCCCTTGACATGGTTGAGTCCAAACTAATTGCCTCCAGCTGAGTATAAATGGCTGCCAGCCACAAACACACTCAGTTGGTGGTAGGATGAGAGCTGGACACCACCATGTCACCTGTGTGGAGAGCTTCCTGTGTTTGTGTATTGTTTGTATTGTCGGTGAACAATCAAAAATAAATACACCTTTTTGGTTGCACCCTATCAAGGCCTCTGTACTAACTCCAACTGCAAGTCCGGCATTCTCACATAAACCCACCATCTATTAATAATTGGAAAGTAACAGTTGAAAATATTAAAGAGATGGAAAGAATGACTTACAAAATAAGAAACAGAGAAGATGAATTTGAAAGAAACTGTAGTACATGGGACTGGTAGATTTGGGAGTACTGCGGGAAAACTAACCCACACTTATTCCACAGCCCATGACACTTGCTGAATGCTGAGCGATACACTCTTTTGTATGCATCTATGGAACTTGCTTTTTCAGCATCAACTGTAGAGACCAAATTGAAAAGATAGCAAGCACAGCATTGATACTTTGGGATCTCAAATTCAAAGCCATCATTCTCATTTAGGATCCCTGACTCGTCGAAAAACTCCACTACTTCCTCTCCCCCCCACTTCTTCCTCACCGGGCTCTGCGTCACCACCGACTTCATTGATGTTGTTCATGTCAGCATTGTAAACATGGAAAGCCTTTAGGAAGTGGGAACCGTTGTCTGTGGTTGTCCTCACAATTTTGTTCCTAATTCCATACTCAGAATGGATGTCGTTGAGTGCGTTAGTCAAAACATCGAACGCGTGGGAACCTCTCACTCGTCTACAGGCCAGGGGCCTGTTCCTCAAAAGGTGAATTAAATAAGCCTGGCCTTAAGCCAAATCCAGGCTTGACAAAGTCGGGTCCGAAAAGCCTTGTTTATTCCGTTCCTCGAACGCCAAGCCAGGCTGAAAAGGAGCGACTTTGTCGAGCTAGGCTATGTCAAGCCAGGCTGTGTCCAGCCAGGATAATGAAGCCAGGCTAAATGGGCGGCGATTCGACGGCGACGTATTTCTATAAAAGACCATGAACTCGAGCGCCGATTCCTTGAACTTGACCAATCATGGCAGCGGGGAACAAAACTCGTGCAGCGTTTTTCTCTGTGGCCTAACAGCAGCAGCTCATGCAAGCTTATGAGGAAGTGAAACATGTTATCAACAGAAAAGGAAACACGGCCGTCATTAACCCATTAAGACCTGAGGCCGCTTCTAAACATTTTCTAAATCCTAACAGTTTTTCGGAAAAAAATGTAAAAGAAATAATTCTAACGATTTTTCAAAAATAGCAGATCTACAAGCTCGTAGCGCGGCACTCGGTGCCGCGCTACGAGCTTGTATATCTGCTATTTTTGAATAGCCTAAATAAATCTAAAAGTGACACAGATGCGTTCCAGGTATTAATGGGTTAATAAATCCAGGGAGAAAGCGTGGCAAAGTATTGCAGACAAATTAAATGCGTAAGTCGTCAAAATAAAATACAATTTAAAGTCCATAAATATATCATTCAGTTGCCATGCAATGTTGACATTACATGGAATCCATCTATCTAGGAATCCATCTATCTATCTATCTATATACTGTACTGTTCAGCTTAATATGGTTGTAAGGTAGGCCTATTCAAGTTCAGGGGTCTTCAACAGGGGCTCCGGGGGTCCTAAGAGTTACTACAGCGGGGCCGCCAAATCTTTGTGTGATATGTTTGTTTTTTTTACCTTAACCACTTGAACCCTATAGCATCCCCATTCTGAGGAGAACTTCGGCCAAAAAATAGCAGATCTACAGGCCCCCAATGCATTGTATAATTGTATAATTAATTATCTTAACTTATTAATGTCCATGAAGCTCAAACAGGACTGGCACAGTGAGGACATGGCAGCAGATAAAAATAAGATGCAAGAACATCTTGCAGAGTGGCAAGTGCGTTAATACATTGAATACAATATACAAATGAAGGTGGATAAATCACGTATGTGCATGCTGACATGTTTTATTTGCTTGCTGGTTTTAGCTATAAAAAATATATATATATGTTTGTGGCACTGGTGGTAGTCCTCCCACCGAAGACTACACACCAGCAGAAGATTTGGCCATGGCCTTAAACAAGGGAAGGCCTGTTGTGGAGGGGATCCCGGGGGGGACATCGACGGACTCGGTGCCCCGCCAAGTTAGCCTGATTATCAGCCTGAAGCTGCGTGGAGTCTGAAATTGGCTGCACAATGTAGTAATCATATTTTCCCCTCTCTCTCCCAAGCTTCCAGCTGATAAATAGCCGGCCCGTCCCACTCCTGACGGTGAAGAAATAGCTGGCGTTTTTTTGTTGGTTTTACATTCGGAGATTTTTTGGGTTATCAAGGGTCCTGGGAATATTTATCTATTTTGTGTAAGTTTTTGTTCGTTGATTTTCTTCATAATGATCTCCCTGGATCTATTTATTGCGGCCGTGTTTCATTTATTTTTATAGGCCTACAAATACTTTCCATGAGCTGAGAATTATGATTTAGGAACCCTGGCCTGTCAATAAATAATTGAATGTTCCAAAAAAAAACATGCCTCTCTCATTAATGTACAGTAGGCTACATAGTTATTCGTCCACTGAAATCGTAATGCGACCAATTATAGTTGTACATTTTCCCCGTGGTTTTATTTTGTTCTTCATTTTCAGGTCAGTTTAATACAAGTAAGACGCGCGAACGCTGGAATCGAACGCAGCTCGAAAATAACAATAAGAAGAATTGAAAGGAATGAGCAATTGTTGAGAAGTGGGTGGTACAGTGAAATTAGTGAGAACAGGGCCGCCAGAAGAGTTTGTGAAATGTGTTTGGTTTAGGCATGTTGTTGTGTATTTTAATCAGAGCATCGTCTACATTCCTGGTGCTGCACTCTGGCGCACTCTGGCGGCTGCACACAGGCAGTGCACGCACGTGAGTCACATGGGGGTGCGAGCCAATGAGAGCGTGGATGCACACAGAGACACACACACACAACCCGAGCACGGTTGCATAGTAAGCTCCACTTGGGCGGAGGCGCGGCGTTCGCAATTAGCCTACTTCTGAATGTGGTTTCTTCTTAAAGCTATTTATTTGAATGTATTTGTCCTTTTCTACAATGTATTTGGCAGGTGTTTTTGTGTTGTAATTTAGAGCTTATTATAGTTATTAGAGTAGTTTATTAGAGTTTGAGTTAATTTTAATTTAGTTAGTGGTCAGCGTTAATTTCGTTAGTTGTGAAGGATTATACAAAAATGAAACCTAAATGGTGTGCTTCAATGGCAAATAAAATCGACACACACACAAAGAGTAACATAAATGATGCTTTACTGCATGCTTTACTGCACACCAGGCAGGTTTTTTTTAACGGGGAAAAAAAAGGAGAACAAATTTACAATTTAACAAAATAATTTGTGGCATAGCGCTCCCTTACGGCCGTGCCTTCAGGGTTGTCGGTATATAGTTGTGGGATGTCGTCCCACTCCCTGTCCACCACCACTGTGGGAGCCCTCTCTTTCCTTATCACTGCAATATTGTGGAGGACAGAGCATGCGACTATTATGTCGCATGCCCTGTCTGGGGTCACTCTCATGCGCTGGAGGCAATGGAACCGGGCCTTTAAATGGCCAAACGCCATTTCAATCCTGGCCCTTGTCCGGGCATGCGCGTAATTATAATGACGCTCTGTTGGGGTCTGTGGGTCTGGGTATGGGGTGAGGAGGTAGGGCTCACAGGGGTACCCCTTGTCTCCCAGTATCAGGCCTGGGAATTCACCTGACAACAAAAACGCAATAGTTAGGGCTGCATAAATAGCAGGGTAAAACGTTGGAAACTATCATGATAATAATAATAAACTTTCTTTGGATAGCACCTTTCATGACATGAAATGCAGCTGAAAGTGCTTTACAGAGCAAGAATACAATTACAACCAATTTAACAATAAAGCAAAAGCATAAAACAACATTAAGATAATGTTATACAAATAATGATGAACAAATTGGTGAGAGACTATACCTTGTTCCAGTCTCTGTGCAATACTGCAGGATCTAAATATCCTTGCGTCATGCGCTGATCCTGGCCATAATGCCACGACGTTGGACATGTAGAGGTCCGCATCACAGATCATCTAAAACAGTAAAATAAGATGTGTTAATTTAATGTAGTCTATGTAGGTGAATTAATGCCTATATTTTACATTAAAGATTAGTCATTCTTACTTGCACGTTAATGCTGTGAAACCACTTCCTATTGAGGAAGTCGGCTTCATGGTCACCCGAGGGTCTTTTTATTTTAATGTGGGTGCAGTCCACACAACCAATGACATTAGGGAAGCCTGCAAACATAATTGAAATTAATAGTCTAATTTACTGTTCAAAAGTTACACATAATTATTATTATATCTAATAATATAATATAACTTAAATTCATGTTACCGCCAATTTAATAAAAATCCTCCTTGATGTAGTTCAGTCCTCTGTGCCCAGGGAAAGAAATGAAAACTGGCGCTAATGACTTTAGTGCAAGGTAAACTTTGCGAATCGTCCTGCACACAGCGGCTTTGCTGAGATTCTCAGCATCGCCAACTGTGTACAGGAACGTGCCACGCGCAAAGTATCTCATCGCGATACACACCATTTGTGGGACCGTCAAGGCGTGGCTCCTTTCGGTCTGGGTAGAAATTCGGGGGCCAAGCAGTCTACAGATGTAGCGTATGCCTGCCCCCGAAAATCTGTATCGCTCATATAACCAAGCATCATTGAAGGCAAAGGGGTCAGACCTGTCTCTAAACACCTTTTCACTTCTCAGTGCCCTACGCAAGATCTGCGCCTCTTCGTCCTCCACGGCAAACACAAAGGGGCATGCCATCATGTAGCTCGAGAATAATGAGCCACAGGCTTTTATATACTCTAACTTCATTGAAAACACCCTTGCAAAGTTGTCAGCCATTTTTTTTAAATCTCAAGAACTTCGGTAATATATATTATCAAACATCTAACAACAAGATGAACTATTTCAGTAATATGATTAAATTGATTATATCTTATTGTATTTATTTCATTTTATTTGAATGCAAGGTCATTAAAATGAGTCCATATTCAAACACATGTGTTGAATTAACTGTGGAAAAACTTGAAGAACAAGGCACTGGATTAAGTAAGCTTGGCTGTTAGTCTGCTCCTGACCAGGCTAACTTCACAGCTAAATTGCCATGGTAACTAAACTAGGCTTGCTTCAATTCTCTTTTGTGGAATCGGATAAGGCTAAACTTAGCCAGGGTGAACTGGCTAAACTAATATTCAAGATAATTCAGCTTTTGAGGAACCGATTCAGCTCTAATCCTGGCTAAATTGAGCCAGGATAGGTGGTAAAGCCAGGCTTTAGCTCTAATTCACCTTTTGAGGAACGGGCCCCAGGGGCCCGTTCCTCAAAAGGTGAATTAACAAAGCCTGGCCTTAAGCCAAATCAAGGCTTGACAAAGTCGGGTCCGAAAAGCCTCGTTTGTTCCGTTCCTCAGACGCCAAGCCAGGCTGAAAAGGAGCAACTTTGTCGAGCTAGACCTTGTCAAGCCAGGCTGTGTCCAGCCAGGATAATGAAGCCAGGCTAAATGGGCGGCGATTCGCCGACGACGTATTTCTATAAAAGACCATGAACTCGAGCGCAGATTCCTTGAACTTGACCAATCATGGCAGCGGGGAACAAAACAACTCGCGCAGCGTTTTTCTCTGTGGCCGAACAACAGCAGCTCATGCAAGCCTATGAGGAAGTGAGACATATTATAAACAGAAAAGGAAACACAGCCGCCGTGAACAAAACCAGGGAGAAAGCATGGCAAAGTATTGCCGACAAATTAAATGCGTAAGTCGTCAAAATAAAATACAATTTCAAGTCCCTAAATATATAATTCAGTTGCCATGCATTGTTGACATTACATGGAATCCATCTATCTAGGAATCCATCTATCTATCTATCTATATACTGTACTGTTCAGCTTAATATGGTTGTAAGGTAGGCCTATTCTAGTTCAGGGGTCTTCAACAGGGGCTCCGGGACCCCTAAGGGGTCCTAAGAGTTACTACAGCGGGGCCGCCAAATCTGTGTGTGATATGTTTTTTTTTTTTACCTTAACCACTTGAACCCATAGCATCCCCATTCTGAGGAGAACTTCGGCAAAAAAATAGCAGATTTTTTTTTGATTGAATATTTTATTAGGCAAAAAATGTAAAACAGCACAGTTACATTTAAAATACTTTGTCTAACAGGTCCGTTCATAAAAGTCCTTGCGGACTTGTTTCCAATGAGGGCCTTGGTATTTAATTCATAGGCATATATAGTGGCACCACAGTTCAAATATCATTACAAAATAAACAGCCAAAAACAATATATAACACTATGTACAACAACAAAAAATAAAAAAGAGGGGAAAACAATATGTACAAGAACAGGGGGGGGGGGGGTCTGCTGTCTAACGGGAAAATGGTACTACCTCCACCTTTGGCCTCCTGAAAGGTGATTTTTTAAGGCTCTTTTAAATGAGCCCAGCGAACTGCATTTTTTGAGGGATGGAGTTAGACTATTCCAATCCTGGGTGGCAGTGCTGTAGAAGGAGAATTTGCCCATGTTTGATTTATGGGTGGGTGGTACCAAATTGTTGTTAACGCTCCCTCTGGTATTGTGACTGTGGGTGTCGCTAACCTTTTGGAGGTATTTACTCAGATATGCGGGAATTGGGGGCATATCGGGCAAATTTGCATTTACAATTTTGAAGGTCAGTCCCATTTTTTGTTGTTTAACCCTGTCTTCCACCCTGAGCCAGCCTAGGCTGGCAAAATGGGTGGGAGAAAGGTGGGTCATGGGCCCCAATCCGAGGAGTAGCCGAATCAGTTTGTTTTGGGAGGTTTGAAGCTTAGTCTTCAGTGACACTGAGGTGCTGGAGTACCAGGAGGTGCAAGCATAGTCAAAAAGTGGTTGAATCAGGGCCCCAGAGAGGGTCCTGAGGGCCTGAGGGTTGACAAAAGAGGAAACTCTGCCCATAAATTTGGTTCTCTGGTTTACTCTTTTGACCACCTTTGTAGCCATGCTTTCACCTGTCAGGTATTTGTCAAGTACACAACCCAAATAGGTAATCTCTTCTTTGCTAGAGATAATTGTGTCATCGACTTTGACCTTGAAATCATTTACATCCATCTGTCTGAGGGAATGTTTGGTCCCAAAGAGAATGGATTCAGTTTTCCCAAGGTGTAGTGACAGTTTGTTATCGGTAAGCCAAGTACGGATTTTTGAGAGTTCGGAGCTGAGCGCCTCCTCAACTTGCAACTTGTCCTCTCCCGAGATCAGGAGTGCCGAGTCATCAGCGAACAGGAACAATTTGCAGTTACAGGCAGCACTCATGTCGTTAATGTATAGAAGAAACAGTAACGGCCCTAGAATGCTGCCCTGAGGAACCCCACAGCTCACCGGGAGGGATGAGGACATGGTTCCGTTGATGTCAACCACTTGTTCTCTTCCCTCCAGGTAAGATCTCATCCAGTTTAGTGATGTGCAGTCAAAACCAATCGCCCTCAGCTTATCAAGTAAAATTGAGTGGTTTACAGTGTCGAACGCTTTTTGGAGGTCCAACATGACCATGCCGCAGTATTTGCCCGCGTCTACCTCACGTTTGATGTAGTCGGTCAGATACAGTAGGCATGTGTCAGTGGAATGGGAGGTTCTGAAGCCCGATTGGAATTCAAACAACAGTTTATGCTCGCTGAGGTAGCTGTTGATTTGTTCTTGAATTAATCGCTCTACAACCTTTGAGATCTACAGGCCCCCAATGCATTGTATAATTGTATAATTAATTATCTTAACTTATTAATGTCCATGAAGCTCAAAAAGGACTGGCACAGTGAGGACATGGGGCCAAATTAAAATAAAATATAAGAACCTCTTGCAGAGTGGTAAGTGCGTTAATACATTGAATACAATACAATATACAAATGAAGGTGGATAAATTACGTATGTGCCTGCTGACATGTTTTATTTGCTTGCTGGTTTTAGCTATAAAAAAAAAGAACTATGTCTGTGGCACTGGTGGTGGTCCTCCCACTGAGGACTACACACCAGCCGAAGATTTAGCCCTGGCATTGAACAAGGGAAGGCCTGTTGTGGAGGGGATCCGTCGGTGTCCAGCCAAATGTCTGCCCCCTTCATTACGGGTCGGTCTACATTAATTTAATTTGTTCAATAGCCTATACTGCACATAGAACACAATCAACCATTCATGGTGTTATTGGACTGTCTGATTAATTATTAAAGGTCTGACATTGTCTTGCAGTGTCAGGTGGCACCATTCTTCTTGTGGAGCCAGTGGAGGATGAGGATCCAGTGAGTATTATAATTTAATGACACCTGTCAGCACTAGGTCAATACACTCTAAATTCCACTGATCTATTGAATGTGCAGATGCAGAGCTTTTACGAAGAGGAGGCAGAGGCAGATATGGCGGAGGAGGAGGAGGAGGTATCATGTCAATCGCGTGTCAAACAAAAATAGGCCTATACTTATTTAGTCCATATTGGCTATGAAGTCAGTGATGTGTGTCAAAGAAAATATAATTTCCTAACAGGACCAAACAGATGCAGAAACTGCTGGACAGAGCCAGGAGTCTGCGAGCCAGCCTGGCAATGCAGTGAGTATTAACTTAAGGACATTCACCCCAATGCACAATTCCTGCTGCTGTGCTAATTGATATGTGTTTAACAGACTGCAGAGGTGGTGAAAAACCTCTATGCCACTCATTTGCGGCGCCAAATTGAGTTGGCAGAGGTGGATTTAGAATTAAAGACAATTAAGATTGCAAAAGAGAAGATCCTCCTAGAAAAGGAGAAAATCCTCCTAGAAAAGGAAAAAATCCTGCTGGAGAAGGAGAGGATTCTTTTGGAGAGGGAGAAAAAAACCCTGCCATTTGATTTAGAGATTCAAAGAAGGACGATGGTGAAGCTGGGATTAGAAGTCCGCATACTGAAAGAACAAGTATGGTCATCATTTTAATTCACAATGTAAGCATGACTTATAGCACAATGTAGTAATCATATTTTCCCCTCTCTCTCCCAAGCTTCCAGCTGATAAATAGCCGGCCCGTCCCACTCCTGACGGTGAAGAAATAGCTGGTGTTTTTTTGTTGTTTTTACATTTGGAGATTTTTTTGAGTTATCAAGGCTCCTGGGAATTATTTAATATAGGCCTATAGTTTTTGTTCGTTGATTTTCTTCCTAATGACCTCCCTGGATCTATTTATTGCGGCCGTGTTTCATTTATTTTTTATAGGCCTACAAATACTTTCCATGAGCTGAGAATTATGATTTAGGAACCCTGGCCTGTCAATAAATTATTGAATGTTCAAAAAAAAACACATGCCTCTCTCATTAATGTACAGTAGGCTACATAGTTATTCTTCCACTGAAATCGTAATGCGACCAATTATAGTTGTACATTTTTCCCGTGGTTTTATTTTGTTCTTCATTTTCAGGTCAGTTTGATATTAGCCTACTTCTGAATGTGGTTTCTTCTTAAAGCTATTTATTTGAATGTATTTGTCCTTTTCTACAATGTATTTGGCAGGTGTTTTTGTGTTGTAATTTAGAGCTTATTATAGTTATTAGAGTAGTTTATTAGAGTTTGAGTTAATTTTAATTTAGTTAGTGGTCAGCGTTAATTTCGTTAGTTGTGAAGGATTATACAAAAATGAAACCTAAATGGTGTGCTTCAATGGCAAATAAGATCGACACACACACAAAGAGTAACATAAATGATGCTTTACTGCATGCTTTACTGCACACCAGGCAGGTTTTTTTAACGGGGAAAAAAAAGGAGAACAAATTTACAATTTAACAAAATAATTTGTGGCATAGCGCTCCCTTACGGCCGTGCCTTCAGGGTTGTCGGTATATAGTTGTGGGATGTCGTCCCACTCCCTGTCCACCACCACTGTGGGAGCCCTCTCTTTCCTTATCACTGCAATATTGTGGAGGACAGAGCATGCGACTATTATGTCGCATGCCCTGTCTGGGGTCACTCTCATGCGCTGGAGGCAATGGAACCGGGCCTTTAAATGGCCAAACGCCATTTCAATCCTGGCCCTTGTCCGGGCATGCGCGTAATTATAATGACGCTCTGTTGGGGTCTGTGGGTCTGGGTATGGGGTGAGGAGGTAGGGCTCACAGGGGTACCCCTTGTCTCCCAGTATCAGGCCTGGGAATTCACCTGACAACAAAAACGCAATAGTAAGGGCTGCATAAATAGCAGGGTAAAACGTTGGAAACTATCATGATAATAATAATAAACTTTCTTTGGATAGCACCTTTCATGACATGAAATGCAGCTGAAAGTGCTTTACAGAGCAAGAATACAATTACAACCAATTTAACAATAAAGCAAAAGCATAAAACAACATTAAGATAATGTTATACAAATAATGATGAACAAATTGGTGAGAGACTATACCTTGTTCCAGTCTCTGTGCAATACCGCAGGATCTAAATATCCTTGCGTCATGCGCTGATCCTGGCCATAATGCCACGACGTTGGAGAAGTGGAGGTCCGCATCACAGATCATCTAAAACAGTAAAATAAGATGTGTTAATTTAATGTAGTCTATGTAGGTGAATTAATGCCTATATTTTACATTAAAGATTAGTCATTCTTACTTGCACGTTAATGCTGTGAAACCACTTCCTATTGAGGAAGTCGGCTTCATGGTCACCCGAGGGTCTTTTTATTTTAATGTGGGTGCAGTCCACACAACCAATGACATTAGGGAAGCCTGCAAACATAATTGAAATTAATAGTCTAATTTACTGTTCAAAAGTTACACATAATTATTATTATATCTAATAATATAATATAACTTAAATTCATGTTACCGGCAATTTGATAGAAATCCTCCTTGATATAGTTCAGTCCTCTGTGCCCAGGGAAAGAAATGAAAACTGGTGCTAATGACTTTAGGGCAAGGCTTACTTTGCGAATCGTCCTGCACACAGCGGCTTTGCTGAGATTCTCAGCATCGCCAACTGTGTACACGAACGTGCCACACGCAAAGTATCTCATTGCGATACAGACCATTTGTGGGACCGTCAAGGCGTGGCTCCTTTCGGTCGTGGTAGAAATTCGGGGGCCAAGCAGTCTACAGATGTAGCGTATGCCTGCCCCCGAAAATCGGTATCGCTCATATAACCAAGCATCATTGAAGTTAAAGGGGTCAGACCTGTCTCTAAACACCTTTTCACTTCTCAGTGCCCTACGCAAGATCTGCGCCTCTACGTCCTCCACTGCAAATACAAAGGGGCATGCCATCATGTAGCTCGAGAATAATGATTCCCACAGGCTTTTATATACTCTAACTTCATTGAAAACACCCTTGCAAAGTTGTCAGCCATTTTTTTTTAATCTCAAGAACTTCAGTAATATATATTATCAAACATCTAACAACAAGATGAACTATTTTAGTCATATAATTAATTTGATTATATCTTATTGTATTGATTTCATTTTATTTGAATGCAGGGTCATTAAAATGAGTCCATATACAAACACATGTTTTGAATTAACTGTGGAAAAACTTGAAGAACAAGGCACTGGCTTAAGTAAGCTTGGCTGTTAGCCTGCTCCTGACCAGGCTAACTTCACAGCTAAATTGCCATGGTAACTAAGCTAGGCTTGCTTCAATTCTCTTTTGAGGAATCGGATAAGGCTAAACTTAGCCAGGGTGAACTGGCTAAACTAATCTTCAAGATAATTCACCTTTTGAGGAACCGAGTCAGCTCTAATCCTGGCTAAATTAAGCCAGGATAGGTGGTAAAGCCAGGCTTTAGCTCTAATTCACCTTTTGAGGAACAGGCCCCAGGGCTGCTGAGTGTCTAGTTAGGCTTTCAGGGTCAACCCAGTGGGCAATCACACCAGTGAAGCACTTTTATGGACAATATTTATCTACGAATTACAGGCACATGACAACTTGTGATGAATTTGCTAGATTCACTTACCCTAACGTGCACCTTGAGGTTCGACGGAGAGCTATTGAACGCCAGGAGTTCTTTGTTCAAAGGCAAACACAAGAGGGATGAATCTTCCTTCCCCATGTAGGCAAACATTTTTGCCAGATAAGGCCACGGATGGGTTTCATCTGCTTCAGCAGTTTAAGTTGTGCCAGTAGCACTAGCAGTAACTTCTTCTTCTGTATCAGACGAGGAGGAAGCCATGGCGACGAACTCGTTTGAGCTTTACTGGTCTTGCTCTGTGTGTTGTTCGGGCATGTCCATTTTGCCAGCAGTCTGGTGGAATGAGAGGAACTCCGCCCCCCTTTTATCTCGGAGCCCCGGCTGTTGTTCTTGCGCGCAGTCAGATCATCTAATATTATGAGATGAGACTGATATTATATTAAGATTTTAATTTGTAGCCAGTAACGAGGTGTCCAATTTTAAAAGTAAAAGTATGATTTTTTTCTTATAAATGTAACAGAGTAAAAGTAAAAGTACAGCAAAATAAAAAAACTCAATTAAAGTACAAATTCTCAAAAGTTGTACTTAAGTACAGTAACAAAGTTGTACTTAAGTACAGTAACATTTGCTATGGATATTGTTGTGTAATTAGTATGAGAATCATTGGTGTAGTTCATGGAGTTTATTGGATGTCATAAGAAGTAAATTTAATGTATTTATGTATGTGTATTATTCGGTTATCTACCCCTTGACATGGTTGAGTCTAAATTAATTGCCTCCAGCTGAGTATAAATGGCTGCCAGCCACAAACACACTCAGTTGGTGGTAGGATGAGAGCTGGACACCACCATGTCACCTGTGTGGAGAGCTTCCTGTGTTTGTGTATTGTTTGTATTGTCGGTGAACAATCAAAAATAAATACACCTTTTTGGTTGCACCCTATCAAGGCCTCTGTACTAACTCCAACTGCAAGTCGGGCATTCTCACATAAACCCACCATCTATTAATAATTGGAAAATAACAGTTGAAAATATTAAAGAGATGGAAAGAATTACTTACAAAATAAGAAACCGTGAAGATGAATTTGAAAGAAACTGTAGTAAATGGGACTCAGAAATACATGAAGTGTAAAAGTAGATTTGGGAGTACTGCAGGAAAACTAACCCACACTTATTCCACAGCCCATGACACTTGCTGAATGCTGAGCGATACACTCTTTTGTATGCATCGGTGGAACTTGCTTTTTCAGCATCAACTGTAGAGACCAAATTGAGGAGATGGCAAGCACAGCAGTGATACTTTGGGATCTCAAATTCAAAGCCATCATTCTCATTTAGGATCCCTGACTCGTCGAAAAACTCCACTACTTCCTCTCCCCCCCACTTCTTCCTCACCGGGCTCTGCGTCACCACCGACTTCATTGTTGTTGTTCATGTCAGCATTGTAAACATGGAAAGCCTTTAGGAAGTGGGAACCGTTGTCTGTGGTTGTCCTCACAATTTTGTTCCTAATTCCATACTCAGAATGGATGTCGTTGAGTGCATTAGTCAAAACATCGAACGCGTGGGAACCTCTCAGTCGTCTACAGGCCAGGGCTGCTGAGTGTCTAGTTAGGCTTTCAGGGTCAACCCAGTGGGCAATCACACCAGTGAAGCACTTTTATGGACAATATTTATCTACGAATTACAGGCACATGACAACTTGTGATGAATTTGCTAGATTCACTTACCCTAACGTGCACCTTGAGGTTCGACGGAGAGTTATTGAACGCCAGGAGTTCTTTGTTCAAAGGCAAACACAAGAGGGATGAATCTTCCTTCCCCATGTAGGCAAACATTTTTGCCAGATAAGTAAGTAAGTAAGTAAGTAAAAAAAAAATATATAGCACTTCTCACAGAGATGGCTCACAAAGTGCTTCACATAGAGATTAAAAACAAAACAAGGTATTAGAATAGGTAGAACAGAAAAAAGCCTGTACAATAATCTCAAGTATACAGCAAATAATGATACAACGTGGACATAGAATCAAATAACATTTGCAAAAGCTTGTTCAAATAATAGCGTTTTAAGATTCTTCTTAAAAATTTCAACAGAGGCTGCAGTTCTCAAGGCATGTGGAAGAGAATTCCAAAGCTTGGCAGCTACAGCCCGAAAGGCTCTGTCACCTTTTGTTATTACATTTGTGTTGGGAACTATTAACAGACCCTCTTCAGCAGACCTAAGGGCCCTCCCTGGCACATAACGTGGGACCAGGTCGGTTAGGTATTTCGGGGCCTGACCATGCAAAGCTCTGTAGGTGAGCACCAGGACCTTGAAGTGGACCCTAAAATGTACAGGAAGCCAGTGTAAAGAGGCCAGGACTGGGGTGATGTGGCACCTTCTGCTGGACCTGGTCAACAGCCTGACAGCAGCATTCTGAATTAGCTGGAGGCGGTTAATGGTTGATTTATTGAGGCAGGTGAAGAGTGAGTTGCAATAATCTAACCGTGAGGAGACAAATGCGTGGATAATCATCTCAAGTTCTGGGAGGGAGACAATTGACCTGAGTTTTGCTATGTTCATAAGGCCACGGATGGGTTTCATCTGCTTCAGCAGTTGAAGTTGTGCCAGTAGCACTAGCAGTAACTTCTTCTTCTGTATCAGACGAGGAGGAAGCCATGGCGACGGACTCGTTTGAGCTTTGCTGGTCTTGCTCTGTGTCTGTGTGTTGTTCGGGCATGTCCATTTTGCAAGCAGTCTGGTGGAATGAGAGGAACTCCGCCCCCCTTTTATCTCGGAGCCCCGGCTGTTGTTTTTGCGCGCAGTGAGATCATCTAATATTATGAGATGAGACTGATATTATATTAAGATTTTAATTTGTAGCGAGTAACAAGGTGTCCAATTTTAGTAATTGTATGATTTTTTTTTATTAGTAAAAGTATGATTTTTTTTCTTGTAAATGTAACAGTAAAAGTACAGCAAAATAAAAAAAACTCTCAAAAGTTGTACTTAAGTACAGTAACAAAGTTGTACTTAAATACAGTAATAAAGTAATTGTACTTCGCTACATAAATGCCTGACAACCAATGATGACCAATGAGGGATTATTGTGATTGGTCGCTGAACACTTTGGTTCCATTTACACTTTTGCACACTCTCAGAGTTACAGTAAGGATCCATTTAGATCCATGTGCACACTCAGTTACAGTAAGGATCCATTTAGAACCATTTGTACACTCTCAGTCAGGATCCATTTAGATCCATTTGTACACTCAGAGTTACGGTAAGGGTCCATTTAGATCCATTTGTACACTCAGAGTTACGGTAAGGGTCCATTTAGATCCATTTGTACACTCAGAGTTACAG
Source organism: Gymnoscopelus braueri (assembly GCF_963280865.1). Classification (NCBI taxonomy): domain Eukaryota; kingdom Metazoa; phylum Chordata; class Actinopteri; order Myctophiformes; family Myctophidae; genus Gymnoscopelus; species Gymnoscopelus braueri. The sequence goes on from NC_137607.1 coordinate 9,601,099, forward strand.
TAAGGATCCATTTAGATCTATTTGTACACTCAGAGTTACAGTAAGGATCCATTTAGATCCATTTGTACACTCAGAGTTACAGTAAAGATCCATTTAGATCCATTTGTACACTCAGAGTTACAGTAAGGATCCATTTAGATCCATTTGTACACTCAGTTACAGTAAGGATCAATTTAGATCCATTTGTACACTCTCAGTTGATGGCATGCAAAAGTAGCAAAAATTGTCAAACAACATTTACGTTAACTTGCCTGTCTGGGTGAAGCCATTCGTAGCAGTTTAATCCGTTTTATAAGTCTAGTCCCACTGTACTGATGCTGATGCCTATTACCATACAGTACATTGACTTTTCTCTTTCTCCGTTACAGTGCAGGCTCTTGTTGTATTTTCTAAAAGGAACAGTAGCACGGTGGCAGTTTGCTGTCTAGTGTCTATCTAGACCAGGTCCAGAGAGTTAGTGAGAACTCACTAACGCTCTGGACCAGGGCTAGTGTCCATACAGACTAGGGACCGGTCTGCTGAATGCAAATGAAATTGAATTGCGCGACCGGGTGGTTTACCAGGCTATATACAGACAGGTCACCTGTATGGGTGGATGGATATAGGGATCTGTCTCTTTAAGAGCCCTAACCCACAGAACAGTCCGCAAGTTGGAGTAAAAAAGCAGGTTTCCACCACTGTACAGGCTTCTGTATGTGGATAAAATGAAGGTTTTTGTAGTAGAATGGCCCCTGTTGTATGTTATCACCAGCATGATACAGTAACATGACCAACAGGCAGCAACCCAGGCACAATCCCAGAGACAGGACAGTGTTTATCAAACATTTTCATGTCACGGACCCCCAAATTAATGTATTTGTCCGTGGACCCCCCATCTGAAAATATGTTGGGCCAGTGACCTTATAAACTGACGAGAGGTCGCACAACTCGTAGCCACGATGCAGGGATTTATATTTTAATATGAAACCAACGTTTCGACCTTACAAAGAGGTCTGCATCACATTGTCACACACTCTGAGCTTATAGATCGGCTATTAACCCTTTAAGACCTGGAATCTGTGACATTTTTAGATTTGAGCTAAAAAGCATTATTTTACACTTTGGCTATTCAAAAATAGCAGATATACAAGCTCGTAGCGCGGCACCGAGTGCCGCGCTACGAGCTTGTAGATCTACTATTTTTGAAAAATAGTGAAAATGTGTGCAAATCTGTGAATTTATATATTTTTTAAGCGAACATTTTTAACTCAAATCTTTGCTTCTGGGGGGTCCCTGGAACAAAATATTTTGATGGGGGTCCGCGGCCAAATTCATATGATTTTGGGGGTCCTTGACATGAAAAAGTTTGAGCACCACTGATATAGAAACATACGTTTTTCATAATACTGTTGAGATTTAGGAGACATGTAGAATCGGCTTCAGGTCTCAATGGGTTAATGTGCACAAGGGTTAAAGTGGTTAAAGTGATTGTGATGCTGCATGAGGTAATTTTGCTGGGGACCCCTGGAACCCCCTCAAGGACCCCTGGGGGTCCCCGGACCCCACTTTGAGAACCACTGGCCAAGGGTATAGTTTGTAATAAAAAAAAATACATACATTTTTACTTAATTGCAATATATAATAGCTATATAAATATGTAAAATTATAGCTGCAATCCAGAACTTTTTATTTATTGAATAAGTAAATTTCTTACTAATTGACAAAAGCTCCGAAAGTTCGTCCGGGATTCGCAAGCACAGGATCACTCCACATGCCTCCAAGACCCGCCACAGACTGTTGATCAGAGCTATGGCTATGATTTAGGCATCTTACCCCACCTCGATCAGTGATCAGACTCTCGGCTTGATTGATTCTCTGATTTGCCTATCAGACCCTCAGCCTGATCTGGCAGGTTGCCATAGCAACCAGATACCGGAAGTATGACCTCTTTATCACATGACCGAGGTTGGGAGGTTGGGACTAGAGGTTAGGGCCGCAAAGCAAAGCGGGGAGGGAGGAGAGGAGAGGAGAGGAGAGGCCAGAGGGGCCGGACTTTCGCATGACGTGTGTGCAGAGTGACTAGGCCAGTGCTGTCTGGACCAACCTTGGATCGGGCCTAGATGTCTGGTCCTGTGGTCACATCTGTGACATCTGTGGCTCCTGTGGTCTGGTAGGACACCTACTGGTTGAGAAGTGGTACTGTGCATGTAGTTTAAATGAATTATCTCCCCTTAGCAAACAGAGGCTGCAGTGAAATACCTGCTGGAACATGAAAGGTACTGTTCACTTTTACATGTTTGGATGATATACAGTATTGTAGTGTACAGTAGTATGACTTTTTATCACATAGTATAGTGATATTGTAGTGTACAGTAGTATGACTTTTTGCCAGACCCAAGGGCCTACATTAGGCTTTGTCGGTCGGTCTGTCTGTCTGTCCCTCTTTTCATGTCCTGTCCCTCTTTTCCTCTGCACACACGTCATGCGAAGTCCGGCCATTCAGATTTCAACCACTAGGGGTCTGTCCCTCTTTTCCTCTGCACACACGTCATGCGAAGTCCGGCCATTCAGACTAGGGGTCTGGCAGTACCAGGTCTCCTGATTCCCTTGTTTTTATCACATATTGTGACAGTTGTGTTTCTGACATAGAATAGCACAGTGTTCCCCCCCCCCCCAATTTTTTTTTTGCTGATCTACAAGCTCACATGAACTTGGGTTAAAGGGACTTTAAACTGCTCCTCATTTTGCCTTGGGACCCCCTGGGAGCCCCTTGGGGTCCTCGGACCCCACTTTGAGGACCACACAGTTAGTTAGAGCACACATCTTATAATAATATGCACCATGTTGTGAGCATGTGGATGCGGGTTTGAACCCGACTCCCGTCACATCTTTGCATGTCTCTCCTTCCTCTGCCCTTGCTTTCCTAGATCAGTGGTTCTCAAACTTTTTCATCACGCGGACCCCTAAAATGATATGTATTTGGCCGCGGACCCCCATCTCAAATATTTTTGTTCCAGGGACCCCCAGAAGCAAAGATTTGAGTTACAAATGTTCGCTTAAAAATATATATATTCAAAGGTTTGCTCAAATGTTCACGATTTTTACAAAAATAGCAGATCTACAAGCTCAGTCGGTGCCGCGCTATGAGCTTGTATATCTGCTATTTTTTAATAGCGAAAGTATAAAAGGTTAAAATTATTGTGACGCTATATTAACACATTTTGCTGGGGACCCCCTGAAATCCCCCCAAGGACCCCTGGGGGTCCCCGGACCCCACTTTGAGAACCAATGTCCTAGATCTCTATACTGACATAATGTGTAAGTAAAGTATCAATACAAACACTCCCAGAGAAATCTTAAGAACAAGTTGTAAAATATTGCTTGGTCAGTTGGTCGAGTCTCGCTTTTCTTTGCTGCAGAGGTTGTTACTGAAACTGTAATGCTGTGCTGCCCTCTTGTGGACATAATGAGTAATGTCACTCACTATGAAAACCATTGAAAACCTTAAGTACTGAGACTCAAGTCACGCATAAATCCCAAATGCCAGGGCAGCGTCATTCCTTGTTTTCCCACAGAAATAATGGACTTAATTTAAAGATAAAATATGATTTTCTTTTTAATACAGAACGTATTACTAAGAGTGAAATAAATAAATAAACCATAGGACCATATGGATGAATGTTTGGCCTGTTTTTGGTGATGTGGTCACCATTTTTCCTCTATCTGCTTCTTGTCTTTGGTAATCTCAGTGTGTGACACACTGAGGAAGGCTGAGGGCCCTCCAGTCCTCAGTGGGCCACACATCCGTTTCCGAGGGCCACACATCCGTTTGTCTGCTTGCTTCATCATGTGTCTGACAACAAAATAGCCTAAAAGCCATACAACGTAGGCCTACATAAAAAACTAAGCTATGATGGCTAAAACTATGACTAAATATATTGACTAATAGGCTCTATGCACAGCAGGCATATTGTGAAGACATTCACAGGTGTTGCCAATGATACTAATGAAGGCTCTGTTCCATTCTGGTCTAACAGAGTCAGGGTGCTGATGTTGTGCATGTTGGCTCACTGGAAACACTCTGCTACACCAGTGGGTCTAACATTGGGATCCAGGGACCCTCATGGTTCCTTGACGGGGTTCCAAATGGCCGCTTACGGGTCCATTTGGTTCCATTTGTACAATCTCAGAGTTCTGTGGGTCGTGGAGCATTCATTAGTATCATTGGTAGGCCTAACACCTGTGAATGTCTCCACACTATGGCTGCTGTGCATAGAGCCTTTCGTCAACAAATAACAACTAGACTAAAATGTCAGGGAGGGACTAGTGCAGAAGTGATGCGATAGAACTAAGACTAGTCATTGTATGCTTGGCTGTACGTGGGTGTCAACGCTCTGAAAATAGACGATGTGAGCTTGTTTTGATTTGGCCGCGGACCCCCATCTGAAAAGGATTTGTGCCAGGAACCCCCCCCCCCCCCCCCCCCCCGAAGAGAAGATTAAAGAAATAAGCATTTTCTGTATTTTTTAAAAATTCTCAAAAATAGCAGATCTACAAGCTCGCAGCGCGTCACTTGCCGCGCTGCGAGCTTGTAGATCTGCTATTTTTGAATAGCCGACGTATAAGTGGATAGAGTGGTTGAAAATGATTGCGATGCTACGCTAACTACCTTTTGCTGGGGACCCCCTGGAATCCCACCAAGGACCCCTGGGGGTCCCCGGACCCCACCTTGAGAACCACTGTTTTAAGGGATGATGTCAGGACATTCCACATTATGGTGGCAGAGCAGTTAAATGAGAACGTTCCCATGTTTGTTCTATATTTGGGTTGTACCAGATCATGGTCGCTCCCTGCATATACGTTATTCTTTTAATTGTGGTGAAAACCAGGACAAAGTTTTGCAGTGAATGTTGAAAACTGGGACATTTGAGTGTTTTAGACGTGATGTTTTGTCGGGACTTTGGACACACAGCTTGAAACTGGGACAAACCCAGATGTCTGGTCAGCCTACTTATGCTCATTATTTGTATCGTCCTTTTTATTGGAGGGTCCGAGAAGAGTTGTTTATGAACATTAGCTATGCTGATATGTTGGATATCAATGACTCGCAACGTATTAATTGTTTATTTGAAAAATATGTATTTAACCCATTTAGACCGGGAAAGAATCTGTGTCATTTTTAGATTTCTTTGGCTATTCAAAAATAGCAGATCTACAAGCTCATAGCGCGGAACTCGCTTGCTATTTTTGAAAAATCTCAAAAATGTGTGCAAATCTTTGAATATATATATTTCTAAAGCAAACATTTGTAACTTCAATCTTTGCTTCTGGGGGATTCTACAAGTCTTCTAAACAGTTAAAAAAAAAAACGTATGTTGCTATAATCAGTGGTTATTTTTTTTTCATGTCAAGGACCCCCAAAATTATATGTATTTGGCCACGGACCCCCATCTCAAAATATGTAGTTCCAGGGACCCCTAGAAGCAAAGATTTTAGTTACAAATGTTTGCTTAAAATATTATATATATATATTCAAATTTGCACAAATTGTCACGATTTTTCAAAAATAGCAGATCTACAAGCGCATAGCGCCTCACTCGGTGCCGTGCTATATGAGCTTATATCTGCTGGAACAATCTTTTTTTGATGGGGGGGGGGGGGTCCGCAGCCGATTACATATTGGGGGTCCTTGACATGGAAAAGTGTGAGAACCACTGGTGTTATGGACATCAGTGTAGAGTGGTGTGGTCTTGTTGTGGTCTGGTGTCAATGGTGTCAACGGTCTCCACTGAGCTCAAAGTTCAACCTAAAACATCGTGTTTGGCTCTATGTAGGAGTGTGTGTTTATGCTGTACACTTTACAGCATGTTCTGTTACCATGGAGACCGATCACTGCACTGGCAGTGTCTCACACAGAAGACTGACTACTGGCAGCGTTGCCAGAGTGTGCGAGAGAAACAAGCAACCAGGTATACGGGGGGTGGGGGGGGGGGACAATCCTAAAAGAAGCAACTATTATAGGCCACATGAGCACTTTAAACGTATATCCTATATAAACCTATATAGGCTATTTGCAAAACAAAAGTAAAATGTGGAACAAATCAAGTAAGGGGGTCCCTGGCACAACATATTTTCGGATGGGGGTTCGCAGACGAATGCATATTAATTTGGAGGTCCTTGATATGAAAATGTTTGAGAACCACTGGTTTAAACAACGTTTAGGAAGGTCCAAATTAACTAACTTTAGAAACAAGCCCCTCCAAAAAAGCAATCCGCAAACTACCAATATTTACACGTGACTTTGCAGAAAAACAAGCCCAAAGTGGCTTATAATAAGCAAATGGAACAATTGGTTCCAAATGGTATCCATAAAATAATTTCACCCACTTAACTTGTAGATGTGACAATAAAGATTGATTCTTCCCCCCAAAAAGTGGCCAGTCTTCCCCCCAAAAAGTGCCCAGTCTTCCCCTCAAAAGTGCCCAGTCTTCCCCTCAAAAAGTTCCCATTCTTCCCCCCAAAAACTGCCCAGTCTTCCCCCCAAAAACTGCCCAGTCTTCCCCCCAAAAACTGCCCAGTCTTCCCCCCAAAAACTGCCCAGTCTTCCCCTCAAAAAATGCCCAGTCTTCGGGATCACTTGGTAGAGAAAAAGGTGTCTAGACTTCTCAGTGGACACTCTTCTTACCGCACACACACACACACACACACACGCACGCACGCACGCACGCACGCGCGTGTGTGCACACACACACACACACACACACACACACACACACAGACCTACCTACCTCACAGCTGCCACTGCATTATAGCCTGTACACACCGGCTTAGCACAAGCTGCTACGCGCGCGCGCCACACACACACACACACACCGTTCTGCAGCAGTGTGTGTGTGTGATGGTAGCTGATGTGGTAGCCTCTATAGTGTGTGTGTGTGTGTGTGTGCGGGGGAAGCTGCACATTGCATCCAGGCATTGCTGTGTGTTCCAGCTCACAGCGCAGGTATAGACGTGCTGCATCGCTCACAGCTCCCCCTCCACTACTCCATCCATCCAGTCCTGTTTGTCTGGAATTTAGCGGTGTGTGTGTGTGTGTGTGTGTGTGTGTGTGTGTGTGTGTGTGTGTGTGTGTGCGCGCGTGTGTGTGCAGCCCTCTCCTCTCCCTCCCAGCCCACTACAGCAGAGCAGCAGTAAGATCCTCTTCATCTTAGAGGAAACGGTGCAGTGCTCCGTGCATACAGGCAGCTTACAGCACACAGCATACAGCATCAGGACCATGGACAGCAGCATGCAGACAGACGTGATGAGAGAGAACAATGTGACTGAATGAATGAACACAATAACACACAGAGGCTACGACACAACGGAACGCACACAGCATCACAGGACTATTAGCTCTCATCTCTTCAGCTCAGGTGAGAGAGACATCTTGTATTAACATGCGTCTGTCTGTCTGTCTGTCTGTCTGTCTGTCTGTCTGTCTGTCTGTCTGTCTGTCTGTCTGTCTGTCTGTCTGTCTGTCTGTCTGTCGGCATTGTCAACGGGCTGCCGTCCTGACACACTGAGACGGTTGCTTATATATGTATGTATGGACTGCATGGATGCATGATGATTAGCCATGCCTTACCTGCAGACAGACATGCATGTGCATGCATGTAGAGGTCTACTGCAGTGGTTCTCAAAGTGGGGTCCGGGGACCCCCAAGGGGTCCTTGAGTGGGGGAAGGTTCAGGGGGTCCCGCAGCCAAAAAAAATTGTTAATGTAGCGTCAAAAAGCAACCTCTATAACCCATATATGCATCAGTTATTTGAAATAAGCTGCTGATCTGTAAGCTCACAACACGTCCGCGATCTTAGAGATCTGCTATTTTCAAAAAGAATCTTGAATATTTCTACAACATGACTCTTTTATGGGGGTCCCTGGCACAACATGTTTTCAGATGGGGGTCTGCGGCCAAATAGACATTAATTTGGGGGTCTTTGACATGTATGGATGTAATATTTTATGATGTACAGAGGTAATATGTAGACAGTTACTAGATACAGATAGACAGGTAATATGTAGACAGGTACCAGATACAGATAGACAGGTAATATGTAGACAGGTACTAGATGTAGATAGACAGGTAATATGTAGACAGGTACTAGATGCAGATAGACAGGTAGCTGTATGTACCCATTTGAGAAAATGGACAGATCTCCGGCCTCCTGCCGTCCAGCCTAGAGACAATAAAGTGATCAGATAGACAGGTACACAGTACTGATCAGATAGACAGGTACACAGTACTGATCAGATAGACAGGTACACAGTACTGATCAGATAGACAGGTACACAGTACTGATCAGATGTGTAGCTGATCACACTGTCTGTGTAGCTGAACACACTGTCTGTGTAGCTGAACACACTGTCTGTGTAGCTGAACACTGTTTTGATGTGTAGCTGAACACACTGTCTGTGTAGCTGAACACACTGTCTGTGTAGCTGAACACTGTCTGTGTAGCTGAACACTGTTTTGATGTGTAGCTGAACACACTGTCTGTGTAGCTGAACACACTGTCTATGTAGCTGAACACACTGTCTGTGTAGCTGAACACACTGCCTGTGTAGCTGAACACACTGTCTGTTGATCGTCCTTTATAACAGAGAGAGGTCCTCTGTTACCTATGTTTGCACTTTTCATCATTTATTGAATCGTGATGCACAGCCTATTTTCACTTTATTAATTCGCACAGCTACATTTTGCACAGTCATGATTTTATTGTTGGAATGTTTGGTGTTGGTGAATGATGAAAAGTGCAATAGTAAGTGATGTTTAGAGTTATTATGTGCAATAGTATGGGAAGTGTGATTGGTAGGTTTGATTGAATACTTAAAGGAGAATTTTGGACTAAGGTTTTCTTGCCTTTTCTATGACGTTATGATATATTAGGATGAATGGTACAGTAGAACATTTTCATAACTCCATCCCGGGTCCGCCACAGCTTAAAACGTGCGCCAATAGGCCTTGCGCTAGATCGCGTATTTTAATAGCTTTTTTTTTTATATATATTTTTAGATCTGACGTTCATAGTGCAGAACACTTTTATTTTTTTTTGTTGCATAGTGTTCTGTCACTATGAACGTTAGGGTTAGGGTTAGGTAGATTGTTCTACTGTACCATTCATCCTAAGATATCATAACGTCATAGAAAAGGTAAGAAAACCTTAGCCCAAAATGTCCCTTTAACCACACACACTGTTGTGTTTCCAGTATAATTGGGCTGGACCATAGTCAGGATGGCAGAGGGTTGTGATGTGTTTTGGTAATTGCTAATGATAATGATATTTAAGTTGTACTGAGAAGGAATCATTACTTGTGAAGTTAATGAAGATTGTTAATATCATATGTGCATTTATATATTGATTGTGTTTATTTATGTCTTAATGTATTAATTGCATGTTTGAGAACACACCTATTTGAATGGTGCAGTCTAGCTCACCTGGGCATAAGAGCTGCTGCCAGTGATTACCAAGAGGTCTGTCAGTAAGAGAACTGGGTGAAGAGCTGCATGTGTGTTCATATGCTGAGTAAATCAGCCTGATCTCCAGAGAATACCGTAACATTGCACGGAACGAGTGCACGGAACGAGCGCCTCCGAAATGGTTTTGTCACAAAGGCAGCGCCGTACCATATGCACGCAATTCGGGAGTTCCGAGGCGGCTATCCACGGAATGAAGTGCACTCGTTCCGTGCAATGTTACGGTAATCTCTGGAGATCGGGTTGGAGTAAATACACCTTCGGGTAAAACCAATGTCATGGCTCTGTACTGTTTCCAGACAGCTGGACGTAGAGCCTTCGTCCTACTGTACTTGAAAGAGAATTATCGAACACAGCAAAAGAAAAAGAAAAAAGAAAGATAAATCACAGGTGTAAATATGCAATTTCACAAAAATAGTGTAGCCTAGCCTACTTATTGTAAGAGACGCATCACATATGCTGCGTGGGAGCAGGCAACTTCCTGGACCGTAGTCAAATTAAGGCCTGGAACTGGAATCATCATCTGGCGACGCTGGAGTGTTGTGTCTTGCGTTGCTCCACATCCTTATCAGCTCTTCTACAGCGTTGACAGATTTTGCGACAGAAATAAGCAACCAGGTCTATGAAAACAAGCCTAAAAGAAGCGACTATAATAGCACTTTAAACCTATATGCATCGGCTATTTGAAAATAGCAGATCTACAAGCTCACAACGTGTTGCATCGCGACAAGTTGTGAGCTTGTAGATCTGCTATTTTTAAGGTATTTCACAAATCTTAAAAAGAAAAAAAGAAAAACACAAATCTGCTACAGGAGTCCCTGGCACAACATATTTTCAGATGGGGTTCCGCGGACAAATACATATTAATTTGGGTGTTTCCTTGACATTAAAACGTTTGAGAACCACTGGTTTAAACAACATTAGGAAGCAAAGCCCAAATAAGCAACTAAACTTTACAAGCCCAAAAAAAAACTATATTTACAAGCGACTTTAGTGAAACACAAGCCCAATGTCGCTTATAATAAGAAGACATGGCAACAATTAGTCCTCTATCTTTGTTGATGTTGCTTCACAGGTAGACGAAAAAAAAGGAAATATCCCCCCCCCCCCCCCCTTTATTTTTGCCTCTGGGAGCACCAGCTCCTTTTGTGTGTAGAAACTGGAACTCGGTTAGGCTCCTCCCATTTTGTGTGTGTGTGTGTGTGTGTGTGTGTGTGTGTGTGTGTCAGACAACAGCTTGCTTCTGGTTGGCTGCCGCTCTGTCTCGCCACAGAGCGGCATCAGAAAAAAAGTTGAACGTTTCTCAACTTTGCCACGCGGCTTTTTGCCGCCCCTTGCCACAGCGGGGACGACGGCGGTCAATCCTGCATGGCCATAAATAAACGATGCATCAAACCCCACTGCTTTATTACAACGCTATTATTAACTATAACTCTTTTTACTGTACCTATGAATAACAGTGTGTGTGTGTGTGTGTGTGTGTGTGTGTGTGTGTGTGTGTGTGGGTGTGGGTGTGGGTGTGTGTGTGTACGTACGTAGGATGTTGTCCTCCAGAGATCAGGTGAAGAAGAAAGCTCCAAAAGACAGTCTGACCCTGCTGCCATGTTTCTACTTCGTAGAGGTCAGTACCTTCATCCTCCTCATCATCCTCATCATCATCAGTATCATCATCCTCATCCTCATCATCCTCATCATCATTATAAACTATTATGCAGCTCCCTCCATGGTGTCTTTGCACTTCCTGTTCTCTATACTTCCTGTTCCTATCTATACTTCCTGTTCATGTAGCTCCCCATCGTGGCTCCCTCATGGTACTTCCTGTTCTCTCTACTTCCTGTTCTCTATCCATACGTTTCCTAGGGCGTTGTGCGCATCACTTCCTGTTGATTTCATTGGATATCATTGGATATCATTGGATCAAATCGACAGCAGGTGATGCCAACAACGCCCTAGGAAACTTGTGGATACTTCCTGTTTCTATCTGTACTTCCTGTTCCTGTAGCTCCCCATCGTGGCTCCCTCCATGGTGTCTCTGTGCTTCCTGTTCTCTATACTTCCTGTTCTCTATACTTCCTGTTCCTATCTATACTCCCTGTTCCTCTTCCTGTAGCTCCCCATCGTGGCTTCCTCCATGGTGTCCCTGTACTTCCTGGAGTTGACGGACGTGCTGCAGCCGGCTCAGGTGGGCTTCCGTTGCCACGACCGCCTCCTCAGCATGCCCTACGTGGACGGAGGAGACGAGCTCATCCCTCTGCTCATGTTGCTGAGCCTGGCCTTCGCTGGACCCGCTGCCTCGGTGAGGCACGCGCACACACACACACACACACACACACACACACACACACACACACACACACACACACACACACACACACACACACACACACACACACACACACACAAACACCGACCCGATCTCATACAACACAGTGAAATAGCACGGATTGACATTCCGTACATAGACGACTAGAAAACCTGAAAAGCCGTGCATAGGAGCCGCAAATCCCTCTATTGACTTTGTTACATTTTGGACCATGTTGGAGGCACGCAGTCTCAAGCGAACTGGAGCCACGCGAGGGACCACCGAGCAAGCTAAAGCGATCGAGTTGCACGCATGCACGCACGCAGCCACACACACACACACACACACACACACACACACACACACACACACACACAGGTAGAGCAGTTAAATCCACTCACACACAGATGTCTTGACTGTTCTTGTAGAATCTTGTCCCTTGCAGCTGTTCTGGCATCTGTTGTAACAACAGCTCATTTGTTTGCTTGATGACAGAAAACCCCCAGGAATCACACAGTGATTGTGTGTGTGTGTGTGTGTGTGTGTGTGTGTGTGTGTGTGTGTGTGTGTGTGTGTGTGTGTGTGTGTGTGTGTGTGTGTGTGTGTGTGTGTGTGTGTGTGTGTGTGTGTGTGTGTGTGTGTGTGTGTGTTACAGATCATGCTGGGTGAAGGTCTGATCTACTGCATGCAGTCCAGGCTGAAGATTAGACCTGGAGCAGAGGGCAGCATCAACGCTGGAGGGTGCAACTTCAACTCCTTCCTACGCAGAACCGTGCGCTTTGTAGGTGAGGTTCCACACTTTAACTTCTTCCTACGCAGAACCGTACGTTAAAGGTGAGGTTCCACACTTTAACTCCTTCCTACGCAAAGTCCCTGCCCACCACCGTGGAGGTTGTGGGTTCGAATCCACCGTGGTGCATCCATGGTCTACACAAAAACAGTTGGCCCGTGTTCAGGAGTGGAACACCTGGTGGTGGGGGGGGAGGAGAGTTATATTTGTCACTGCAGGTACTCCTACGGGCTGGGCGGGGCGTGGAGCCTGTCAGCAGGGAGTGTTGGGCGGGAGGAGTAGGCCGAAGAAGGCTCTACGACGTCCTCCCGGTGGGGCTCCTCACTGGCAGGTGAGTCGGTAGGATACGACAGCAGTGACAACACACAAAAATGTGTGGGGAGGAATTAATTGGCATAACGACTAAATTGGGGAGAAAAAGCGGTAAAAAGAAGAAGAATGCATGCTCCCTTTGATTACGCAGTACCCATTGTACCCTCTCTCAGAGTACTCAGTGTAGTACCAATAATCAAGTATTTATGTTATTATTATAAAAAAAAAATAATAATAAAAAAAAATACCAGTGCCAATGCCTAAGCTGTAATCCTGGACGCTACTCTCCCTCTGCCAGCCTGGGGAGAGCCCCGAACTGAGCTCATGCTTCCTTCAACGCATGAGGAGTGAGCAGGCCGCTTCTTATCACCTGACAGGGGGGAGTTTCCCCGGTAGGACGTAGTGCGTGGAAGGACCACGTTATTCCAACCGGTTCCCTTCCCCTCCATCCTTAACCCCGGCTGACCAAGGGGAGGCAGTATAGAGACCAGTATTGCTGCATGTTTTTTGTGAGGGTACTAGAGGCTAGAGGACACGGGGAGAACATGCAAACTCCACACAGTAAGGCCCTTCCGCCTTCCCCACCTAGGGTATGGGCACTGATGACGCTGGGGAGAGAACACGCCCCCAGCGTCCCCGGCGGGAATCGAACCCAGGACCTTCTAGCTGTGAGGAAACAGCGCTACCGACTGTGCCACCGTGCCTCCATGGTATTTATGTTAGCCATATTATTATTTTTATTTTTTTTCTGTTTGTGGTAGTCATGGCTGCCAGTTCCCACCTGATGTTGTGAGGAAGTTTTGACTGCCCCACATCGTACTGAATAACTGCTAGCTTGCCGAAGGTCTTCACACTAGGACATAAGTCTAAGAAAACCAGGTCATTGGGTGTATTGTCTCCTCCTCCAAAGAAGATGATACAATCTCCCGCCATACAACCTACTATTCATCTGAGACGGGCCTTTCCCCTTTGGCTTAACCTTCTTCCAGGAGAAGGTGGCTGGACTGAATTTCCACAGATAACTGAAGGTCCGGTCTTTGGATAATGGGTTCCAGCCACCAAATATGTACAGCTTTTCATTGTAGGTAAGGGCTGAATGACCGTAGCGTCCTTTTGAAAGAAGCTGTGCAGGAGGTGTGTTTAGCCAGCAGTTGGTCTCTGTGTCAAACACTCTGATAGTGTTGGAGAAATGAGTCCACCAGGAATCCCAGCCTCCAAATACAAACGTCTTTGTCCCAATGATGGTGGCAGAGTGACGTGATGAGGCAGGTGGTGGAGTGCCTCCGGTGTTAACTAAAGACAAGACCATTATGGTGGTGTCCAGCTTGTAGATGTCATTAGTACATCCGGTCTGGGTGCATCCTCCATGTACATACATGACCTTCCCCAAGACACAGGCTGAGTGGTTCCACGTCCCCCCTGGAACAGTCCCAAAAACCCTGTGTTTGAACCACCTGTGGGTGTCGACATCAAACGCATAAAGCAGGTTGATGTCCCCCCAAGGACACCTTCCCCACGTGTAGACTGTGTCTTCTATCAGCACAGCTGTGTAGCCCTCACGCTTGTCCATGGATGGGACCACAAGGTGACGTTCTCCTCTTCCATCTGTCTCGGGGAGGCAACTTCGCCCAGCGTAAAGACACTGTGTTGAAGACGCGAGGGAACGATCTCTGTGAATATCTTCCTCCTTTCAGGTGAATGGTCCAGTGAAACATGTCACACACCAGCAAGAGCTTGCATCAATGTTGGGCAAAACGTTATCCGGATAAGTAACTAGACAGTGGTTGAACTTGTTGTCGGTGCTAAATGACATCTCGTTTATTTGAACATAAATTTTAAAGGACAATTGCATGGCTGTGATAACGATGGTGTGACATCCTGGCATTATGTGTGAAATAGCTAGTGATGGTACTCAGAATAGCCATTTTGGTTTTAAATGTGTTCGTCAGTATTATGACATCACTCATCTCCATCTTTGAGAGACAGACATGCTAATGTCTGTCTTTCTCCCTGTCTCTCTCTGTGTGTGTCTCTCTCTCCCTCTCTCTCTCTCTCTCTCTCTCTCTCTCTCTCTCTCTCTCTCTCTCTCTCTCTCTCTCTCTCTCTCTCTCTCTCTCTCTCTCTCTCTCTCTCGACCAGGTGTGCATGTGTTCGGGTTGTGCGCGACGGCCCTGCTCACAGATGTGATCCAGCTGTCCACAGGATACCACGCCCCCTTCTTCCTAACCGTCTGTCGACCCAATTACACTCTCGCCCCGGTGCCATGTGACCAGAACCCTTACATCACTAAAGACATCTGCTCCGGACCAGACCACAACGCCATACTGGCTGCTAGGTAGGACTACACATACTGGCTGTTAGGTAGGATTAAACATACTGGCTGCTTGGTAGGACTACACATACTGGCTGCTTGGTAGGACTACACATACTGGCTGTTAGGTAGGATTAAACATACTGGCTGCTTGGTAGGACTACACATACTGGCTGTTAGGTAGGATTAAACATACTGGCTGCTAGGTAGGCCTATACGACCACAACGGAAGTCCACTCTCCTTCCTGATTCGTCATCAAATTGGTGACCAATAGGACTTGTGCGTCAAGCCTATTATAGTCGAGGCACCCGGGGTGGGGGCCCAAGCTTTAAATACCAGAGCCGGCCACTTTGTGGACGTTTGCTTCAAAACGATTTTATTGTATGGTGTTGCGTTGTCTGTAGGTCTGTACATACATAATAATATGTACATGTTTAGGTAACATGTTGTGTCTCTGCTGTCTTCACAGGAAAACATTCCCCTCCCAGCATGCAACGCTGTCCGCCTTTGCTGCCGTGTACATATCTGTAAGTACTGACAGACAGACAGACAGACAGACAGACAGACAGACAGACAGACAGACAGATAGGCTGAATATATCCCCCCAACTCCCCCCTCCCGGTCCTGTTTTTTGTGTTTTTCAGATGTATTTGAACTCTTTCACTGCCAGATTACCTTTTCAACTAGTCACAGAATATGTATATCCAGTATGCTCGATCCCCTGGCGGTTGCTAAACACGGAGGGTTTCACTGTGCGTCCGCAAGAAAAAAGAGGAAGTCATCGCGAGCCCCCGGTGGCTTGTTACAGGTCGTTGGATATAGCTCGTCTCGTCAAAAATGCAGGGAGAAAAAAAGGAAAAAAAGATACAGCCATTTGCCCAAATGCGCTAAGCAGGAAGTTAATGGTGGTGGAGATCTTTCGATCACGTGATCTCCTGGATCTGTGTGACTTGAGGATGAAAAAGTCGTCTTTGGCAGTCTGAGCCTTTGGAGAAAAAAGTCGTAAAAGTTGTCCTTGGCAGTGAAAGAGACAGCACCATCTCAGACAGTTTTGACTCCAGTCCGTGTTTTTGTGTGTGTTTTACAGATGTATTTTAACTCCACCATCTCAGACAGTATTGAATCCGGTCCTGGTTTTTGTGTGTGTTTTACAGATGTATCTTAACTCCACCATCTCAGACAGTACCAAGCTGTTGAATCCAGTCCTGGTTTTTGTGTGTGTTCTACAGATGTATCTTAACTCCACCATCTCAGACACTACCAAGCTATTGAATCCAGTCCTGGTTTTTGTGTGTGTTTTACAGATGTATTTTAACTCCACCATCTCAGACAGTACCAAGCTGTTGAATCCAGTCCTGGTTTTTGTGTGTGTTCTACAGATGTATCTTAACTCCACCATCTCAGACACTACCAAGCTATTGAATCCAGTCCTGGTTTTTGTGTGTGTTTTACAGATGTATTTTAACTCCACCATCTCAGACAGTACCAAGCTGTTGAAGCCGGTCCTGGTGTTTGGTTTCTCCATCGTGGCGGCGCTGACCGGTCTGACCCAGATCACTCAGTACCGCAGCCACCCTGCAGACGTTTACATTGGATTCCTCATAGGAGGATTCATCGCTGCCTACCTGGTGAGGACCTACGTGTGTGTGTGTGTGTGTGTGTGTGTGTGTGTGTGTGTGTGTGTGTGTGTGTGTGTGTGTGTGTGTGTGTGTGTGTGTGTGTGTGTGTGTGTGTGTGTGTGTGTGTGTGTGTGTGTGTGTGTGTGTGTGTGTGTGTAGGTGTCTGATCTGTGTCATTGATTACACATACCTACAGTATATAAGGCTACAACAAACTCTACTTTCAACCGGAAAAAAACGTGTAACCGCGATCTTCCGTCCTTTAGTTATCGGCAGTTGAATATAGCTTGTTTTCACCAAAAACGCAATATGGGAAAATAAATCAGAGATAAATGTATTTTTGGGCGGTGTAGCCGCCCCTATAAGTGGGGTTGGGACACCTCATTAGCTGTACTGTGATTGGCTCATTAGTACACCCCTAGCTGTACTGTGATTGGCTGACTCTATTGGCTGACTCTATTCAGCACTGTGATTGGCTAGCGAGACACATGATGACATTAATAACCTATAAATAGGATTATGCACTTCCAAAAATCTTTTTTTTTTGGAAGTGAGCTTCCATCACTATGATGACCACTGTGATGACCACACCGCCCACTTCACACTGGGTGTGATTTTTTATAAATCTGATAACGTAAGACCGGACGGGCTGGAATTGAGGGACCAATCAGGGCCCAGTATGCAAATATGTGGTGGGTTTATCACCAAAGGCGTTTTTTTATTTGCCCCTCGGAAATGCAGGTTCCACACAGAGATTCCAGACTAATATCTACGCAGTGATATCAGTCACTAATATCTACGCAGTGATATTAGTCTGGCCATGCCAGGCTAATCCAGTAGAAGTAAAAGACAAGTCATTTTTCGTTGCACGCGGATGTTCCGCTGTCAAAATAGCAGATCTACAGGCTCCAACGGGTCGCTGTGAGCTTGTAGATCGGCTATTTTCAGCATGCAACCAAGTGTAAAATCAGCCTTTACGACATCATCAAGGCACCACCAAAATACAGTTTAGTCGACTAAATCAACTGTAGATTTAGTCGTCTAAAATCTTATGATGTTTAGTCGACTAATATCTCATAGTCGACTAATATCTCATATTTAGTCGACTATAATCTTATGATATTTAGTCGACTAATATCTCATATTTAGTCGACTAATATCTCTTATTTAGTCGACAATAATCTTATGATATTTAGTCGACTAACACTAGACAAAAACTAAAACATTTCAGATGACTAAAATATGACTAAAACTGAATGGAATTTTATTCAAAAGACTATGACTAAAACTAAATAAAAATTTGCTGTCAAATAATCTTTTTGCTCTCAGGCCTTCCACGCCGTGGCCAACTTCAGGTCGTCCGAGGACTTCCTGCGGCGCGCCCCGGCCCCTCCCCCTCCTAAAGAGGACCCCCTGCGGGCCCTGACGCAGCGGGGCCACGACTCCGTCTACAACAAGGGCCCCGCGTCGGCCTCGGACAGCAACGACGAGATCACGGTGGGCACCGCCGCCTCCACCTGCTCGCCGCAGGCCCCCATGGAGCGGCTGGAGGGCCTGGTGGGCTGCAGGCCCCTGCAGAGGGAGAAGGACTCCATGGACACCCTAAAGAGGGCCAGCGTGGACGTGGAGCTGCTGGCACCCAGGTTGGTAGAATGAGCTTGTAAAATTTTCAAAAATATCAATAATGTCAAAGATTAAGATCTTTGAAATTTGTGATATTTCTGAACATTTCTATATGATTTTAGTTAGTTTTTCTTTTTTTGTTTGTAAAGCCATTTTTTTTTTTCCAGAAACACATTGGCCCTCATTTATCAATGGAGAATAAAAACTGGATTATATGTTTCCATAAATTCGGCCGTACACCAACGTCCAAGTCACATTTATGAAGCGATCCTATACAGCCAATCCTAGCGTACATTTGGTCGGAGCCTTGATAAATGTCACGGCTGAAACCGAGCGTCATTTAAATAACACGCCCTTAAATATTCTCGAAGCGCCCCGATTTTACGACATGAAGAACCAGAAAACGACCAAAGAACGCATGGAAAGCCAATAAGAGAGTTTCCCCCGCTCGCCTCCTTGCCTTTCATGTCCGCGTCTGACGTACACACACACACACACACACACACACACACACACACACACACACACACACACACACACACACACACACACACACACACACACACACACACGCACCCACTTGCAAGCCCAAGTGTAGCATTGGCGCTCTGTGGAAATAGCAGTCTCTCATGTATTCCGTGATGGTACAACCTTTGTCAAGTAGTACATGAATGACACTAATCTCATCGTCATAAATCATACCATGCGTTTGTATATTCATTTAACCCATTACGAGCAGTGCGCAGTGCGCATTCTAGTTTACACTAAAATAAAGCAATCATGTATTCCCCCTTGAGTCACAGGCTGCCGTGACGGCACGTTAAATGAGAAATAGCAGGCAATAATCTGAACGTTTAGCTTATCTACAAGCTCACAACACGACGCGTTGTGAGCTTGTAGATCTGCTCTTTTCAAATAGCCATTGCAGCCAGATCTGCAAGCTTAACCGAATGACTGTTAAAGCAGTTTGTTTAAATGAGTTTATAAAATGTTATCTTTTCACAGGGATTATTTATTATTGTGTTAGATATACATTTTGGAGTGGATACATGTGTCCAGATGCCTGTCAGACAATCAGACAATGCTGCTCCGCAGGTCTAAGATGGAACAAACGGGTGCAGCCAAAGTCAACAACTGCTCGCGACCTGACGTGATGTTTGAGTGGGCCGTATGCTGAAGCCGATAAATGCCGAAAGTTGCGGTGCTCTCGCCGTACGCCCATTATTTCGTCTACACCGCGTTGATAAATGAGGGCCATTGTCCTCTCACTGTATTTTGGCTACCAAATAAAAAAAAATGTGTTCAATAGGTAAACACCACCACACTATACTGTGTTTCTATAGGTTAACACCACCACACTATAGTGTATTTCTATAGGTAAACACAACCACAGTACTCCAGTGGCTGATGACTGCTGGTGTAGAGGGAAATGTTAGGTAAAACATAAGGGTGTAACGATACATTTTAACAGCGATACGATACGCATCACAATACATGGTTGACGATACGATACATGGACACTATTGGTTCATTAAAATTGGTAAATACAACGCACAAGTACTTAGTATCGATACAATCGATTATTTGCATTGCAAAACGATTCGATACAGATTATTTGACATTTGTAATTGATTCTTCGGGTACTGTATCGTTACACCTCTAGTAAAACATACTGGATCGTCATGCAAAGCACAGGACAAAGTTACATACTATGCTTTAACCATAATAACCCTGGGCTGCCCCCCCCCCCCCCATGCAGGAGTCCCATGGGTAAGGAGATGATGGTGACCTTCAGCAACACCCTGCCCCGGGCCAGCATCAACGTCAACGGGGGGCTGGGTGGGGGCGGCGACGTAGGGGAGGAGCCTACACATCACTCCGCCCACCTGTCCCATCACTCCACCCAGCCCGTCCAGAGACGACTGAAGGCCGTGCAGGTAGCCATGGTACTAGAAACCGGTTTTTAGTAAGCAGGGGAAAAATAATAATAATCAGGTCAGGATAGTAATTTCATCCAATCACAGGAGAGAAACTCATACAGGATGAACAAGTGAGATTGGAAGCGATGTAAAGTTTATGAATGGGTTTTCTCTCCTGATCGGATTAATTTGTATGTACTTTATACCATTGGTTCTCAAAGTGGGGTCCGGGGACCCCCAGGGGTCCTAGAAAAATCTTTTTAACGCAAATCTTCTCTTCTGGGGGTCCCTGGCTCAAAAAGAAAATCACGTGGGGGTCCACTGACAAAAATATATCAATTTGGGAGTCCATGACATGTAAAGGTTTGAGAACCACTGCTTTATATATACCACTGGTTCCCAAACTGTGTAGCTGGAGACCGAAAAGAAAAATGTCTCCCAGGCACCCAAACTAGTTAAGATAGCAGATCTACAAGACCGCGTTCCGCGTTGTGATCTTGTAGATGTGCTGTTTTCACAACTTCTTAAAAGAAGAAGAAAAAAAACAAAAAAAAACATTGTGGAATTCTTTTGAAAAAGGTTTGATTTTGTTTTAAAATATATAAACATTTTGAGTTTTTTATGCACATTTTTGAAAATATTTTTGAAATATTAACCATTTAAAAAACTAAAAGTAGGAAGCGGAGAAATAAAAGGGGATATTTACTCACGACCCATAAAAATATGTTCCGTGACCCAAATACGGGTGCCGGCCCACTGTTTGGGAACCACTGCTCTATATTGGTCTCTCTATCCTGAATAGAATGTCACCCACTTCTTTACACCTGTAAATGTGTGATTTGACCATAGACCGTGAAAAACATTATGGACAGCGTCACGCCATTGGTTTCTACAGACCGTGAATGAAGCCTATTTTTCAGCGATTTCAAATCCGCCATCTTTCTATATCCGGTTGATATCCAGTCTGCTGCCTGTCAGCAGAGAGTGTTGGTTGGGAGGAGTATAGGGCGAAGGCGCTACGTCCTCCCGGTGGGCAGTGTTGCCATGTTTTGCGAGAGAAACAAGCAACCAGGTCTATGAAAACAAGCCCAAAAGAAGCGACCACTCTAACCCTATTGGCTATTTGAAAATAGCCGTTCCACAACTTGTAGACACACACACACAAAGCGTTTTGGTTGGCAAACCAAAAGGACTGCATCTGAAGGGGCTGTGGCGACAGGGAATTAAGGGAACCTCGACTGATGATGAAAATCTATGCGATGCACCCATATGTACGACACTGCAGCAAAATGACAAACAAAAAAACGCAGATACTTGTAGATCTGCTATTTTCAAAGAAAAATGTAGGAATATTTTCAAATCCACAAAATCTCTGGCACAAAATATTTTCAGAAGGTTGGGTCTACAAATACATATTCATTTGGGGGTCCTTGACATGAAAATGTTTGAGAACCACTGGTTTAAACAACATCAGTTAACAAGCCCAAATAAGCAACTGCACTTAAGAAACAAGCCCAAAAAAACACGCAACCAATATTTACAAGTTACTTTACAAGTAAAACAAGCCCAAAGTCGCTTATAACAAGCCGACATGGCAACGCTGCCGGTGGGGGCTCCTCACTGGCAGGTGAGTCAGTAGGATACAACAGCAGTGACAACGCACATACATGTGTGTGGGGAGGAGGTAATTGGCATAACGACTAAATTGGGGATAAAAAAGGGGTAAAAACCATAGACTGCAAAAAGAATGGACAGTGTTACGCCCATAGACTCTACAGACTGTAAATGAAGCCTAATTTTCAGCAATTTCAAATCCGCCATCTTTATATATCGCGTCATATCCTATGCAACCGGAAATGAATGCTATTGGTTGGGTAGCTTGTCAATCAAGAGCAGGGGTGGGGAATGAATGCCATTGGTTGTGTAGCTTGTCAATCAAATCATCCCGCCCCTCCTAGAGCATACCCTACTTTATCGTCAATTTTAAAATACATGGGCCATAATTAACCAAAACGCATATCATGATGATTGAAAGAAGATGTTAAGCTAGCGACTGGAAGCATATAGTATTTATGACAATGTTTATTAGGTAATAAAAGTCTAAAGTTCGGCAAATACCCACCCACTTGTATTGAGAGTTACACCGGCAGGGGATAAAACAGCTAAACTACAGGCCATTCATATGAACTGTCACTTCCTATATTGACTCAATTTCAAAGGCGGATGCTGGGCCCTTGGTAAAAACGAAAACGTGTGATGTGACAATAAAAGTGATGGTGATTGTGTGCCAGGTGCCCATGGACCCTCTGCGCGCCCAGCAGCTGGTGTCAGAGTGGAAGCAGAAGTCCATGGAGATGAGAGGGTTGGAGGTGGAGAGGAGGTCCATGGAGATGAGAGGGATGGAGTCAGAGAGGAGGTCCATGGAGTTGAGAGGAGGGGAGGTGGAGAGGGAGGCCAGTGAGGAGGGCTCTGAGGTGGGCTCCTCCTCACTGGGCACCGACGACGGAGGAGGATCCAGTCTCAGCTCTCAGGTAGGGATGCAAATTATCGATTAATTCATTAACACATTCCACGCCAGAGTTTAATATCATAATGTACTCACCAGTGCCAGCGATTTATTGTTGTTTTTTTCACGTCGCCACAGACATCGCTAAATCCGTTAAAATCGCGCGTTCAACTGTTTGTAAACACACAGGGGATCTGTGTGAGACGCCCAGCGAAGACCGTTTCGATCTGCGATCCGCCATCTTGAAGCTACAGCGGTTTATGTTAAACAGCGATCAGCGATGAGAAAAACAACAACCGAGAAAATGGAGATTTAGTTTGCGCTTTAGAGTGGAGGCTGATGGGAACGAAAATCTCCGGATATGTATAATTCAGTTTCCGGTGGTGCTACAATGAAATGTGTCGTGGCGAACGAGGCCTACAAAGAAATGTGAACCTGCGAGTAAACAAAGAAAAAAGACCACTTTGCGTAGATTTACGCAACTGGCACGCTGCGCAATTATTTAGGTTCGCGTAGATCGACGCGATTGGCACTCAATGTGTTAATTGATAGTTGATAACCTTATCAATCGATGAATTGATAAGTGGCGTTTTTTACGATCAAAAGGAAAATTCTTGTCCGAAACCGAAAATGAGTGCAGAAACATAATTGCCTTGACGTATATAACATTCACGAGCATCAACGAGCATCAGCTGTACACAGACACACACACACCTCTCCTCTGCAGTGTGAGAGGATTGAGTGAGTCTCATTTCTCCCCAAAAGCTCTTGAATATGATTTAATATGATTAAGGATTACTGTGATTATGGTAAGCTCACATTTGATATCACACAAACCTGTAACTTCCACTAGCCCCTCCAATTGTTTTTGTGTTGTTAATGTTAATTTATTTTTTTCAATATATTGAAAATCGATACATTTAATCGAGTAAATTCTTAACGGCAATTCATCGATTATAGATTAATTGTTAACATCCCTACTCCCAGCCATAGAGCTACAAAAATATATTTTATAAGCCATTCTATGGAGTAGCATATATATATATCGCTGATGTCACGTGGAAACCTTGTATTATTCGGGTGGCTTAGCAATTAGCATTATTTGCCAATTAGCTTTAGCGGATAAAAGCACCAAATTTAGCATGAGGCTTCTTCAGGCGTGGCCTATGTGGGAAGTTGCGTCATGATCCAAGGGGAAAATATTTTTGATTTTATGATCTACGGTTCAAGAGTTAAAGGCCAAAAAGTGAATTTTGTGCGCTGTCTGCAGAATTAAAAACATTTTTGAGGGCCACTAGGCAAGAATCCATCAGTAGGTCCTAAAGAAGCCTCATGCAAAATGTGGTATATATATTTAAACATTTTTACAAATTTTATAAATCAACAAATCAATTGATGTTGAAGCATTTTTTTATCCACCTGTTTCCGCGGGAATTTACTGGAGCAAAAATCCTGTGTGGGAAACATCCTGCGGGGGGACCGGAAGTAGGAAATAGCGGCTCAGTGTGTTTACATTTGCCAGCAGAA
Source organism: Gymnoscopelus braueri (assembly GCF_963280865.1). Classification (NCBI taxonomy): domain Eukaryota; kingdom Metazoa; phylum Chordata; class Actinopteri; order Myctophiformes; family Myctophidae; genus Gymnoscopelus; species Gymnoscopelus braueri. The sequence goes on from NC_137607.1 coordinate 9,625,505, forward strand.
CGTAGCTCGTTCGCAGCTGGCGAACGGGCCTTTTGCATGTAGTTGAAGCGCAAGGGGGCGGGGCGGGCGGTGCATGGGGAGAGAGTCAGCGCACTGAAGTCAAGGCACACTACAGACTACTGAGTTGTTGACAGACAACGGATGCACGCTTATTATGAGAAACAACACAAATAAAACATGGCAAAACAGTTGCGTGCATTAGTGCAAGATGAGGGTAAAGGAAACATTCAGTCTAAATGTCCAGTAATTCGCACGCGAAAAGGAAACATTAATGTCCAGTTTGCTAATCCACAACTACTGTGCCAGATAATCACCAAGAGAGTTAAAAAAGAAAAAACGTTTCAGTCATTCAGTCCGACTTCACTGTAGCCTATAGTAGCCTTTTCATAAATTATATTTGTATTAGGCTGTCCTAAGAGTTTATAATATTTAGAGAAATGTAAGGTTTCAAATACAAAAGTATTGGTAGTAGTTGCTGGACATTTAGACTGAATGTTTAATTTATCCTCATCTTGCGCTAATGCACGCTAATTCAACTACATGCAAAAGGCCCGTTCGCAGTACAGCTACGTTCTGCTGGCAAATGTAAACACACTGAGCCGCTATTTCCTACTTCCGGTCCCCCCGCAGGATGTTTCCCACACAGGATTTTTGCTCCAGTAAATTCCCGCGGAAACAGGTGGATACTTCGTTGCACAACGGTATCGTGTAAGAAATAGTGAAAATTGCCAATCTACAAGGTCAACGCGTTGTGACCTTATATGCTATTTTCACTATTTTGGACATGTTTGGGGAAACTTTTTGAAACTTTTATTAGCAACTCTCACAATTTTTTATTTTATTTCTTGAAAATATTTGAAACTTTTATTGGCAACCATTTATTTATCCATTTTTTTAAATAACTTTTTGCCTATACTGACAATATTTGATTATTGATTGATTAACTTTTATTGGCTACTTTCACATTTTTTATTCTAATGTTTACATTTTTTTTTTAAACTTTGCGCCTATGTAGTATGAATTATGAATGGATTCTTTCATTTAATTGATCAATTATGGCGATTGATTGTTTCCTCCTCTCAGGTCCCGGTGTACCCTCCCACGGTGCAGGCGGCCCGGCGGTCCGCCACCCCTCCCGCCAACGCCCAACAACAACAACAACAACAACAACAACATCAGCCTCCGGGAGGGGGCGCCAGAGCCGTGGCCACGCCCAGACCTCCGCAGATCCCCGAGGCGGGGCCCCCGCCCGTGTCCCCCAAGAGCGCCCTGACTCGGGCCAAGTGGCTGGCCATCACCGAGAAGACGGGGGCGGGGCGAGGGGCCGGGGGAGGGGGGCAGGCCACCAACCAACCACGACTCATGCAGGCACGGATTTTTTTTCTTTTTTTATTACGAGATTAGCCTATTCATGCTTGTCATTTTGGGGTTCCTTGAGATGAAAAAGTTTGAGAACCACTGATATTACAGCAACAAGTTTTTCAAAAAACTGTTAGGATTTAGAAGACATTGGTAAAATCCCCAGAAGCAAAGATTTGAGTTAAAAAAATATGTATTCAAGAGATTTGCAATAAAAAAATTAAAAAAATAATGCGGAACTACAAGCATTCGGTGCCGCACTATGAGCTTGTATATGCTATTTTTGAATAGCCAAAGAAATAAAAAAAATCAGATTTGTAAATAGTAATGTAACTAATACATTTTAAAGGAGTATTATGTAACTAGTAATGTATTTTAAAGGCGTAATATAGTAATGTTTACTCTCATGCAAGTCATAATTTAAAGGAATAATATGTAACTAATACATTTTAAATCAGTAATATGTAACTAGTAATATTTACTCTCATGCAGGTCATCGCCATGTCCAAACAGCAGGGGCTCCTCCCCTCATCGTCGACGGACACGCCCAGATCCCCCTCCCCCTCGGGCAGGACTTCCTCCTCCTCCTCCGATCAGCAGCCGGGATTGGCTGCTTACGTCACCGTGGACGCCCATGGCCACGCCCCCCACCACACCCACCACCATCCCGTCGTCCAGGCCCCGCCCCCTCCCGCTGCTTCCCGCCACAGCGTGACCCCGCCCCCAGTCTCCTCCTCCTCCTCGGCGACCAACGGGAACCCGTGGGAGTGGCGGGGCTCATCGGCCAACGGGAGTGGAGGAGGAGGAGGAGGAGGAGACCACCGAGACCCCCGCGACACCTACGACCTCAACAGCCACAGCCGGGGGGACAGCGCGGCGCGCGGGAGCAGCTTCCGGCCGCACTCCCAGCCCAGTTCCCAGTTCTACGGTGGGTCCGCCTCCCCGGAGGCGGAGCTGCACCTCCCTCCGCCCCCCCTCCTCCCCCCGGGAGGGGCGGAGCTAGCGGGGGGAGCCGACGGCTCCTCCGTGCAGCAGCGTTCGGTCGCCAGGGAGTCGAGCGTTCGACGCAAGACGGCGCTCGTCCTGCTGGACCGGGAGTTTGAACAGGACAGCTATTACAAGAAGATACATGCGGGACGGCGCTACAACAACTAGCTTCATTTATTTATTGGGTTTTTAAAAAAAAGGCCTTTACAGTCAGACCCGGCGGTTAGCTAGCGTGAGCAGCGTGGCCTCGGAGCGTCGCTAAGCCTCTCCGGGACAGACGGTGTGTGAAACCCATGGTTTTTAGGGCTGTTCCTCCACTATTAAGACATTATTCGTCAACTAAAAGGGTCTTCTCTTCAACAGGGGGGTCCGGGACTTCCGCCCCTCCCTAGAGGGTCCTCAGAGCTACTACATGAGGTCCGAAAAGTCTTTTTTTCTTTTACATGAATCACTTGAACCCTAGCAATCCCTTTTCCCCTTTTCATTCGCCGAAAAAAAGTCTGTCTACAAGCTCACTGTGAATTGAGTACAAAAGGACCCCATTTGAAACAAGCCGTTAGGCTTTCATGGGCTTTTTAATCCTATTTAGTTGACTTTGTATTTAAACTGTACTTTCATGTGCTTTTTCTCTGCAAACTTTAAAATAAAGTATTCAATCAATCAATCAAAAACTGTGAGCTTGTAGACAGGCTATTTTTGGCAAAGAGATTTGATGTAGAGGGGAAAAAAGAACAGACCAAGTATTGAGGGTTTAAGTGGTTAAATGTCTTGGGGGCAAAAACACATTAACAAAAAAACGCTAATTTACAGAACAGTGACGCTGGTCAAACAAGTCTATGAAGATATCTATGAAATCTATGAAGAAAGTTTAATATGAATATATTTAATATCAATTATGTAGTAGGGGTCCCTGCTTCATCTCTCTTTCCGCTAAGAAGAAGAATGTTGAAGGCCCCTGGACTAAAGGGTTATTCGGACAGCTGCGATGTTGCTCCTGCGACATTCTTAACTTTATATTCCGTTGTACGAAGCTGTTTGCACAGGGAAAATATAAGCTTATAAGTTACATTGCACGGACCCAGTGCACGTCATTCCGTGCATAGTCGCCTGGAAAACCCGAAAATCTGTGCATATGTATGGCGAGTCCCACGGTGGGCGTAACCAGTTGCAATCCGGAAAAAACCCGGAAGCAGAGCAGTCCCCACAACAAAATGTATGAGTCTGTTCCGGATTATTGTACTGAGAGGACAGCCCTATAAAGAGTGCAGACTAGCCAACACCAACTCGGGACTCCGTCCTGACTCGCTGCCCTCCACACCCCTCTGGATTACCGTAGTGACAACGCCTCCATGTTTTGATGAACGGATTATCGCACTGAAACGAAAGCCCTACATTAGAGAACCAAAGTGTGACATCACCTCCACTAGAGGTCACTATAGTCGTCCTGAGACACAGAGATATTTTTTTCTCCATTGAAAATACCATAGGGTCTCAATAGCATCGTGGCATAATAAGCACTGTGTTCCACAAATAAAACAAACTAGAGGTTCGGGCCGCTTCGTGGCCCTCACAGCTACGTTCCACCAGTGATCAAACTATGGCCATATATGGAGATCTCTATCTGTCAGTTCTTGTCCCGTTTATGGCCATATATGGCTGACTGATTTGTTAGGGCCTGATGCCATGATGACACATTGAGGTTAGACAACACAGTCCATATTTGGCAGTGGTAGCTGCATTGGGGAGTACTTATATGGTTATGGCTGATCATGGTGACATGAGCTTGACGATGTGGTTCGTCCGCCTGCCCATAAGGTAATTAAGGTAATTTCACGCTGGCATTGTGCTCCAAATTAGGTGGTTTGCCGCTAAGCATCGGAAACCTTGGTAACATGTAGTGTAGTGGAGTTGTCGCGCCTATGTCACACATGCGCAGTAGGGTGGGGTCCTAGCGGCCCAAAAAAAAGTGGCTAAAATGTGCCTAAATATAAATATTGTAGTTTTATATTAACTGTACATTCATTGAAGGTGGGGAAAGAAACCTGGGCATTAGCCAGAGCACTGATCAATAGTTTGTGGCAAGTGGAGTGCTCGTGTGCTGGCCAACCCGGGACGTACACCACAGCTGTGGGCATTTCAATTCAAGTAGTAAGTATAAGATGAGCCCAGCGATTGTCATTTGTTTAATTTTGGAACACAGTTCTTATATGACGCGATTCTAAGATGACCCTATGGGATTTTCAATAGAAATAAAATACTTCTGTGTGACCCAGGGGATGACGGAGCGACGTCAGGACTTCCATATGATACTCTACGATGAATGGATTATCGCACTCAGAGGACACGCCCTACGTGGATTGGAAGGACGTTGCAAAAAGGCAACGTGATTTGGACGGTCGTTTCGCCGACCGCAACGTTGTCATAGTAACGCTGTAAGACAGACGGGACGATTGTAAAGGTTCATTACTGGAAGCACATCATGCAGAGACAACCAAAAAAAATAAAAACTACACAACATGCAGTACCACACAACTACACAAAAAGGACACAACATGCAGTTGTACAGGTTGCACTCAAATTAGGTTTACTGGCAATGATTCACAAACTGTCACAGCTGTTTAGCAATAAACAAAAACAAACGGGAGCAATTTCAATTGCTCAACACAACTAATATTACTAGTGGTTGCTCCAAATTCAACTCAAAAGTCCTGGAAGATTCTAGAGTGGCCACAGTCACAGTCTAGTGACTTGAACCCTGTAGAAAATCTCATGTGGGATTTGAACAAGGCTGTTGACAAAATGCAAACCCAAGAACATTAGTGAACTGGAGGCCATTGTGTGTTGAGCTAATACATTATTTTTTGTTTGATTTGTTTATTGGAAAACAGCCGACAGTTTGTGCATTTTGCCAATGAGCCTAAATCGAAGTGCGACTGTACATGCAGTGCAGCATACACATGTCCCACGCAGTGACTGTGTTCATATAACCTCAATACTGCCCCCTCTGGCCATAAGGGGTTGGAGTGGTTTACGAAGAGGGGGCTTCCGCCAGGGAGCGCTAGGGAAAAATGAACGAAAGAAAGAAAGTAAAACAAATATATATATAGATATATTATTTCAATTCATGAGATTAACGTACCGTCCCTATTTTGGGGCGTGTCCTTATTGTCAAAAATGTGTTTAAAAATAATTGTCTAAATCTTTGTCAAAAATGTTCAAATATTTCAGTACGTTTCGGAAGCATTTTCGAAAATATTAGATATAGCAGCTCTACAAGCTCACAGCACAAAACGCAAACACACAAAATAGCGATGTGACGCACTTCGCTATGTTCGTGTTGTTTTTTTAAGCCATTTCGCAATAGGGGGCGCTGCAGGCTATGAGCCACTGACACCCAGCAATAGCAGTATGTGATTGGCTGCTGACAGGTGATGATGTCACCAAAAATGTCAGCGGTTGCCAACTTTTTGACCATCAAACGAGGAAACAAGGCTTATTGTCAGTGTTAACGAAGCTGATGGTCAGTGTTAACAAGCGTTAATGAGGCTGATGGGTCAGCGTTAATGAGCATGAACAAGTCTGATGTTCAGTGTCAATGAGGCTAATGGTTAGCATTAATGAGCATTAACGAGGCTGATGGTCAGCTTTAACGAGCGTTAATGAGGCTGATGTCAGCGTTAATGAGCATTAACAAGTCTGATGTTCAGTGTCAATGAGGCTGATGGTTAGCGTTAACGAGTGCTAATGAGGCTGATGGTTAGCGTTAACCAGCATTAATGGGCATTAACGAGGCTGATGGACAGCTTAAACGAGCGTTAAAGAGGCTGATGATCAGCGTTAACGAGGCTGATGGTCAGCGTTAACGAGCGTTGACAAGGCTGGTGGTCAGCGTCAGCTAACTGGAGCTGCTTGTGTTTTTAACGTAACGGTGATGTTCATTAATTAACTTGGTGATTGTATTTATAACACCGAATGAATATTTCATTATGATGATGTGGCCTTTCTGTTGTCTATACTTGGTTTCTAATAGATACTTAACTAGCATGTGTGTCTGTTTTTTCGTGTGTGTGTGTGTGTGTGTGTGTGTGTGTGTGTGTGTGTGTGTGTGTGTGTGGGTGTGTGGTGTGTGTGTGTGTGTGTGTGTGTGTGTGTGTGTGTGTGTGTGTGTGTGTGTGTGTGTGTGTGTGTGTGTCTATATTCTGGGAATGTATGTTTTGATAATATGATGTGGGCAGGTGGGCATGCATGTGTCCAAACAAGGAAACAAAGCGCTGTTGGTCTCATTGACAATGTTTACATTTTTAACACAACTGTTAAAATGTTAAAGACAACAGGGGCTAACAAACGTTTGCCAGTTTCAACATTTCCATTACGGATGTCAAGTAACAGTTTTGAACATACAAGGTTTTCACCCGACAGACGAAATATTGAACCAAGGAAAAGTAACAACAGCTTGTGATTAAATAATAACCACATTGGATCCAGTTGATCACAGGGTTCTTTTTCCCATTTTGTCTGACTTCTTCAGCATTTTATGACTGGACATTAGGGGTGTAACGATACATTTTACCAGCGATACGATACGCATCACGATACATGGTTGACAATACGACACATGGACGATATTGGTTCATTCATGGTGATACGATACGATTCAATGATAGCAACAAAAAAAAATATCTGTGTGAAACGTGTGGAGAGTGCAGGTTTTTAAGGGGAAAATGCATTATTATGGATATAAATAAGTAAGTACTTAGTATCGATACAATCGATTATTTGCATTGCAAAACGATTTGATACGATACAAAGTCAAACGATACGATATGTTGCTGTTTGCATATCGATATAGTTGGGTCGTTGACATTAAAATTTATGAATCGATGCCGTTACTGTATCGTTACACCTCCACTGGACATGTAGTGATGAAAGACATTTATGACTGTGGACATGTAATTATGAAAGACATTTTATGACTGTGTGGACATGTAATTATGAAAGACATTTTATGACTGTGGACATGTAATGATGAAAGACATTTATGACTGTGTGGACATGTAATGATGAAAGACATTTTATGACTGTGTGGACATGTAATTATGAAAGACATTTTATGACTGTGGACATGTAACTATGAAAGACATTTATGACTGTGTGGACATGTAATGATGAAAGACATTTTATGACTGTGTGGACATGTAATGATGAAAGACATTTTATGACTGTGTGGACATGTAATTATGAAAGACATTTTATGACTGTGGACATGTAATTATGAAAGACATTTATGACTGTGTGGACATGTAATGATGAAAGACATTTATGACTGTGGACATGTAATTATGAAAGACATTTTATGACTGTGGACATGTAATTATGAAAGACATTTTATGACTGTGTGGACATGTAATGATGAAAGACATTTTATGACAGTGGACATGTAATTATGAAAGACATTTTATGTGTGGACATGTAATAATGAAAGACATTTTATGACTGTGTGGACATGTAATGATGAAAGACATTTTATGACTGTGTGGACATGTAATAATGAAAGACATTTTATGACTGTGTGGACATGTAATTATGAAAGACATTTTATGACTGTGTGGACATGTAATTATGAAAGACATTTTATGACTGTGGACATGTAATTATGAAAGACATTTTATGTGTGGACATGTAATAATGAAAGACATTTTATGACTGTGTGGACATGTAATGATGGAAGACAGCCACTGGATCATTTATTCAAATCGGTAAGAGGAAATTAAAGTTTTCTTTAATCTCATTGAATTGCCATGTGTACAGACCAGTAACAAACTGCATGTTATGTATGTGATCCAGAGCTTGAAAGTTCTACTTTGTCAGAAAAAAAAAGAAAGTAATTAAAAGCTGCTGTTAGAAACTTGAATTGATTCATGTTCTATTCTGTGTCTGGAGGTTAAATCATGGTATCAGTTGTCTAACGTTTAGCTATGATGATGGTACCATGGCTATCAATTCACCCGGAGGGCTGTGGACAGAAACAGACAAGGTGCTGTCGTATATAATGCACGTCCGGGTAGCGTGTACATTTAGTGGTAACTAGGTTCTGCCAAGCACTTCCATCACCTGCCTCGGTGGCGTGCCTCGCTAACCGTTACACTTAATAACGATAAAACGTTACTTTTTGTGAGGTTAAGATTAGGTTTAGATTAGGTTTTGTGATGGATTGTTTTGATGTTTCCCCTGTTGCCTTGCTGTTGTTTTGTTTTTTGTTTTTTATTTTATTTTGTTGTGGTTCCTTCAATGTGAAGGCCTATATGTTTTTCCCTCTCCCTCTATGGCAAATATCATGAACCGAATATGAATGAATTTGTTATTAATGTGCAGAAAAAACAATAAAACAAAGTTTAAAATTAATTACTTATTTTCGCCACTTTAAACATAATTTAGCCACTTTAGGCACGACAGAAGTTTCAGACGGCACACCTGCCAATTAAAGTGACTACTAGCCAATCACAGCGCGTCATTTCCGGGACTTGGCAGAAACTAGTTGAATAACAATATAACGCGTCTGGGTAGCTCAGTCGGTCATGGGTCCGATCATGTCATGGTTTCGATCCCGGGCACCGCCGACTCATCGCATGAGTCGCACGACTTCGGGTGCGGCAGGTCGTGCGGTAAGTACTGGGAGCTGATGGTAGTTGTGGCGCTCCACCTCAGCAATCCTTCTCCCAGGGGTCTAGCGCAGTGATTCTCACGGTGGGGTCCCCCAGGGGTCCTTGGGGGAGTTCCAGGGGGTCCCCAGCGAAAGCATCATGATCACTCTATCCACATGTTATACGTTGGCAAAAAAAATCTGAGAAATGTCGGAAATGTTTGGAAGATTTTTAATAACATAATTTAACATGTCATTTTTGGGGTCCTTGACATGAACACGTTGGAGAGCCACTGGTCTAGCGCATTGAAACGGACTCAGATGATACAGACAATATGCCCCTCCGACCTACTTATTAGTGAGGACCAATCATATGAAGATTAGGTTGAAAATGAGCCGTGTCTATAACAGTAGCGATGGATGTATATAACATGGATGTCTTTAACCCCATTGAGACCGGGAAAGAATCAGTGTCATTTTTAGATTTCTTTGGCTATTCAAAAACAGCAGATATAGATCTGCTGTTTTTTGAAAAATCGTGAAACTTTGTGCAAATCTCTGAATATATATATATATACATTTTTAACTCAAATCTTTACTTCTGGGGGTCCCTGGAACAAAATATTTTGAGATGGGGAGGTGGGCATGCATGTGTCCAAACAAGGAAACAAAGCGCTGTTAGTCTCATTGACAATGTTTACATTTTTAACACAACTGTTAAAATGTTAAAGACAGCAGGGGCTAAAAAACATTTCCATTACGGATGTCAAGTAACAGTTTTGAACATACAAGGTTTTCACCCGACAGAGACGAAATATTGAACCAATGAAAAGTAACAACAGCTTGTGATTAAATAATAACCACATTGGATCCAGTTGATCACAGGGTTCTTTTTCCCATTTCGTCTGACTTCTTCAGCATTTTATGACTGGACATTAGGGGTGTAACGATACGTTTTACCAGCGATACGATACGCATCACGATACATGGTTGACAATACGATACATGGACGATATTGGTTCATTCATGGTGATACGATACGATTCAATGATAGCAACAAAAAAAAATATCTGTGTGAAATGTGTGGAGAGTGCAGGTTTTTAAGGGGAAAATGCATTATTATGGATATAAATAAGTAAACATAGTGATTCTCTGGCAAATACATGGACATTGAATTTGAACACATTATGGACAAACCCGCACCTTGACAAGAACACAGAGATTACACACATTTATCGATAGACCAAACTGTAGTTATATGGAATGGAAAAGTAATGAAACCCCGCTTTATCTTTTTTCTTCTTAAAATTGTTAAATACAACGCACAAGTCCTTAGTATCGATACAATCGATTATTTGCATTGCAAAACGATTCGATACGATACAAAGTCAAACGATACGATATGTTGCTGTTTGCATATCGATATAGTTGGGTCGTTGACATTAAAATTGATGAATCGATGCCGTTACTGTATCGTTACACCTCCACTGGACATGTAGTGATGAAAGACATTTATGACTGTGTGGACATGTAATTATGAAAGACATTTTATGACTGTGTGGACATGTAATTATGAAAGACATTTATGACTGTGTGGACATGTAATGATGAAAGACATTTTATGACTGTGTGGACATGTAATTATGAAAGACATTTTATGACTGTGTGGACATGTAATTATGAAAGACATTTTATGACTGTGGACATGTAATTATGAAAGACATTTTATGACTGTGTGGACATGTAATAATGAAAGACATTTTATGACTGTGTGGACATGTAATGATGGAAGACAGCCACTGGATCATTTATTCAAATCGGTAAGAGGAAATTAAAGTTTTCTTTAATCTCATTGAATTGCCATGTGTACAGACCAGTAACAAACTGCATGTTATGTATGTGATCCAGAGCTTGAAAGTTCTACTTTGTCAGAAAAAAAAAAGAAAGTAATTAAAAGCTGCTGTTAGAAACTTGAATGGATTCATGTTCTATTCTGTGTCTGGAGGTTAAATCATGGTATCAGTTTTGTAACGTTTAGCTATGATGATGGCACCATGGCTATCAATTCACCCGGAGGGCTGTGGACAGAAACAGACAAGGTGCTGTCGTATATAATGCACGTCCGGGTAGCGTGTACATTTAGTGGTAACTAGGTTCTGCCAAGCACTTCCATCACCTGCCTCGGTGGCGTGCCTCGCTAACCGTTACACTTAATAACGATAAAACGTTACTTTTTTTTAGGTTAAGATTAGGTTTAGATTAGGTTTTGTGATGGATTGTTTTGATGTTTCCCCTGTTGCCTTGCTGTTGTTTTGTTTTTTGTTTTTATTTTA
>NC_137607.1:9639323-9646823 GCF_963280865.1 Gymnoscopelus braueri
GTGGTGGGGGAGGGTCTAACTGAACAGCTTATGCATGATGGAGCCGCAGGCTGACAATGATTTATTACTGAGAAAGAATAAGCGTGCTCGCGCACACACGCACGTGCGCGCGTGTGCGCGCACACACACACACACACACACACACACACACACACACACACACACACACACACACACACACACACACACACACACACACACACACACACACACACACACACTCTTCACTGTCAAGTAGGCTACTATAGTGACAGCATAGCGTTAGGGATCCTTTAGGATTTCAAATATTTCCTTTTAACCCATTAAGACCTGAGGCCGATTCTACAAAATGCCTTCTAAATCCTAACAATTTTGTGAAAAAAGCTATTTTTCTATAAATCGTTGTCCCCCAAAATTATATGTTTTTGGTCGCCAACCCCCATCAGAATATGTTGTACCAGGACCCCCCCCCCCCCACACCCCAGAAGCAAAGACTATCTGTATTCAAGGATTTGCACAAATGTTCAAGATTTTTCAATAGCCAAAGTAGAACATAATGCGTTGGTTCTCAAAGTGTGTGTGGGGGGGGGGGGGGTTCCAGGGGGTCCCCAGCAGAATGTGTTAATATAGCATCACAATCATTTCAACCACTTCAACCTTTTATACTTTGGCTATTCAAAAATAGACATATAGACAAATAGACAAATAGACTTCAACCTTTTATACTTTGGCTATTCAAAAAAAGACATATAGACATATAGACAAATAAACATAGACAAATAGACAAATAGACAAATAGACAAATAGACTTCAACCTTTTATACTTTGGCTATTCAAAAATAGACATATAGACAAATAGACATAGACAAATAGACAAATAGACATGCTCATAGCGCGGCACCGAGTGCCGCGCTATGAGCATGTAGATCTGCTATTCATTTATTTTAAATCGTGAAAATGTGTGCAAATCTTTGAATACACCTTTTTTTAAAGCCAACATTTGTAACTCAAATCTGTGCTTCTGGGGGGGGGGGGTCCCTGGAACAAAATATTTTTTTGAGATGGGGGCCCGCGGCCAAATACATAGTATTTTGGGGGTCCTTGACATGAAAACGTTTGAGAACCGCTGACATAATGGTTATGGCTGTAAAATCTAAATCGACATGGATGCGTTCCCGGATGGAGTGGGCTAATATGTCATTTAGATTGTTATGTAGACAGATGCCAGGTTCATTTGTAGACCTGGCATCCTATAGTTTGTAGTTTCAATGTACAGATTATTATTTGGGGGGGGGGGTCCCTGGAAGGGGGGTCCCTGGAACAAAATATTTTGAGATGGGGGTCCGCGACCAAATACATATGATTTGGGGTGGTCCTTGACATGACAACGTTTGAGATCCACTGATATATAGCAACGTACGGGTTTCAGAAAACTGTTTAGGATTTAGAAGACATGTGGAGATGCGTTCCCAGATTGAATGGGTTAAAGGAATACTACACCCCAAAAATGACTTATTTCCTGAATTCATGGAGATTATGTTTTTTTTTTTTTTTTCGTCACATTCCTGCAGCCAATATAATCCAATGTTCCATACACTGTGAGAGTTTGTTCTGGAGTTGATATTATTATTTTAAATAGTTTTGCATTGGTCTCCTCCTACCACAGCAGTGTCAGCAAATATTGGATTATTGGCTCAGCAATCAGACAAAAACTAAATAATCTCCATGAATGATGAATTTCTTTTGGAGGGGGTGAAGTATTCATTTAAGAGGATTCCTGTGCAGGGAATATGTGTCACTAACTCCATGTTTCTGTGGTCAGACAGACAGACAGACAGACAGACAGACAGACAGACAGACAGACAGACAGACAGACAGACAGACAGACAGACAGACAGCAGTGGTGGAAAAAGTACTCACATTTTGTACTTAAGTAAAAGTATCAATACTGCAATGTAGAAATACTCTGTTACAAGTAAAAGTCCAGAATAAAACATTTAATTGAGTAAAAGTACAAAAGTACAAAAGTACTAATGCGTCGCACCGCAATGCATTGTGAGCTTGTAGATCTGCTATTTTCAAATGGCTGAAATGTATATAGGACTGAAGTGGTTAACATATGTTTTGTAATAATAATCAAAATCTACAAAGTAAATAGTGACTAAAGTTTTCAAATAATTGTAGTGGAGTAAAAGTACGATATTTGCCTGTAATTAAGATGTAATGGAGTAGAAGTAAAAGTACTGAAAATAATACTCCAGTAAAGTAAAAAATACCTCAAAATTGTACTTAGGTACAGTACTTGAGTACATGTACTTAGTTGCTTTACACTACTACTGTAGCAGGCAGGCAGACAGACAGACAGACAGACAGACAGACAGACAGACAGACAGACAGACAGACAGACAGACAGACAGACAGACAGACATCAGATGAGACCATGTGATTTGGTTGTGTCAGCCATATGCAACGGCTGGGATTCGAACCTGCGTCTCCCGCACATGCAAGGGGGACACTAAAACCCACCCCCCCCCCCCCCCCCCCCCTGGCTGGGGGAGATATTAGACTTCATATTAGGTGTTCAGGTACACACACACACACACACACACACACACACACACACACACACACACACACACACACACACACACACACACACACACACACACACACACTATAATTTATGGAAGGCCATAATACCATACGTGTGTAATATCTGGTTGTATTAAAGTGGGGGTTCTGACACGTGTGTGTGTGTGTGTGTGTGTGTGTGTGTGTGTGTGTGTGTGTGTGTGTGTGTGTGCGTGTGCGTGTGTGTGTGTATGTGTACCCGTTTTCCCTCATTTCCTGCTGCAGGCGATCCGGGGCCTGTTGTCATGGCTACCAGTTCCCAGCAAAACATGTGCATGTGTGTGTGCAGTGAGTGTGAAGCAATTTATCATCTGAGAGAGAGTGATAGTGTGTGTGAGTGTGTGTGCGCGTGTGCGTGTGCGCGCGCGTGCGTGCGTGCATGCGTGCGTGCGTGTGTATCTGTGTGTGGGTCCAGGATATCATTCTAAAGCAGTGGTTCTCAAACAACGGGTCGGGACCCGTTCGTGGGTCGCGGGTCCATTTATATGCGTTGCGAGTAAATTTCCCCTCTTTTCCTACATAATACATATAATGGGCATACGAGGGACAAGGACAGACAGATAGGCTACAGATATCTCAGCCAGACGCACAGTAGAGGTAACACTTCTCCAGAGACAGATCTTGAAGCTGAGAGAGAGATGAAGCAGGGACCCCCCCCTCTATATTGTATACAATTGTGTTTCAGATTAAACTTTTTTTTTTTACTTGGTCCGCTCTTTTTTTCCCCTCTACACCTATACGTCTCTGCCAAAAATAGCAGATCTACAAGCTCACAACGCCTCGCGCTGCGAGGCGTTGTGAGCTTGTAGATCTGCTATTTTTGGTCAAAGTTCTCCTCAGAAAAGGGATGCTAGGGTTCAAGTGGTTAAGGCAATTTTTAAAAATCATAATCACACAAAGATTTAGCGGCCTCCCTATAGTAACTCTGAGGACCCCCTGGGGGTCCTGGTCCTGGACCCCCTGTTGAAGACCCCTGATCTAGAGATCATGTGATCACAACATTTTATGCTCCATCTGCTTCCTGGTTAGCATGTGCAGTAAATCAGCTGTTACTTCAGTTGCTCTCCCCCCCCCTGCATGTTTGGCCCAGACATGCTGTTTGCAATGAGAAAGTGAAAGTAAAAGGCAAGTCGCAGTGACTTTTTTTTTCTTCTTCTGAAGCACAGCGATAGCCCCTGTGATTACCAACCAGTAGAGGATCGATCATACTAAAGATAAATATAGTGGCCCTCATTTATCAACGCAGCGTATAAACCGGCGTATATTTTTCCATATATTCGGCCGTACACCAACGTCGAAGTCACATTTATCAACGCATCCTACACAGCTGATCCGAGCGTACATTTGGTCCCGGCCTTGATAAATCTCACGTCTGAAAACGAGCGTCATTTAAATAACACGCCCTTAAATATTCTGGAAACACCCCGATTTTACGACATAAAGAACCAAAAAGAAAGAGTTTCGCCAGCTCGCCTCGCCTCGCCTCGCTGCCTGTCAAGTCACACACGCACACGCCCTCTCTCTCTCTCTCTCTCTCTCTCTCTCTCTCTCTCTCTCTCTCTCTCTCTCTCTCTCTCTCTCTCTCTCTCTCTCTCTCTCTCTCTCTCTCTCTCTCTCTCTCTCTCTCTCTCTCTCTCTCTCTCTCTCTCTCACACACACACACACACACACACGTGCGCCCAACTGTGTCTTTCATGTAATCTGTAGCGGTACAATCTTTGTCACGTAGGCTTGTAGCCTACATGAATGACATATTATGATAACAATCACATCACCATGAATGGAATACGTTTGCATATTAATTTATTTACCCAATACCGAGCAGTGCGCGTTCGAGTTACACTAAAATAAAGCAGTCAGACTCAGCCAGGCTGCAGTGATTCCGTGCCGCCACGTTAATAAGAGATTGGAGCGTCGGGTTTATATCCTTGACCTTAACCCAGCCAGGTTGTAGTCTTCAAAACTCTCTATGACATAACTCCATACCATAGGACAAGCTACAGTAAGTTTGTACACCACTGTCCATGAAAAGATGGTCGGGACTCCCGACGCAAAAGCGCTCGTATTTTGAAAATAGCAGATCTACAAGCTCACAACGCGTTGCGATGCGACCCGTTGTGAGCTTGCAGATCTGCTATTTTAAAATAGCCAATGCAACCGAATGACTGTTAAAGCAGTTTGTTTAAATTACTTTATAAAATGTTATATTTTCACAGGGTTTATTTATTAGTGTAGATATACATTTAGGAGTGAATTATGTGTCCAGATGCCTGTCAGACAGTCGGACAATGCTGCTCCGCAGGTCTAGAATGGAATAAACGGGCGCAGCCAAAGTCAACAACTGGTCTCTACCAGACGTGAGATCTCAGCGCACCGTAGGATGAAGCCCACGTCAGGATATATTGATAAATGCCGAAAGGTGCGGTGATCTCGCCGTACGCCCATTATTTGGGCTGCACCGCGTTGATAAATGAGGGCCATACTGTGACGACTTAAAAAGGTACGATAAATGAAAAATCTATGGCACCCTGGGCAATTATTGTTTTATTTACTTGGCACTGAATGAGTTAAAGGAGTAGTTCACACAAAAACAAATTATTATTTTCTATCAATTGCACACCCCATGAAGCTTTGAATTCATGGAATTTTTAATCAATAATTTGATGACTGGGTGTATTTCCGGTAGGAGACACAAAGAGTGTACTTTGCGTCTCCTACCGGATACATTAGCCGGTAGGAGTCGGTAATCAAATTATTGGCTTAGGAATGCGACAAAAAGAAATCCATGAATTCAAGGCTTCATGGGGTGTGCAATTGTTAGAAAATAAGTACTTTTTTGGGTGAACTACTCCTTTAAGGCAACCTTTCGGTCAACAGACCTTCAGGCATCTCTAGATTTAGTCGACTAAAATCTTTATGATAATTAATAAACTAGACTAAAAGTTAAACCTTTCAGATGACTAAAATGACTAAAACAATCAATCAACAATTTGCCGTCCGAATTAACACTAGTACTTTATAAATTAATTGTGAAATAAACACACATCGTTTAGCGACTTCCTCTGAATGTTATGGAGATATGGAGATCTATGATGTCATCAGTGTGATGGCTGGGACTCCGGGGGCCCGGGCCGTCAGATCACATGGACCTTTATTTTATTAGAATTAGATGCACTTTGCGTGCTCCGCCTCTTCGCCTCGCCGCCTCTCAGTAACTTTCCCAGAGATCCACCAGCTTACATGGAACTGCAAATATATTCGAGGCAATTCACCCCAATACCCTAACCCTAAAGCCGAAATAAAGTAACACAACGAAAAAAACGAACACAATCCGCCCAAAACCTGTGCGCGCGTGGCTGGGCACACACGCATGCGCGCTGCGCGTGCGTGCCTGCTTGTGTGCGTGCGTGCGTGCGTGCGTGCTTTCGTGCGTGCGTGCGTGCGTGCTTTCGTGCGTGCGTGCGTGCGTGCGTGCGTGCGTGCGTGCGTGCGTGCGTGCGCAGGGGGGTGCCTGATCAGTGTGCCGTGCCTACCGGCCCGGCTTTCAGTTGTTCCAACACTGCATCTATGATGTATTCATGACGTAAGACTCCATATTTGGGCAAAAGGTTTCAGCCCGAAACAACCGGCAATGACTTCCATTATTATTATGAATGATGATGATGGCACCCTTCCGGCTACTTCCATTATACACCAACATCTGGGTGATAAGGAAGATACCATCGGAAGATACCATCGGACTGGACAAAAGGAGTGATTGTTAAGGTTCCAAAGAAAGGCACACTATCCGATTGTAACAACTGGAGGGGCATCACACTTATTTCTGTTCCCAGCAAAAATATTCTGCAAAATTTGTATAAACCGTATTACATCAGCAGTTGACAAAGTACTCCGTGATGAACTGCCGGTTTTAGGAAAGGAAAGGGATGTGTCAACCAGATCTTCACTCTCAGGAACATCATTGAGCAGTGCAGTGAATGGCAACGACAGCTCTACATAAACTTCATAGACTTCGAGAAGGCTTTTGATAGCATCCATCGTGATAGTCTCTGGATGATCATGAGAAGCTATGGAATCCCCTCCCACATAGTCAATATCATCCAACAGTTCTATACTGGCTTTTCTTGCACTGTGGGAACAAGCACCACCAGTTTTGTGGTAGGATCCGGAGTCCGCCAAGGATGTGTGATGTCAGCGCTACTTTTCAATCTCAAGCAATAGACTGGGTTATGAGGAGAACCACAGAAGACAAGGCAAGAGGGATTCGATGGACCCTCCATTCCACCATTGAAGACCTTGACTTTGCGGATGACCTAGCCCTTCTGTCACATACACACACACATCTTCAGGAAAAAAACAGACAGACTCCAACACTATGGCCAACACGTTGGACTGATCGTAAACAACAATAAAACCAAAGTCATGCCCATCAACACCAATACACCAACACATAACAGTAGAGGAACAGGTCTTGGAAAAGGCACACCATTTCACATATCTTGGAAGTATCATTCACCATGATGGGGGAGCAAGTAAGGACATTCAAAACTGGATCAACAAAGCATACACAACCTTCTTAAGACAAATCAAATCTGGAAGTCAAACCAATACAAACAAAACTCCGGATCTAACAAAGCTGCGTACTATCAACACTACTATACGGTGCAGAATGCTGGAAAACCACAGAAAGCGACATCCATAAATTATCCACTTTTCACACATTATGCCTGCGCAAAATCCTACGTATATTCTGGCCCAAGACCATCTCGAACATTAAACTCCTTAATATCACCCAACAAGACGACATGCACTGCATAATCAATAAACGCTGGTGGACCTCGATTGGCCATGTCCTCAGGATGGACATCAACATCCTTACACTGGACCCCA
>NC_137607.1:9651823-9906823 GCF_963280865.1 Gymnoscopelus braueri
TACTGGTCAGGATTCGCAACAACAGGTGTATGGAGAGTAAATGAGTAAATGATAATGAACTGAATAACAATGAATACAACGTGTTTTAAATACAACCAAATCTGACCAAAATACACAGTCTATATATTATGATTACTAAAACGGTGGCTTATTATAGCAGCATTGATCTTTTGGTGTCAGCTGTAGTGCAGCACTGTGACCAGAAGAGGGCAGTGCATATCTACACACAGGGGGCCAGCCAGCCAGCCACCAGCTGTTGTGGTGGTTCATGGGAAATGAAGGCACAATGAACAAAATGTATTACCAGGTGCTGTGGTGGTTCATGGGAAATGAAGGCACAATGAACTACAAAATGTATTACCAGGTGCTGTGGTGGTTCATGGGAAATGAAGGCACAATGAACTACAAAATATATTATATACCAGGTGCTGTGGTGGTTCATGGGAAATGAAGGCACAATGAACTACAAAATGTATTATATACCAGGTGTTGTTGTAGTGGTTCATGGGAAATGAAGGTACAATGAACCATGAACTACAACATGTGTTACCAGGTGCTGTGGTGGTTCATGGGAAATGAAGGAACAATGAACTACAAAATGTATTACCAGGTGCTGTGGTGGTTCATGGGAAATGAAGGCCCAATGAACTACAACATGTATTATATTCCATAGATATAGAAACCTAGATACCTCATTGGCCTCTGCCGTTCATTGGAGCGACCTGTATCGCTCTGGCGGCCGCCATAGAGGGCAAGCGGAAGCTGCCACTCAAAGTGACTACTGGCCAATTACAGCGCGTTGACTACTGGCCAATCACAGCGCGTCTAACTGACTAGTTGCTGCGCGGCTGCCTCTTAAAGGGTTAAGGGCTGGGTTACGAAAAGACCCGCCCCCACCTGCCACAGATTGCCCTACCGAACGTCCCCTTCTGTGACGCACGCGGAAACTTCCCGAGGGAGGGCGGAAGCGGGTGCGCGCCCAAGATACAGATGCCTCAGAGCCGGAGGAGGCGTCTACCTTTATATGTCTATCTTATAGAGCACCAAAGTCTGACGTCACTGCCAGTAGAGGGCCAGTAGAGGGCGCTGTTCCAGGGTTCGTGGCTTTATTTTTTGTGTTGAAATCCCCATTGGAGAATCTTAGATCACGTCATATAAGAACTGTGTTCCAAACATAAACACACCACCCCGGCGTTTTTGTCAGGGGGGTGGCTCTGCATCGTTTATGATATTCATTCATATTTGATACAGCCTGTTTCTGGCAAAAATTTAATAAATTCTGCCTTAAAAGTCTTAAGAACTACTACTTCCGGGTCTGAACTCACTGTCCCCACAGCAGCCGCGTTCATGGGAAATGTAGTCTTTGGGTTGTTTGACTCGTTTCTAGTGTTTATATTGTGTTACTCTTTGGGTAAATGTGTACATTTGCACCTTCAGTCAATGCTTCCATATCCATATGAGTAAAAACGCCAGGGTGGTGTGTTTATTTTTTAAACACAGTTCTTATATGAAGCGATCTAAGATTCCCCAATGAGGATATCAATACAAAAAGTAAAGCCATGAACCTGCGGAAAGCGCCCTCTACTGGCAGTGATGTCAGGACTTCGGTGCTCTATAAACCAGGTGCTGTGGTGGTTCATGGGAAATGAAGGCACAGTTAACTGTATTGTAATTAAAGATTCCAGCAATTGTAATGAGCGCTGCATGGACAATGTCTTCTCAAAACATTGTCGACCAAATCGGCTGTAGCTGTATTTTAGTCGACTAAAATCTTATGATATTTAGTCGATTCAAACTAGAGTAAAAGTTCAACATTTCAGATGACTAAAATATGACTGGAACTAAACTAAACTTCAAAGTTAACACTGTAAAATACTCAACTCCAGTATTTGGGTCAAAGTATAAATACTCCTGGTCAAATATTAGTCAACTACAAGTGAACGTTGCTCAGTCAAATTTATATTGAGAATACTGCTCTTGAAGTGCATGCTTAAAATACTTAAGTATTTATTGAAAAGTACATTTTATTTGTTATTGTCAATGCATTACTGGATTAAAGTGTAGACATTTTCCAAAGAATTCCAAGATTTTCCAAAATGTTCCTCACAACGCGTCACGTTGTGAGCTTGTAGATCTGATATTGAAACATGGCTTAATGAGTGGTTATAGGGTGCACGGCAGTGCCTTGCTCAAGAACATGGAGGATGTTGTAGGAATCCAACCTACGACCCTATCTGGTCACATGACATTTGATCAGTGACAGACAAGTCCTATAGTTGATCAACAGCCAATCAGAACACACTTCCTGATCAATGGATTGTCATTGATCTCTTCAGAAACAGGGTTAGTGGATCATTGGGTTAGGGGTGTGTGTGTGTGGGTGTGTGTGTGTGGGGGGGGGGGGTGTGGGGGTCTCTCTCTCTCTCTCTCTCTCTATCTCTCTCTCTCTCTCTCTCTCTCTGTCATTCTCTCGCGCTCTCTATTGTCATTCTCTCTCTCTCTCTCTCTCTCTCTCTCTCTCTCTCTCTCTCTCTCTCTCTCTCTCTCTCTCTCTCTCTCTCTCTCTTTCTCTCTCTCTCTGTCATTCTCTCTCTCTCCCCCCCATGCGGACGGACGGGGGCGTGTCTTTCTCTCTCCCGCATGCTCGGGGCTTCCACCATGCCATGCGACGTGCGTGCGTGTGCACGTTCACGAACGAGCACGCTACTGCTACACGTGGACGCGCATGCATGCAGCCTAGGCAGCAGACTGCAGACAGACAGTTAGACAGACAGACAGACAGACAGACAGACAGACAGACAGACAGACAGACAGACAGACAGACAGACAGACAGACAGACAGACAGACAGACAGACAGACAGACAACTCCAGCTTTCGGATCTTTGGTTGTTTTTGGCGGGTTTAGGGGGGATATTTTTGCCACCAGATCTGTGAGATCTCGGTAGATCTATGCAGGGAGGAGGGATCTAGTGAGTCTAACAGGATCCACTACACACACACACACACACACACACACACACACACACACACACACACACACACACACACACACACACACACACACCCCGGTCAGGGGAGGAGAGAGAGAGAGAGAGAGAGAGAGAGAGAGAGAGAGAGAGAGAGAGAGAGAGAGAGAGAGAGAGAGAGAGAGAGAGAGAGAGAGAGAGAGAGATCCGGACCGAGAGAGAGAGGACTTAACAATCATACGATCATCATTATTATTGTTATTATTATTATAACAATAAAGCCATTTTTTTGTTGGAAGGACTTTCGCTTCAACCATGGAGTAAGTACCTCTCTTTATATGCTGTGTGTGTGTGTGTGTGTGTGTGTGTGTGTGTGTGTGTGTGTGTGTGTGTGTGTGTGTGTGTGTGTGTGTGTGTGTGTGTGTGTGTGTGTGTGTGTGTGTGTGTGTGTGTGTGTGTGTGTGTGTGTGTGTGTGTGTGTTCAGCTGAATGTCCTCTATGGCTCAACCACACCTGAAAAAAAAAGATGCCCTTTTCATTCATTTACAATCAATGAAAACTGCAGCTGAAAAAAAAAACCATTTATAACACATGTATAACACATTTATAGCACACATCTGTATCTCCCATTCAGTTTGAAATAATATGTAGGCCTATTACTGTGATATTTTAAACGAAGGGAACCAGCACAACCACAGAACAAATAAATAGCCAAAATGAACAGGCTCAAATGTGTTTTAATTATATTCTTTATAGGCGTATTGAACAGCTCTAAATGAATATTCTTATTTATAGGCTGCTAAACAAACCTGATCTGGTACTGTTAGCCTAGATGCTTGGGGGGAAAATAGCAGATCTACAAGCTCACAAGATATGCAATGTTTTTTTTTGGACATTTTTGTTTATAGGCTATTGAACAGCTCTAAATGTGTAGGCTATTACTAAGCTACTATAATGAATATTCGTATTAAAACAGACCTGATTGGGACATTAGATATATAGGCTACTGCTCTCTTCGCCCCGAAAAATAGCAGACCTATGAGCTTGTAGATCTGCTATTTGTTTTGTTCCCCTCCCAGAATAAGGGGTTGATTGTAAAACGCTGACACACGCACCATCCATGCCGAAACACACTGCAGTCTGCCGATACAGATACAGACAAAACACACGTAAATATATATACATGTATACATATATAAGATATGATGGTCTGTCAGATCTATCATACAGTGTGATGATGGACCGTCACCCATGTTGGAGCGCAAAGCTTTATAATTAACATTATCGATCCGTTCTGCTCTCTCTCTCTCTCTCTCTCTCTCTCTCTCTCTCTCTCTCTCTCTCTCTCTCTCTCTCTCTCCTCTCATGAGAGATCAATGTCGCGGGAGCGACCGTCTGGCGCGCGCCACCAGCCAGCCGGCCAGCCAGGCGTGCGTGCGTGCGCGTGTTTACGTGCGCGAGAGACGCATCATGATGGAGGAGGCTGCGCAAAACTAGCCTGTATTTCAATTTAATGTTAGAGTGAGTGATTTAAATTAAATATGAATGAGGAGTGATTCTACATGATGTCTTTAAAGCTGCACTTGAAGGCAGATAATCGACCGGATCAGTGGTGTTCTAGGTTTAATCAGCCATGTGTTCTGTGTGTGTGTGTGTGTGTGTGTGTGTGTGTGTGTGTGTGTGTGTGTATGCGTGTGCGTGTGCGTGTGTGTGTGTGAGTGTGTGTGCGTGCATGCGGCGCAATAATGTGGCATGTTGTGAGCTTATAGATTTGTCAACATTATTCACTCCAAGAAGCTGAACTTCATCCACCTGATGGCTGCTCAGATGGATGACCATTTGAGCGCTCAGGGGGAAGGGAGAGGGGAGAGGTTATAAGGCCGTGTCAAGTGTCTTGCCCATGGGCTCTAAGTCAGGTAGACGTGGGTGTGCTGGGAGGTAAACTATAGTGACCTCTCTACTAAGCTATATGGGCGTATAGATCAGCTAATAGGCTGTTGCCAGTGATACTAATGAAGGCTCGTTTCCATTCTGGTCAAACAGCCTATTTCGGCCAAGAGATTTGTTGTAGAAGGGGTAAAAAGAGTGGTTCGAGAATAGAGCCCTGGGAGACCCCAGTCAATGAAGTATATTGTTTTTATTTAGCATCAGTATTGACACACCTAAATCCAAGCACACCCATTATTAATTGTATCCATTAGCTGCCGCTGCCGCTGCGTTGCTTTGATTGATTGATAGACATTTTTATTGAATACTTTATTAACAGCAGGCTACACGTTTCCATTGTAGTCCATTGTACTCAATTCATCAGTACGATTACATCACTGTGTACTTTGCTGTAGATAACTCCTCCCATTGCTTGTCACTGCTGTTGCAATATGGGAACCTATCGTCAAAGAAAAGGGAAAAACAGCGCCCTCTGCAGTTTCTTACCTTTGCATTTGACTCTGGGGGGGAGTGATTAAATAGACCGACGATGACTGGATTTAGTTTGGTTTCTGCCCTCAGCCCTCCACTTCCGGTGGTGCACCTATTTTGTCATTCCCACTAAACAATATTTCTCCACGGAACACTAACACCATTTCTCCCAAAGAACATGGATCGTTTTGGTTATAAGCCCACTTGTTTCTATGGTGAAAGAACAAGTTAAAATGTTACCAACTTTCCGTGGTTTTGTCGGCTCCGAAGACGCTATAGTGTTAAATGAGTTTGGGTTCGTTTTCCAGTGGGAAGCGAACGCACAGATGTAAATCCCGCCCACTAACATTTGATTGGGTAAAGCGCGGCCTGCTTCCTGATCTGAAGGCACGCCCACTTGTAGGCCAACGCCTCACACGTTCTGAGCGGGGCTCCCGCCAGATTCAGCAGCGCTGCTCTGAATCTGTTCTTGAGAGATCACTGCTGTTGTATCCTATACCGGACTCACCTGCCAGTGAGGAGCCCCCAGCGGGAGGACGTAGAGAGACTCCGCCCTACTCCCCCTGCTCAACATTCCCCACTGACATGCTCCGCCCCCCCCCCCCCCCCCCCCCCTCAAAGTGGGGTCGGGAGTTCCAGGGGGTCCCCAGCTAAATGATAGGTAGTTAGGATTAGGAACCAAATGTACCCTTATGGGTTTGTTACTCTTGAGAGTGTACAAAGGGTCCATTTGGTTCCATTTGCACACTCTCAGAGTTAAATTGATCATTGATTTTACAATATAAATTGGGGTCCCAGAGATTGAAATGCCATTAAATGGGGGTCCGTAGCCTTATGCATGTCAAACTGGGGGAAATTAAAATGGTTGAGAATCACTGCTAGAGCCGTAAAAATCTTCTCTTATGGGGGTCCTTGGCATATCTTTTGAAATGGGTGTCCGCGGGCTAATAAGTGTCAAGTTGGGGGTCCTTGACATGAAAAAGTTTGGGATTATGGATTCATGTATACACTTTGTATGTGCATGCATGCGTGCGTGCGTGTGTGTGTGTGTGTGTGTGTGTGTGTGTGTGCGTGCGTGCGTGCGTGCGTGCGTGCGTGCGTGCGTGCGTGCGTGCATGTATGTTGTATGTGTGTGTGTGTGCGTGCGTGCGTGCATGTTTTAGTCCTGCAGCTCGTGAGAAAGTTCTGGTGTAACATAGAGTTTCAATAAGTCACACATATTTCAACATTAACAATCATAACTAAGTTAGAGCTCCAAACAATGGCTGGCTCTGTCACCATGCTAAATATTCTGTTTATCTCGTCACTGATTGGTTTAAAATATCTGACATGCTTTGGACCGTCGCTCATTTTCCTTCCAATTCAGCCAATGAGCTTCCAGAGAATTCTTGTCTGTCATCATTATGAGTGATTGTATTATTCTGACATATTTCACATTTTTCAGTTTGATTGGTGCTTCAAGGAACCCCGTCTGATTGGAGGAGATTATTGGATATGATGTAATCCAGTGGTGTAAAGTAACTAAGTACATTTACTCAAGTACTGTACTTAAGTACAATTTTGAGGTATTTTTTACTTTACTGGCGTATTTCCGATTTTCTGTACTTTTACTTCTACTCCACTAGATCTCAGAGGTAAATATTATACTTTTACTCCACTACAATTATTTGAAAACTTTAATTACTAGTTACTTTGTGATGATTTTATAAAACAAAGATTAACCACTTTAGCCCTATTTTATACCTATAGGCTATTTGAAAATAGCAGATCTACAAGCTCACAACGCGTCACATCGCAACACGTTGTGAGCGTGTAGATCGGCTATTTTCAAACATTTTAGTACTTTTATTTTGTGGTACTTTAAGTATATTTTGATGCCAATACATTTGTACTTTTACTCAAGTAGCATTTTGAACACAGGCCTGTTACTTGTGAGATTTTCATATTGTGGTATTGCTGCTTTTACTTAAGTAAAATATCTGAGTACTTCTTCCACCACTGGATGTATCTATCTCACTAGAAGACTCACTAGATTTGAAATTTTATTTGAGTTATAGTGCAAAAGTATTGGCATCAACATGTACTTAATGTACCAAAGTAAAGCTACTTAAAAAAGAAAAAAAAGTTTAACCTTTCTTTCTAAAAAAGGAAGATCGACAAGTTCACAGCACGTTGTGATGTGAGTGTTGTGAGCTTGTAGATCGGCTATTTTTGCATAGCCGAAGTATAAAATAGGAGTAGTTCACCTTATTTTCTATCGATTAGTTACCCCATGAAGCTTTGAATTCATGGAGATGTTTTAGTTTTTGTCACATTCCTATAAGCCAATAATTTGATGACCGGCATGCCAGGTTATTGCCTTACGAAGCCACTTTTAAGTCACTTTTTTGGGTGGACTACCTTTAAGCCCGTCATAAACTGAAAATTTCAAATAATTGAATTTCAATAAGTCACACATTTCTGACATTAACTATCATAACTACTGTAGGTTAGAGCTCCAAACAATGGCTGGCTTGTCCCCCGACACTATTCACTTTGTCTCTTTTCTGAATGGTTTAAAATATGTGACATATTTTGACTGTTGTAGTGGAGTAAAGAGCACAATATTTGCCTCTGAAGTATAAAGTGTTGGAAAAAAAGTTAAGTATTGTTAGTACCTAAAAAGTACAGTAACTGAGTAAATCTACTTAGTAACTTTACGCCACTGAATGTCCCGCAGCTGTGTGTGATGTTTGATCCAAACAGAGTGGGCCACGCCCCTATCACATTCATGACTGTAGCACTGAGGACACCCACATACTGACCACACCCACATGTTGACCCCACCCACATACTGACCACACACCCACATCTCCATTTACACTCCATCACACGACACTATTGAACAATGACAATAACATTGGTATGTTTTAGAACTCATCGTTGTATGATATAATTCAGTAAGGTTGTATTCCCTGGCTCTTACAGCAAAATCCAGCCTGAATCTAGCCTGAATCAGATCTGTGCCACATCCAGATTGGAACAGAGACAGGTCACATGGAATCCCATTTTTACAAATCCGACCTGAGCCACATTCAGTGGTGGTTTAAAATCTGATTCAAATCTGATTTCTAAAGATGCGTCTCAGTCTGAACGCAGTAACCTGATCTAACCACTCAAGTCACATATCAAACTGTCCAAAACATCACTTGCAGCGCGACCCGAGCTCCACTGACGTCATTACAGAGTGTGAGAATTGATTTGGATTTACGAGAGCGCAAGGAGTGTTATGAAAACAAAACAATAGTGCAGCATAGGTTTTACAGAAGAAATGGCGAGCAGCATTTAGTGGACAGACGGAGAAATTCAATGTCTCCTTTGGGGGGATGCCTCAGTACAAGCGAAAGTTGTAGGAATCAGGGGCGTCACTACCGTCACGCAGACAACGCGGTTGCGGTTGCATGACGTTAGGGGCACATCCCCACCCAGAAAAATAATAATAATAAAAAATTATATATATAAAATAAAATAAAAATGAATAAAAAAATTAACTTGGGTGTGTCCCAACATTGTAATTGTTAACTGTTGTTTATGTACCTGAAATCCGTCACAAACCCGCGAAAAAAGTATCAGAAACCACTAATAACCGTCCGGGTGCACATGCACGTGCGCTGCGTGCGCGTGCATGCTCGTTCATGAGGGCCCGCTGTGACCACCTCGCGTCGGGGCATACTGTTGCCTCGTTACGCGACTGGTAGGAATGTATAGGAACAAGGCAATATATGAAGACATATTTCATGGCATGGCAGACAATGGGTTCACAAGGTCCTACCTGCAGTGTCAGAGGAAAATAAAGAATTTTAAGAACACATATAAAGAGATAAAAGCCATTCTATGTCACACAAAAGTAGCAAAAAGAGGAGATCTTCAAGCTCAAAACGCGTCGCAGTGCGACGCGTTTTGAGCTTGTAGATCTGCTATTTTTGAATTGGAATCCTGAAATATGTTTTGGTATTTTTGAATTGGAATCCTGAAAAGTAACATTTCATTTAATTTCAAATGCATTTAGTTATACTTATTTAACTTTATGAACTTAAATACAAATACATTGGACATAAAACAATTAATTCTAGTCAATCAACTACTAATATAGACTGAAGTAGATAAAGCGGGTCATGTTTGCACGTTTGGAATTGTAACAGCTGAAATCAATGATATATCAGTATTCAGTGTATTAACCTGCGGGCCACATTAACTCTTTGACTGCCAGAGTATTTTCATAAAGTACTCCCCCAGTGCCAGCAATTTTCGTGTTTTTTTATTTTTATATTTTGAATTTTTCTCATGAAAATAATTTAAGGACACATAATGTAAAGACCCAGCACAAATCCGCCACTAGAGGGCAGCACATGACAGCTTTGATCATGTCGTTGGGTCTCTCTCACCCTTCTTCATAGATTAGACAAGGAAAAACATGAAAACGGATGTGACGTCCCCCCCATTGTTTTGATCGGCGAAAATTACGTTGTGATATACGACGGCGATGACTGATCGTCACCCAGACCATAGATTATAGAAGAGAAACTGTCCGTTTGTCCGTCATACCGTGTGAAAGACCGTTTATTTACCTATTTTGGACGAAAATGACTGGGGAAAAGAATCAAAAACCGGAAACGGAATCCAGGTCATGAAACCGGATGCAGATGTCCGTGAAGTAAGTGGAACTCGAGAATAACATTGAATATTAAGCAGCATAGCGCAATCAGAGATTAAACAATGAACGCGCGTCCAGCGCGTCGAGCGCGTCGACGGCCAACTGGACAAAGTAGCACTTGACGCGTTATCGCGTCGTCCGCAGTCAAAGAGTTAAGTGAAGGTGGGGGCCGCGTGTGGCCCCCCCGGGCCGCCAGTTGCCCATGTATGCTTTACAGTTTACAAAGCACTGCTTGATCCACTACCCTTGTTTCTGACGAGGCTGTTATAGCTTTCAGAAGCTCAAGTCATGGCACCAGATCACAAGATAATGTTATGTTGAATGTTCCTACAACCAGTACTAAGCTGAGAGATACTGCCTTTAGCACGTCCCCAGACCCGGCATTGAGAACCAGTGCACTAATACACACATTCCTGGATATATAGGCTCTAGGCAAAGCAGCCATGTTGGACAGAAACTGGGCCTCTTCCTTACTTCCTTCAGGGGTGTTACCAGTGATACGAATGAAGGCTCTGTTCCATTTAGTGTAGCACAGTGGTTCTCAAACGTCTTAATTTCAAGGACACCCATAACTCTCAGAGTTACACGCCCGTAAGGGGCCATTTGGATCCCCCTCAAGGAACCATGAGGGTCCCTGGACCACACTTTGAGACCCACTGGTGTAGCAGAGTGTTTCCAGTGAGCCAACACCCTGACTCTGTTTGGCCAGAATGGAACAGAGCCTTCATTTCTTTCTCGATATGGCTGCTGTGCATAGAGCCTGTTTACATTTAATAACTAGGCGATGCACCAACACAGGAATAGAAAGCCTGCACTTTCTATTAGCTTGGATTCCCTCATCGATGATGTCACTGGTAGGCGGGATTCTGAACCGTCCACAGCCCTCCTCTGAGACACAGAGTGTCACAGAGGAACAGAAATGGTACCATATTATTATGAGCATTAGTGATGACCAATTATATGAAGATAGGTTGGAAATGGGCGAAGTCGTCCTTTAAAAGTGTCTTGCTCAAGGACACTTTGACACATTGCCTGAAGCCTGGAATCAAACCTTCACAACACAATCATTTTCGGTTGACATTTTTTCTTCTCTTTTTAAATATATTTTTTTACAGCTGTTACTGTGTCACTGTGGTGCATTCTGTAGTCTCGCGCAGTGCCATCTATTAGAGAGTTACGCCAACTCTGTTCACTTCTTCGGGCCAGGTCTTCTACATACACATACATTGGCGAATAGTGACAAATCCCTAAACCGGAAGTTCATGGAATGCATTGAAGTCGACGGCTCCTTGTCACTATTTCCAGCTACATGAACCACGTGGCCGACGCTGTTTCTGACCCCTCATTGGCGCAACTCTCTAATAGAAGGCTCTGGTCTCGCGTGGCCAGACTGTTGCCTCCCACAATTTTCAAATGTTTCCGGTCATACAGTCTGGGACTTGGAAGCTCTGATCATGAGCAGAAGTTATTCCGGATGTGAAGCCTCCTCCCCACTTCCGTTTGGTCTTTACAGTCGCGCGAATTTATCCTAATATAAATAAAAATCATCTAAGTATATTTAGCTTGCTGCTAAGCAGAAATGGAAATTAAAAAAGTAAAACGTAAAGATGTTTTAAAATATATTTTCGTGAGCGGAAGTAGCCAGTTTCCTCTCTCGGATTTCGGGAGTTGTAGTTCCAGACTCTATATAGCATTCAGAGATTGTGGAATAGTTGTCTGGCTACGCGAGACTATATGCATTCTGAGGTTACAATGAAAAGATTATTTAAACAAAGTAATCCACTTCAATGCATTATCAACTTTTAAATGAGCGTATTAGTGTATTTATTATTTAGTTGTCTGATATGCACCACTTCATATGTCACTGATAAAACACATTGCATTATGTAATGAATATGGACTCAGATATGGAGTACATACGGATGGAATATGGAATGCTGACCTTTAGAATGTTGATCTTGTTATTTATTTGTTTGGAGGGGGCAGTGGTGTAAGTACATTTACTCAAGTACTGTGCTAAAGTACAATTTTTACTTTACTGGAGTACTTCCAATTTTCAGTACTTTTACTTCTACTCCACTACATCTCAGAACCAAATATTGTACTTTTACTCCACTACAATTATTTGAAACCTTTAGCTAGTTACTTTGTAGATTTTGATTATTATTACAAAACTTACATTACCGTAATTTTCGCACTATAAGCCGCACCTGAATATAAGCCGCAGCAGCTAAATTGAATGATTTGTACATATATAAGCCGCACTGGACTATAAGCCGCGGGTGTAAAATCCATAGATTTAGGAGGTCCCCTAGTGGCCGTTAGCTGTAAAAATCCATAGATAAGCCGCACCGTTATATAAGCCGCAGGGTCGAAAAATGGGAAAAAAGTCGCGGCTTATAGTCCGAAATTTACGGTAACCACTTCAGCCATATACATTTCGGCCATTTGAAAATTAGCGCTCTACAAGCTCACAATGCGACACATCGTATCGCATCGTATCGCATCGTATCGCATCGTATCGTATCGCATCGTATCGCATCGTATCGTATCGTATCGTATCGCATCGATGAAAAAATGCTGTAATCCTGATCTCTATACTGCCTCCCCCTGGTCAGCCGAGGCGCCTGATGAAGGGGAAAGGAACTGGTTGGAATAACGTGTTCCTTCCACACGCAACGTCCTACCGGGGGAAACTCCCCCCTGTCAGGTGATAAGAAGCGGCCTGCTCACTCCTCATGCGTTGAAGGAAGCATGAGCTCAGTTCGGGGCTCTCCCCAGGCTGGCAGAGGGAGAGTAGCGCCCAGTATTACAGCTTAGGCAATTGGCACTGGGTGAAAAAAAGAGGTTACAAAATCGTGGGATAAAAATTTAAGGATAGCTTGAAGCTAGATGACAGGTGTTTCTTTTGATATTTGTTTTTTTTTAGAAATGTTTAGTTGATTTGATACTGGAAGAAGACATGAGCACCTGCCTGGTGTAATATTTGGTTTTAATATATTTTTGCAGCCTTTTTCTTATGTGTATCTCGTTGTGCATGTCATGTCTGTAAAATCATATTGTTGTGTTTCTTTGTATTCACCTTATTCCTGGTCACGCCCACTGTGGGCGTGGCCAAATAGGGGAGTAGGGGAGGTGGGGAGCCCCATATCAATGAGTTTCCTGTTTACCAGTGTTGCCATGTCTGCTTATAATAAGCAGCTTGGGGCTGTAGTTTTAATTACAATTGGGCTTGCTTTCTAAAATAAATCATGTCAAGCACCCCCAGATTAATATGTATTTGTCCGCAGAGTCGCAGACCCCCATCTGAAAATATGTGGTGCCAGGGACCCCCATACAAGATGTGTTGTTAAAATGTTTTATAAATATTTTACTTTTTTTCCCAATATTTTTTGAAAATAGCAGATCTACAAGCTCACAACGTGTCGTGATGTGACACATTGTGAGCTTGTTGATCTGCTATTTTCAAATAGCCGGTAAAACTGAGCCTAGTTGCTTTTTTTGCGCTTGTTTTCATAGACCTGGCCGCAAAATCTGGCAACACTAATTACCTGCATTACACCTGCAGTATAGCCTACTAGGGAGGAAGGAAGTAAACAGATATTGAATGAAGCTGCAAACAGAGAGTAACTCAATGTTGCTCCCTGCAAGAGGCAATGGCGGCGCCCTGGAGAACGTCAGGAATAAGGTGAATACAGGCCTCCACTGAAAAAGAGACCTTTGGTCTCAATGGATTTCTGTTAAATAAAGGTTTCAATTAATAGTAGTATTGGCTGTTATGGGGCGACACAGACAGAGAGAGAGAGAGGGGACCTCACTGGTGTTAAAGGCATAGTGAAGGGATCAGTGTTTAGTTGGTTCGAGTCCAGACGCTCAGCAAGAGGGCAGATTTATTTCCTGGTTCTTCCCCCTAGCATCAACAACAAACCACTGTCTCTCTCACACACACACACACACACACACACGCACGTACGCGTGCGCATGCACCCGTTACCCCCAGGATTCTCTAGCTAGCGGGGTGGGGTCTCCATGGGAACTGCAGGCATTCTTTTGGACGACCCAACACTGTTTTTGTTTTGGGTCCTTTTGAATGAAGACTCTGAGCTTTATAGAAACACAACCTCAGCACAGTTACACAGCTGCCAACACACACACACACACACACACACACACACACACACACACACACACACACGTCACTGATCCTTGTACTTCTTACTATTGCTTGATTTTAAATGGTGCATTATAGCGCCTTTACCCAAAGCGCTATACATTCACATTCCGCTGGCGGAGGAAACCATGCAAAGCACCAACCTGCTAATAGGGAGCAGTTAGGGGTTTAGCAGTGGTGGAAAGTAACTAAGTACATGTACTCAATTACTGTACTTAAGTAAAACTTCGAGGTATTTGTACTTTTACTTGATTATTTCCAAAATCCAATACTTTTACTTCTACTCCACTGCATCTCAGAGGCAAATATTGTACTTTTACTCCACTACAATTATTTGAAAACTTTAGTTACAACTTACTCTGTAGATTTTGATTATCATTACAAAACATACATTAACCACTTCAGCCCTACAGTATATACATTTCGGCCATTTGAAAATAGCAGATCTACAAGCTCACAATGCGTCGCATTGTGAGCTTGTAGATCTGCTATTTTCAAAACATTTGTAGGCTATTGCTTCACACTTCACAACGAGAAATATGAGGGATGCTGTCGAACGACTGTAATTTAGGAGGTTCCGGAAAAAAATAGAGTAAAATGTGTTGTTTCTTTGTTGGGTACGAGAGCATGGGAACGATCATGTGACTGGGTCATGTGACTGTCATCATGGCTTCGGGACAACGGGCAACATGAAAAGACACGTTTGTCTTTAGAAATGTGACCAGCCCCCCCCCCAGCCCCCCCCCCCCCTCCAGATACCCTGCAGTGGTGGAAAAAGTACTCAAATGTTTTACTTGAGTAAAAGTATCAATACTCCAATGTAGAAATACGAGAAAAAGTCCAGAATTCTAAATTTACTTGAGTAGAAGTATAAAAGTATTGGTTTCAAAATGTAATTAAAGTACCAGAAGTAGAAAGTACTCATTACGCAGAATGTCCCATATCAAGTTTTCAAATGTATAGCAATATTTTTGAAAATAGCAGATCTACAAGCTGACAATGCGTCGCAATGAGCTTGTAGATCTGCCATTTTCAAAATGAAGTGGTTAATGTATGTTTTGTAATAATAATCAAAATCTACAAAGTAACTAGTAACTAACGTTTTCAAATAATTTTACTGGAGTAAAAGTATAATATTTGTCTCTGAGACATAGTGGAGTAGAGGTAAAAGTAATCAAAACACTTATTAAACATATCTCCTTTTTAGTGTTAAAGAAAGGAGAGGAGTTCAAGGTTAGCGTTAGTTTTAGGCGTAGTGTTTGTTAAAGGGATAGTTCACCCCCAAAATGACTTTTGTTTTTGTCGCATTCCTAAGACAATAATTTGATGACTGGCAGGGGTTCCGGTAGGAGACACAATTAAGAGTCTCCTTTGTGTCTCCTACCCGGAACCGCTGCCTACCGGTCTGCTGGTCATCAAATTATTACAAAAACTAAAAAGATATCCATGAATTCAAGTCGGGTGAATAATCGATTTATTTTTTTGGGTGAACCATCCCTTTAAAGTGCCAGAGGTTTTTTAAAACAGGGTACATACAGTGCCAGATGGGGCGTTTTTTACCGTTTATGGGCGATCTTTTTAGAGCCGTAGAATCCTCCACGAGGACCCGGATGTAAACAAACGGTGTCTGGACGATGGCCGAGGGTCCCGTCTAACGACTGGAACAATAACATTCTGCCGCGATCCGCCATTGCGGAGAGATTGGCCCGTCGAAAATGGCTGGTTTTGACCACTGTAAAAAAGATATGGAGATATGGACCTTTTTCCTCAAGATCCCATCATTGGGGCGGATGCACGTCCTCATGACATCACATCCGTCCATTCCCTTTTAAAGGGTCCTATAGGATCATGCCTAAGTTGCGTTAGAGCGCCCTCTTCACGTTTTTGGCACCCAATGTGTTAAGTTAAGGGTTAAGGTAAAGGTGGCGTTATGTTCTGTTGTGTCGGTGCCGCGCGATGAGCTTGTAGATCTGCTATTTTTTGAAAAATCTTGGGAGATTTGTGCAAAATCTTTGAAAATGTTCGCTTTAAAACATATATATATATATATATATATATATATATTATATATATTGTTTTAACTCCGATCTGTGCTTCTGGGGGGTCCCTGGAACAATATATTTTGAGATGGGGGTCCGAGGCCAAACAAACACATATCATTGTGGGGTTCCTAGACATGGAAAAGTTGGAGCACCACTGATATAGCAACATTATGTATTTGGCCGCGGACCCCCATCTGAAAATGTTTTGTTCCAGGGAACCCCCCCCCCCCCCCCCCCCCAGAAGCAAATATTTGAGTCAGAAATGTTCCCTTTAAAAATATATATATTCATAGATTTGCACACATTTTAAAAAATAGCAGATCTACAAGCTCGTATATCTGCTATTTTTTGAATTGACAAATAAATCTAAAATGACACGCATTGAAGCGCATTGGACATGCTGGCCATTCATAGGTACTGCAGCTCAAAACGGCTGGGGCCACTGTACGTAAACGAGCGAAAACGGTTTCGACCAATAGGCTCGACTCACGAGCTTGCGCACAAGCTCTGCGAGCTTGTAGATTTTGATTATTACTACGAAACATACTTGCCCTATATACATTTCAGCCATTTGAAAATAGCCGATCTACAAGCTCACAATGAATGAATTCCGGACTTTTACTTGTAACTGAGTACTTCTGCATTGCAGTATTGATACTTTTACTTAAGTAAAACATTTGAGTACTTTTTTCCACCACTCGTTGTTACCCGGAGTCACTGGGTGTTTCGGGTCTTGCAACAGACACCCTCCTCCAGGTGACCCTATACCAAGGCTGATCAGACCCCGGCCTGTGTCCAAGTGGCATGCTACTGCCTCCACTGTCTCTTAGAGGGGAAGTTAGAGTGCTAATTAGGGGGTTAGGGTTAGCCTGGCACTAGCCAGACCGACAACGCGGGTTCACACATGCCATGTGTGAATGGAATACGTGAATACGCGCCATCAGTCCGGCCAATGCCAGGCCAGGTTAGGTGAGATGTTAGCAACAGGTGTTGGCGACACTAGGAGGCTCTAGGCACTGTGGGTTGCCTCCGGGCCTGGCTCCTCCTTCGTCTGACCAGAAGTCGGGGCTTTCCTGTGCGTTGCGTCGTCGTCGCTGCTGGGCACAAACATCTCACTCTGCCTTGATGGACTAAACCCTCAAAACGCGTTTTGAGCTTGTAGATCTGCAACTTTTGGTACTTTTGTGTGTCATAGAATAGCAAAAAAAAGTTAAAATACGGAGAGACAATATGCCATGTGGCCCCCTGGAGTGAGTGTGGAAATATAGTGGCCCTCTCCATCATCAAAGTTGCCCATGCCTGCTCTAACACCAGAGGCCTGGGCCATGGGCTCGGGGCTGGAGTTTTGGGTCCATTTCAGGGTGTGATTTGTAGCATTTGCGGTGGATGGTGTGGAAGTGACATCGCTGTTGGCTCTGTGTCGTTTTTAGAGCAGTAGTTCTCAAACTTATTTCTGTCAGGACAACTCATAAATGGATAAAGACAACTCATGAAGGATAAGATATATTTATTGAATATAAAATTAGCAATATATTTATTATCTCTCTCAGATAAAGCGCATTTCCCAACCATAGGGACTCGGGGACTACTCAGTGCCACAATACGTCAAATACGTCATGAGGCCTGACGCCCCGTGTGCCACAATACGGCAAATACGTCATTTTTTTTTCAGAACCCAAGATATGATGATTTGAAGATTTGCTGCTCCATTCACTTCTTGTTTAACTTTTTACTGAAAAAGGCTGTATCTCGGCTCCTAAGCACTTTTTTTTTTACAATTAATTTTGGTTGTGGCACTCAGAACCAAAATTCCATAAATAAGCATGGCAAATTGCATTGTTTGTTTTTAATGTCAATAATTAAAGTAGCTATTCTTCTTAACACATTAAAAAAAAGTGATCTACGTAGTTAGTGGCAGTGTCTGAGACAACAGCTGCTGACTGAATGCGTGTGAGCGCGCATGCGCGTCCGCAACTGGTCTCGGCCCACATCAAGTCACCATTTGACCAATTCGGCCCGACCCCAAAATTTGTTCGACACCCCTGGTTTAGAGGATCGGTTCTCAAAGTGGGGTCCGGGGACCCCCGGGGGTCCCCAGCAAAATGTGTTAATATAGCAATAATTTTAACCACTTCAACCTTTTATACTTTGGCTATTCAAAAATAGCAGATCTACAAGCTCATAGAGCTATGAGCTTGTAGATCTGCTATTTTTTGAAAAATCCTGAAAATGTGTGCAAACCTTTGAATATATGTATATCTTTTAAGCGAACATTTGTAACTCAAATCTTTGCTTCTGGGGGGTCCCTGGAACGAAATATTTGAGATGGCGGTCCGCGGCCAAATATATCATTTTGGGGGGTCCTTGACATGAAAACGTTTGAGAAACCCTGGTTTAGAGGGCCCTCAATTTGTGATTTAAAAAAAGAAAGACATTGGTCAGATGGGACACTGTGGTCATGATTGGTGGCATTGTTTGCTAAACTGGCCCCACCCCCTCCTGCCAACTCTGGCAGCCAATCGTAGCCAATTTAGTTTTTACTGGTAAGTGTATGTTTTGGTGGATTTTCTCTTTCCACTGGTCATCTAATTAGTGGCTCAGGAATGCGACAAAAACAAAAAAATCTCTGTGAATTCAAGGCTTCGTGGGGTGTGTAATTGATAGTAAAAGAAGTCATTATTTTGGGTGAACTATCCCTTTAAGTGCACAGAAAAATAAGAGAAAGTTACAGCAGAAAGAGTCTGCAGGAGAATTTAATTAAAAACATCAATGAAAGGCAGCGGACAACTTTTGTAAATATATATTTTTAGGAGTGTTTAAAAGTACCGAGAGTTACATTAAGACCTTTAGTTTTCTGGGAGTTTTGTATATGTTTTATGGAGCTTAAAAACTGAACGCTGCTTCCCCACGTTTAGTTGTGATCCTTTCTGGATGGTTCATGATATATCGCACAAGATCAGAAATGTATTTTGGCCCTAAACCATTTAAAGCTTTATAGAACCAACAGTAGTATTTTGGAAATCAATTATTTGACACACAGTGTAAGGATTTAAGAACTGCAGTGATATATGATTCGAGTCGACCCATTAACCCATTAACAAAATGGTCAAGACTTTTCAAAAAAAGCAGATCTACAAGCTCATAGCGCGGCACTCTGTGCCGCGCCATGAGCTTGTAGATCTGCTATTTTTGAATAGCCAAAGTATAAAATATGGATAAAGTGGTTGCGCAGATGCGTTCCCGGTTTGAATGGGTTAAGACTTGAGGCAGAGTCAAAAAATGTCTCCTAAATTCTAAAAGTTTTCTGAAAAACATATCTTTATGTCAGTGGTTCTCAAACGTTTGCATGTCAAGGATCCCCAAAATATGTGTTTGGCCGAGGACCCCCATCTAATTTTTTTTTTTACCAGGGACCCTCAGAACCAAAGATTTGAGTTAAAAATTTTCGCTTTAAAAAACATGTAAAATGTGCCCACATTTTCAAGATTTTTTCCAAAATAGCAGAGCTACAAGCTCATAGCGCGACACAAAGTGACACGTTATGAGCTTGTATATCTGCTCTTTTCTGAATAGCCAAAGTATAAAATAATGGTTAACGTGGTTCAAATCTAAAATGACACAGATGCTTCCCCGGTCTTAATGAGGTGATAGCAAGCTGACTTTGTAATTGTGTTAACGTGGCTGTTAAAATGCAATGACTACACCAAGGTTTTTGGCTTGTTCTGTGGGGTTTTAAACATTACCGAAGCTGAGTGCTGACTTTTAATCGTTCTTCCTTTGCTCCAAAAGCAATTACTTCTTCTTGCTCGTCTAATTGTTGTTTTGTTCTAGCATCATGCATCATCTCAGTGTTTGTACTGTTAGTCCCCTGATGATACGGTTATGTAAAATGTCTGCGTCGTCGTCTGCATAATTATGGTAATAAGCTATGTGGTTGTTTTCCATAATGTGAGCATGTACTGTATAGATGTTGAACAGTAGAGACCCTAGAATGGATCCTTGGATGGAACTCTGCATGTCATTGTTGTCCACTCAGACGTATGTTTATTTTAAAGTGCAGTAAGCAAATACAGTATGTTTGAAACCAGAGGTTCGGGCTGGTATGCGGCCCTCACACCTACGTCGCACCATAGATATATATACAGGCTAGATCACAGATATAGAAACCTAGATACCTCATTGGCCTCTGCAGTTCATTGGAGCGACATGCTTGGTATGGTGGCCACCATATTTCCGGGGGGAACGGGCACTGGCCAATCACAGCGTGTTGACTACTGGCCAACCACAGCGCGTCTTTTCCAGGACTTGTCAGAATCTAGTTGTCCCGCCCCCACCTGCGTCTGATTGGCCTACTGAACGCCCCCTTCTGTGACGCACACGGAAATTTCCAGCTGCCCCCCAGAAGCATAGAGGAAGCGGAAGTGCGTCAGAGATGCCGACGCTTCAGAGCCAGAGGAGGCGTCTACCTTTATATGTCTATGGGCTAGATGACTCACCCGCGCTGCTGGCCAATGGAGTACGACGTTGCCACATGGCGGCCATCTTGCAACAGTCATTCATAACATTATGTCTATGGTGCACTTAATGTTATTTAAAAAAAAAAAACATGATTATAATTATAAGTATGCAGTTTCATAACTACATCTTTGGTGTTTACAACACAACAAACCGTTTGAAAATCGGATGAAAATTGAGCACGCTATGGTTATTTCAAAATACATGCACCATAGACATAATGTTATGAATGACTGTTGCAAGATGGCCGCAGTTGAGCCATCTAGCCTTTATATATATCTATGCGTCGCACTGCCAATCCAGCGTTATGTCTTAGCTAGAGTCATAGCTTGTTGTACCCGTCTGTCCGTGTCCCTTTTATGCCCATATATGGAGATATGTATATGTCAGTCCTTGTCCCTCCATATTAATCCACACCAATTGCAACGCACCTGTTACGATCCTTAAGTCTAGGAGTGAAGGATTGTGACATAGAGTGGGTGAGTGAAATGAGCTTTATTGTTTTTGACCTTTTTTTTGTTGATTGCTGACACAGAATTAATATATACAAGTGACAAATAACTTTAAATTATACAAACTTTATAAAGGGACCACCTATTCTTTTGAACCCCTATCTAGCCTAATCTCTATTAAATCAAAATGACATCAAATCCCTAATCTAACCTAACTTCGCTAATCTAAACTGAAGAAAACAAGACAGGTACAAAAAGCGGGCACTGGCGGTCCAACATAAATACACCACAGAGTGGTGCACCGTACTTTTACTGCTGTGAGGGTTATTACCTATCCTAGGTTCAAAACTGTAAAGGTTGACCAAGCGGCCAAGGCTCCAAAAATGAACAACTTCAGAATTTGCAGATTGTTGAGTTTTATTTTCCCAAACCTCCAGGAACAGTTCCATGCAGCAAATCAACAGTGAAGACTTTTTAAATTAAATAAATATAAGACTGGCAGCTCTGTCTCAAGGCTGTTAACGCTTTGCTTGCCAAGTTCAACTAACTGACTGTCACTTGCAGCCTCCCTTAAATAGGGAGTGGATCCTACCACAAGCACAGAAACAATTAACCTCAAAATTAGCTTATCTACAAGCTTACAACTATCTGATGAATAAATAACCTACCACATAAATAGATGTTGCATTTTAAACTAAACACCATTTTGGGTGTGCATTTACTTCAAAAAGACATATAAATACTTTGCTCATTAACATTGTCAAACACCCCTCCTCCTCTACAGTACATGGCACGTTCCACCCCTTCTTAAACCCAATTGACTAGCCTGCTCTGCTTCGGCAGTTACCAGTCAGATTCATAGGGTGCCAGTACTGCAGAGGAAAGACCAGGTGACAAACAAACATTTCAGATCAGTTCCAATACACAGTGTTTAAATAAACAAAGTTTGAACCCCTGCAGTCTGTGTCATTTCTACATTGAATACAGGTAAAAATCATATGCTACAAATAGTCCCTTCCCTCTTAGTGTGTCTATGTATAGGGCACGGGCTGCCCCGTGACAAATACTATTACAGCAAGCTCAAGGCAAACCAGGATGCAAGACAGAATACCAGGGGTACTAAACTTTTAGCCCCCAAAGTATTGACAATATGGTTTCAGACGGACAGCACAGCTTTAGCATGCCACACACTGACAATGGGCACAGCTGGTGACAGCTCTTTTATAATGAGCGTTGAGTAGAGCACGCCTTCTCCTGACGGTAGTATCCGGGTAGGAGAGTTGTCCTCAGCTCTTTTATAATGGCCAGGCGTCCTCCTGATTGGTCCACTGGTCTGATGGACGGTCTCCTCCTCCACCAGGTCTCCTCCCATGTAGGACCTGAGCTGGGATAGCAGGAGTCAGTGGGACTATACCAACTAGCTGTACACTCCACAGTAATACCACACATAATATAAGAACCCTCACATGTAACACCCCCACCCTCAAAATCAAACATAGTTTGACAAATTTACC
Source organism: Gymnoscopelus braueri (assembly GCF_963280865.1). Taxonomy (NCBI): domain Eukaryota; kingdom Metazoa; phylum Chordata; class Actinopteri; order Myctophiformes; family Myctophidae; genus Gymnoscopelus; species Gymnoscopelus braueri. Next base: position 9,674,596 of record NC_137607.1, read on the forward strand.
ATTTACCAGGCCCGTGACAGAGCATCTGCCAACACATTATCTGCCCCCTTTTTGTGTCTTATCTCCAAATTATAATCTTGAATAAGGATTGCCCTCCTCATGAGCCGTTGGTTGTGGTTACGCATGCGCTGCAAGAATACCAAGGGGTTGTGATCGATGTAACAGACCACCGGCAACGGGCTGGACCCCACATACACCTCGAAGAATTGCAGCGCAAGTAACACAGCCAACGCCTCTTTTTCAATGGTTGCATACTTCACCTGATGCTTGTTGAACTTTCGGGAGAAGTAGCAAACTGGATGATCAATCTGATTCGCGTCCTCCTGTAGCAGCACCACTCCAGCTCCCACAGCACTGGCATCCACCTCGAAGGTGAAGGGATGTGAGAAGTCTGGAGCAGCCAATACAGGGGCACTGCACAGAAGGGTTTTGATAGCTTGAAACGCATGTTGACACTCAGGGGACCAGATAAATGATTTGGTCGGGCTTAACAGGCTAGTCAGGGGATGAGCGACAGTTGAAAAGTTTTTGCAGAAACCCCTATAGTACCCGGCCATTTCCAAGATACCGGCGTAACTCACGTCGGGTTATGGGAGCGGGATAGGCAACGATAGCGGCAACCTTAGCCTCTATAGGCCGTACCTGACCCTGTCCCACCTGTCTCCCCAGACACGTGACTGTAGCCTTGCCGAACTCACATTTAGCTAAGTTCAAGGTCAGTGAAGCCCTAGCTAAACGATCAAATACAATGTTGAGGAGTTTCATGTGCTCCGCCCAATCCACGGAATACACAATCAAATCATCCAGATAAGCATTACAGTTAGGCACCCCTTCCAACACAATATTGACCAGCCGCTGAAGAGTAGCGGGTGCGTTACACATGCCGAATACCATCACATCATATTGTACAAAATGGTCAGATGTCACAAAAGCAGAGATTTCAGAGGCCCTTTTCGTCAAAGGCACCTGCCAGTAACCTTTAAGCAAATCTAACTTTGTCACAAATGCAGCAGATCCTAAATTATCCACACAGTCTTCTTCTAGGTAAGGGATAAGAATCCTGCACTGTCACAGCGTTTACCTTCCTGTAGTCTGTACAAAATCTAGGGCTACCGTCTGATTTAACCTGCAATAGACAGGGAGAGCTCCATGGACTTGAACTTGACCTGGCTAACTCATGAGTGAGAAGATACTCTACCTCTTTTCTCATGAGCGCTCGTTTCGTGGGGTTGACACGGTACGCCTGGCGCGCCCCACATCAATGTCATGCTCAAGCACGGTAGTGCGAGTTGGAACTACTCCAAATAATACAGGATAATCGGTAACTAACCTATTTATGTCCTGCTGGTGGTCAGGAAGTAAATGACTGAGATGTTCGGGTAATTGGTTCAACATCTCTGAATTACACAGACGGGCATGTTGGGCTGGAGACGCACGCAACACTAACCCATCGTCCTCTGGAGCCTGGGAGTCAGTAGACTCACACTGGAGCTCACTGGGCCCCGTAGAGGAGGATATCTGCTCAGACACCATTAATCCTACCTCTCTGACATGAAACGCTTTTAGCATGTTCACGTGGCAAACCCGACTTTTACGTCGTCTATCTGGGGTACCAATCACAGTCCGTTTTACCAAGCTTTTCTAAAATCACATACGGACCTGAAAATCTGTCTGACAGAGTGGAGCCAGGAATAGGCAGCAGCACTAAAACCTGGTCACCTGGACTGAAAGAACGCTCTACGGCGGCTTTATCATAACGCTCCTTCATAACTGCTTGAGAGCTACTCAAATATTCCCTAGCAAGGGAACATGCCTTGTTAAGACGCTCTCGGAATTTCTTCACAAAATCCAAAACATTAGTTTCGGGAGACACACCAGTGGCCATAAACTGGTCTTTTTAAGTTCCTTGAGAGGGCCGCGAACCGTGTGTCCAAAAACTAGCTCGGCTGGACTAAAACCCAGCGACTCTTGCATTGCGTCTCACGCAGCAAACAACACAAATGGGATTCCCTCCTCCCAACCCCTTCCTGACTCTAAACAGTATTTGCATAACATGGTTTTTAGTGTCTGGTGCCACCGTTCCAGGGCACCTTGGGACTCGGGGTGATATGCGCTGGACACGATGATGCTGAATGGACAAGGTCTCCATTACTTGTTCAAACAGGTTAGATAAGAAATTAGTTCCCTGATCTGTCTGGACCACTTTCGGAAAACCCCAAGTAGCAAAAAACTTTATCAGAGCCTTTATCACGGAGGTAGAAGTGATTTTACGCAGAGGAATTGCCTCGGGAAATCTGGTTGCTGTACACATAATAGTCAAGAGATATTGGTTACCTGATTTCGTACGAGGCAGGGGACTCACACAATCCACAATAACCCGCTCAAATGGTTCCCCAATGGCTGGAATCGGACAGAGCGGCGCAGCAGGAATCGTCTGGTTTGGTTTCCCTGTCAGCTGACAGGTAGGGCAGGTGCGACAATACTGTGCCACATCTTGCTTTAGCCCAGGCCAAAAGAAATGCTTGAGGATTCGGGAATACGTTTTTGTAATCCCCAACTGCCCAGCCCAATTATGATTTTGAGCCAGCGAAAGAACCTGCTGTCGGTATGCAGTTGGGACCACAATTTGGACCACTGCGCTCCAGTCAGATTCCTCGGAACCAAGAGGACACCATTTGCGCATCAGCAATTCCTCTTCACAAAAATAGCCCCTGGTTTTGGTTTTAACATCCTCTATACTCAGTACAGCATCAAAACACTTTTCCAGCGTGTGATCACCTCGTTGTGCCTTGATTAGGCTTTCCTTGGTGACTGGTAGGATTTAACTGATCCTTCACAATACCAGTTACCTTCCCCCCTTTTTGTTAACACTCGATCACTGTGCCAACGCTTTAGGAGCGGTAGGCAATACTTTGTCACCCGCAAGGGCGCGAATAACAATGGAATCGGAAAAATCGGAATCCTTACCTACTTTTCGTGATTGTGCACGAGTGATCACACACGCTGAAAACGCGTCAGGGAATTTGACAGACAGGTTGTCCTGTTCAACAATTTCCAACACAGGCCTCTCCACCACCTCTATCACAGGATACACTTTACCTCCCGCAATATCATTCCCCATGACAAATGAAATCCCCTCAATTGGCAACTCATCGCACACTGCTACTTTAAAGTACCCTGTCACCAGGGCAGATTGCACATACAGTGTATGCAAAGGCGCAGAAATAAATCCCATTTCCACCATCTAATATCTGCGCTCGACCCGCAGGCCGTTTGGTCACCTAACGGTAACACTCCTGAAAGTATCACACTCTGCTGAGCTCCTGTATCTCTCAAAATGCGAACTGTTTGTCGCTCAGTAATGTCCTGTGACACGGACACCCCCCCATCGAACACAGATGGATCATAACTTGGATCTGGACCAGGGCGGAAACACACAGATGGACCTTTAACACCTTTCTCAGTTTTAATAAGGCCCATACCCTTAGACCCATTCTGACCTTGCCTCTGCTGTCTCTTCACACAATTGGCAATTAAATGACCCACTATCTTGCAATAATGACATACCCTCTCGACACTTGGCTTGGAGCCAGACTGCTCAGACGGACGCTGAGCGGATGCGTAATTACGCGCGTATCCAAATTTTCGAGGTGAGCCGGGGCTCACTGAAGATGGATTAAATACGCTCTTGTGGGTTAATACAAACTCATCGGCAAGAATGGCAGCTTCGGAAATAGAAGACACTTTACGTTCGTTTAAATACACCGTTACTCTCTCTGGCACACACCTTTTAAATTCCTCCACCAGCATTAGTGCACGTAGCTCTTCCCAATTCGCTACTTTGCTGGCAGTACACCAGCGATCAAAGATAGTCTCCTTCTCCCTGGCAAACTCACCAAACGTCTGTTTGGAGACCTTTCAGTAGTCTCTAAATTTTTGCCTGTATGCCTCTGGAACTAATTCATAAGCTCTCAAGATGGTAACTTTAACTTTATCATAAAGCATACTGTCTGGTATAGAGAGTGTGGCGATCACTTCTTGCGCTTTGCCATGTAACTTACTTTGCAATAGAATGGACCACATGTCTTTGGGCCAACGGAGGGCAGTAGCCACTCGATCGAATGCACCAAAATAAGAATCTACTTCGGACTCACGGAAGGGGGGGAACTAATGCAATTTGCCTGGTTAGATCGTGAGGGACTATACCTGTACTTCTACTGGGACTGGGTGTGTGTATGGTGGTCGGCGACGGCGCAGCAGCGGCACCTGGGATTCCTGGACAGGCGACCCTTCTCTGCTCCATTTCCAACTCCAGTTGGAGTACGCGGACCTCTTTGTCCGCCTCAATTATTTTGAGCTCGAGCTGGAAAGCTCTTTCATTGGCTTTCTCACGCACCACATCCTCTCTTTCTCTCACCTTCTCCCGTTCTTCCTTCGCAAGCCGTGCTAGGCGCACTTTGATGCGGGAGCGAGATAAGGAGGATTTGGTGGTGTCTGCTGTATCTGAGGAGGAATCCGAGTCTATAGGCCCGGTGTTGAGGCGTCAGGGGGCGGCTTGATTTTAGCCGTAGCTCCCTTTTCGGACACCACATTTTCAACACCTGCTTGAATTTCTTCTGCCACATCGGTTCCCCCCTGATCTGCAGTTGCCCCTCCTTCAACTACCACTTTTGCTGGCAACACCAACACCCCCATGTCCACCAGTTTTGTAAATACAATGTCCTTGATCTTGCTTTTTACGTCCCCTGCCTTCACCGTGATCCTATAGTGGGTCGCTAATACTAATAAATCGTCCTTTCTACGGGCATCGAATGCGCCTAATGAAGGATCGGCCACAAAGGCATTTAAATCGAAAGCTGCCATCCTGCTCTGAATAACCCACAAAAAAACGCCCTAAAAAAAAAATCTAAACCAAAACCTCCAATTCATTCACCAACAGTGACGAGCCCCGATTTATGTTACGATCCTTAAGTCTAGGAGTGAAGGATTGTGACATAGAGTTGGTGAGTGAAATGAGCTTTATTGTTTTTGACCTATTTTAATCTAAACTGAAGAAAACAAGACAGGTACAAAAAGCGGGCACCGGCGGTCCAACATAAATACACCACAGAGTGGTGCACCGTATACTTTTACTCCTGTGAGGGTTATTACCTATCCTAGGTTCAATACTATTACAGCAAGCTCAAGGCAAACTAGGATGCAAGACAGAATACCAGGGGTACTAAACTTTTAGCCCCCAAAGTATTGACAATATGGTTTCAGACGGACAGCGTTGTAGCAGCACAGCTTTAGCGTGCCACACACTGACAATGGGCACAGCTGGTGACAGCTCTTTCATAATGGCCAGGCGTCCTCCTGATTGGTCCACTGGTCTGATGGACGGTCTCCTCCTCCACCAGGTCTCCTCCCACGTAGGACCTGAGCTGGGATAGCAGGAGTCAGTGGGACTATACCAACTAGCTGTACACTCCACAGTAATACCACACATAATATAAGATATAAAGAACCCTCCCATGTAACAGCACCTGTTAATTTTGTGTGTCCCATACTGTACGTACGCCGTCCAGCAGTCATTTCGGGCCCCGTCGCGGGCAGAGAATGTCATAATCTGTGTGCAGCTCGTGGAAAAGTGGAGATATTTGACTAAACACACATTTTCTGCCAGAACTTTCAAATGGATATGAATGGATATGTACATTTTCTTGACATGAAAAGGTTTCCTTCCAGGGACCCCCAGAAGCAAAGATTTTAGTTAAAAATGTTCCTTCCAAAAATGTATATTCAAAGATTTGCACAGATATTCACGACAAAAAAGAAATGGCAGATCTACAAGCTCATAGCACAGCACTCTGTGTCGTGCTATGCCTATGAGCTTGTGTATCTGCTATTTTTGAATAGCCAAAGAAATATAATAATGACACAGATGTGTTCCCGGATTGACGGTGGAGGGAGTTTGATGACAGACAGCTGCAGAAACAGAGCCGTGTGACCAATGCTGAACATGAAGAGTGAACAGTGTTCTGATTGAAAAGGCCGCCTAAATGAACCATTGGAGCAGGGGTCTTCAACGTGTTTTCAGGCCATGGACCCCCTATCTGAGAGAGAGAGATGAAGCAGGGACCCCCCCCCCCCTTCACTACCTATTGTATAAAATTGTGCTGCAGATTCAACTTTTTTCATAGATTTTATAGATTGTTTGACACATCAGTGTTGGATTCATGTTATTGTGTATTTTCAGACATATGACCACTTAAACTATCGATACCTAGGAAACTTTACCTTTCACTCTGTACTTAATCTCCTCTTTTTTCCCTCTCTTTGCCGAAAATAGCCTGGCAACGCTTGTAGATCTGCTAATTGTGTCTAAAGTTCTCCTTAGAATAGTGATGCTATAGGGTTCAAGTGGTCAATGAGAAAAACGTATCCTATCACACAGATATTTGTAGCTTGTAGATCGGCTATTTTTGCTACTTTTGTGAGACATAGAATGGCCCGACAGTATATGCGATGTGGCCCTCTGGAGTGAGTGTGGAAATATAGTGGCTCTCTCCATCATCAAAGTTGCCCACCGCTGCTGTAGTGGGTGTATGCATGGATTAACTTGTTAGCCAATGAGAATGGTGGGAGGGGGGAGTGTGAGGCCGAGTGTGCTAGATGTAATATCACAGCCATTCTAGGGCTAGTGCTGTGACTAGAATCCTTTTCCAGCCTTTACTCATCTGCGAGGAGATAAGCCTGGTCACGACCTAAAGCAGGGTCAGGACCTCCTTCGTACGTGTTTCCCCCCCGGAAACGGTCTTTTTCGACCAATCACAACACTCGTTTCATTCACGGAGAGTGTAAACAGATTTGTAAAGCGTCAACGTCATTTCCTTGGACGGTACTTCCTCCAAATTCCGGTACTTCCTTTTAGACACTCAACCGGCCAGAGGTGTTGCCCAGCGTGGTGCTGGGCTGGATGTAATATCACAGCCATTCTTAGTTCAGTAGCTTAACTCCATTTGTTTACATTATCGAAACGAAGCGGATAAAAGCGCCACATTTTTTATGAGGCTTCTTTAGGGCCTACTGATGGATTCTAGCCTTGGGTACCAGACTTTATTTTGAAAATTATCCATACAATTATCCATATCAATATCCATTAAAAAAAACAGGCCGATTCACTTTTTGGCCTCTAACTCTTGAACCGTAGGTCATAGCATCAAAAATCAACTTCCCATATAGGGCACTTAATTTGGTGCAAAAACAGTGATATTTGTAGAATTTGTTGCGCCCCCTATGGGTGGAAATGAAATCGCATTGGCTCTGCGTTTTTATCGGCCCCTCAATGATATGAATTTGGGACAGATAGGACGCTGTGTTCATGATTTGTGGCATTTTTTGCCAAACGGACCCTCACACAAATGTCAGAAGCCAATCGTAGCCAATCGGAAGGGAATATGAAAAATCTGACTCATACATCTTGATCACATGACCAAAGACAGAGTGTTTGCCGATTTGTGTGAGGTTTGGGCCAAATTGGTAGGACTAATAGCAAAATATGTGTTTTGAAGATGGCGGAAAATCTTGAAATCGGAAAAGGGGCGGGACCTATATGGGAAGTTGCATCATGATCCAAGGAGTCCAGGGAAAAAAAGATTGTTGATGCTATGACCTATGGTTCAAGAGTTATAGGCCAGTGTTCTCCAATGTAAAACGTTAATGCCTTCGTAATTGGTGACGTTTGAAAATACGAGTCAAATAGGAGAGTGGGAAAAGTATTAGCTTGTTAGCGAATGGGAATGAAGGGAGCTGAGTGAGGTCGAACGCGGGTAGACTGTCTGTCTTGGTGACGTTTGAAAATACGTGTCAAATAGGAGAGGGAGGAAAGAAAATCCACCGAACGTATAGCGAATCGGTCTGGATTCCAGGCTAGTGCTGGATGTTGTAGCGCTGTGCTAGAGGACTCCCAGCATTCATTGCAGCAGCAGCAGCAGTGTGTGAGCACTGAGCTGTTTATGATGATGCATTGTTTCATGTCAGCTGCTGTGGGTCAAATTTAACCTCCTATAAAGCATCGGATTATAGGATCATGTTTTTTACCCTGACTCTCTCTGTGTGTGTGTGTGTGTGTGTGTGTGTGTGTGTGTGTGTGTGTGTGTGTGTGTGTGTGTGTGTGTGTGTGACTAAAATACAAATTCGACAAGTTGCTCGATCTGCCTGCAACTCTGTTTCCATGTTTCTCTCTCTCTGTGTCTCTCTCTCTGTGTCTCTCTCTCTCTCTCTCTCTCTCTCTCTCTCTCTCGCTCTCGCTCTCGCTCTCTCTCCCTCTCTCTGTCTCTCTATGTCTCTCTATCAGTAGAGAGCCATAGTGCTGACAGAGTCATTTCATTCAGTACGGCCACAGCCCTGAAATGTGAAAAACTGCACTGTCAGTCAGCCAGCTGCTTCATTAGCATACTGACAACTCTGTTGTTATAAGAATCATAACAGTTGTGATTTTAATAGACAGGGACATATCTTCACATTATTAGATTTTTGACGACATACAGGATTAGAAAAAGAAGTGAATATCGTGTAAAACGCTTATGTATTGTAAACATCAGGATCAAAGCAAAACGGGGTTTGAAATATTTCACTGCATGTGCAATGAATGTAGAATATATTAACGTTTTAATTGTATTTATACTACGGAAAAGAAAACATGGAAAATATTATATTCAAATGTATTTGATGATCCTGTATGTATTGGCAGTGAACAGAAGTAAAAAAAAAAAAAAAACATATAAACAAGCGAAATCTACAAGGTCAGCTTGTAGACCAACTCTTTTGTATATATATAGGTGAATAGATATTTGTGAAGAAATGAATAATCAACCAAAATCTGGCGTTGGTAAAGCTCTACTATATGTAACTATTTGAATAGACAGTTTATCTGTAATGAAAGCCATTCATGTCATCATGTGAACCAGTCCTCACTTGACCCTTGACCCTTAAAAATGCGCAGGTAACTTAAACACGCACGCACGCACGCACGCACGCACGCACGCACGCACGCACGCACTCTGCTGACAGAGGAGACGCACGTGTGTGTGTGTGTGTGTGTGTGTGTGTACATGTATGAGTGAAAAACACGGGGGGGGGGTGGAGGGGTTCTCATTCACTCTCATGGGTTCACGGGTCATATTTCATACTATAGTGTGTGTGTGTGTGTGTGTGTGTGTGTGTGTGTGTGTGTGTGTGTGTGTGTGTGTGTGTGTGTGTGTGTGTGTGTGTGTGTGTGTGTGTGTGTGTGTGTGTGTGTGTGTGTGTGTGTGTGTGTGTGTGTGTGTGTGTGTGTGTTCCAAACAGACACGCCCTGTTTTGTGCTGGAATGGCATGTTGAGTATGGCGTACAACACACACACACACACACACACACACACACACACACACACACACACACACACACACACACACACACACACACACACACACACACACACACGACATGTGTCAGTGGAACGCAGAATCAGCACAACACAGCTAGTGCAGTACATGTTGTACACTGTCTGTCTGTCTCCATTAAATAATGGTTTACTGTACACCTAAACACATGCAGTATGTACACATTAATGTGTATTACACCAGTGTTAATTTTGACAGCAAATTATGATGTAGTTATAGTCAGTCTTTTGAATAAAATTCCATTTCTGTCTGTCTATCTGTCTGTCTGTCTGTCTGTCTGTCTGTCTGTCTGTCTGTCTGTCTGTCTGTCTGTCTGTCTGTCTGTCTGTCTGTCTGTCTGTCTGTCTGTCTGTCTGTCAGACTGTTCTCCTAGAATATATTGAAGTGATGTTAATTCATCTTCTTCATGGTGGATTTTCTATGTTTTAAATATCTTTTCTTTAATTTTAGGGAAGAATGATGCTCTAGTGTCTTTATATTTGTCACATTGTAACGGGAAGTGTAGCTCTGTCTCCACCTCCTCTTGAGAGCTGGGTCAGTAACAGTGGTCAGGTAGTCTACCACGGCGTATTCTCGGTTTAGGGCCAAATAGCATTCTAATTGACTTTTGGTTTTTGTTGTGTTTTTCCAGGTGATATAATGTTCTTGTGCGCTATTGTTGAAGGCTGCTATCTATTTCAATACATTTCAACGCACTTTTAAATTGAGTGACTGTCTGTAGGACATTTACATTTTACTCTGCATGTAATCACGGGCGGACAACGGGTCCATTATTTGACGGGCGTGGTGGGTCTGGTTCGTACTTTGAAATAATCACGGGCGACGGGTCGGTCTACGGATCTGATTAATGACGGGCAGGGCGGGCGGGCGCGGGTTCTCAAAATTGGTCCCGTGCAGGACTCTGGTCTGAGGACCAGCTGACTGAGGAGGGTTGGTGGAGGTCAGTCTCAGGACCAGCTGACTGAGGGGACTCTTGCTCATGTTCTCCTCTTGGCATTGTAAGGCTTGGTGATGGTAGGAGGTGGGGTCACTATTTTGACGGTGCTTGTGAAATTTGAATGCTCCTTTCTGAATGTTCTCTCTAATGTCTCTCTCTCTCTCTCTCTCTCTCTCTCTCTCTCTCTCCCCTCTCTCTCTCTCTCTCTCTCTCTCTCTCTCTCAGGGTGTCTGAAGGTGTGTCCCAGCAGGACAGACTACAGGTCTTAGCGGTAAGTCTGCAGTGAAACAACACGATCAAACATAACGGCTACAGCCTGGGTACATGCACTGAACCAGTTTAAATGCACAGTACCAGGATATAGCTAATAACATTATACTTTACATACAGTATTATAGTGTAGTAGGAATATTATAGGATGTTATAATACAGTTTTACAGTGTAGTAGGGACTATGAGACATTTCCATGTCCTTCAACTTGGCCTACATCATCACAAACATTCCCCACACTGCTCTCTGGGTTACCATGGTTACCCCCCTTTTCACCGCCCCTCCCTCCCCTCCCCCTCCTGCTTTGTCTCCTAGAGAGAGAGAGAGAGAGAGAGAGAGAGAGATGGGGAGAGGTCAGCATTGTGTCCTCTGTCAAGGACACGTACACGTACACACACACACTCACACACACACACACACACACACACACACACACACACACACACACACACACACACACACACACACACACACACACACACACCCACACACACACCCACCAGAGGGAGGCTCTGTTCTGTGCTGTGATTGGTGGACAGGCATGTGACATCATCAGACCTCAGACACATCAGATCTACAATGTCAGCTGTTTTTTTTTACCACTCGCACCCCAGCATTCATCCATATTGTGGTGGTGAATATTAGCCAAAAACAGCAGATCTACAAGTTCACAAATACGTCTTAACGTGACGCGCTGTGAGCTTATATAGATCTGCTATTTTTGGGGGTGACAACTCAGATCCAGAACCCTAAAGTCTAGAGTTAATGGTTAATGTGTTGCACACATCTTATACAAGTCTAATATATGACCTTTGTTACTAGACTTTGTAGGCTCTATGCACAGCAGCCATATTGGAAATACATTGGGCCTCTTCCTTATTTCCTTCACAGGTTGTTGCCAATGTAGCCATGGTTCACATGACGCTCGTCTGTCACAAGCGTCATGGAACCACTTGTTCCTGGTTTTTGAATGGTCTACATTTACAATCCGTACATCTACATAAACGTTCAGGTTTCAAATATAAAGTGCTGACCCCAAAGCCACGGATGTAGCAAGTTAAAACGCCCGGGTCTAAGTATCCGTATCTTCTGTATTGTTCAATAAAAAGCATTTTAATCCGATCGGTGACCATTTTCCCAGACTTTTCTCCATATGCCTTCAACTCCGCGACCCTTAAGAGGTGTACTCTGATACATTATAACTCTTTGAGAAAATGGCCACCGATCGGATTTAAAATGCTTTTTATTGAACAATACGGAAGATACGGGTACTTAGACCCAGGCGTTACATTCGTGGCTTTGGGGTAAGCACTTTATATTTGAAACCTGAACGTTTATGTAGATGTACAGGTTATAAATGGAGACCATTCAAAAACCAGGAACAAGTGGTTCCATGACTGTCATGATATGAAAAGCATATCCTTGCTTACTGTAAAAATAAGAGCATCTCCTAAACTGTAAACTGTATGACAGTCATGTTTCAGGGCTATTACCAATGATACTAATGAAGGCTCTGTTCCATTCTGGTCAAACAGAGTCAGGGTGTTGACTCACTGGAAACACTCTGCTACACCAGTGGGTCTCAAAGTGTGGTCCATGGACCCTCATGGGTCCTTGAGGGGGGTTCCAAATGGACCCTTAAGGCAGTGGTTCCCAAACCTTTTCATGTCAAGGTCCCCCAAATTGACACTTATTAGCTCGCGGACCCCCATTTGAAAAGATATTAGGGACCCCCATAAGAGAAGATTTTTACGGCTCTATAGCAGTGATTTTCAACCATTTTAATTTCAAGGACCCCCAGTTTGACATGCATTAGGCTGCGGACCCCCATTTAATGGCTTTTCTATCTCTGGGACCCCAATTTATATCGTAAAATCAATGTTAATTTAACTCTGAGTGTACAATTGGAACCAAATGGACCCATTAGGGTCCATTTGGTTCTATTTGTACACTCTCAGAGTTACAGACCAATATGGGTCCATTTGGTTCTTAACTATCTATAATTTAGCTGGGAACCCCCTGGAACTCCCTCTAGGACCCCTGGGGGTCCCCGGACCCCACTTTGAGAACCAATGCCTTACGGGTATGTAACTCTGAGCGAGTCAAAATGTAACCATATCCTTTAACTTATAGTCTCGTGTCATTATGAGTAAATAGACTCATACAGCTGTCTGGCGGCGTTATTGACGGAACTTCCTGTTTCCCATCATGCCTCAGGAGAAGAGGAAGAGACAAACGGAGATAGAGAACAAGAAGAGACAGCTGGAGGACGACAAAAGACAACTGCAACACCTCAAGGTGAGAAACCTACATAAGTATGTACTGTCTGCTCACCCAGAACCCTCCATCACCTGAAAACCAATTCCAGAACTGGTGACATGCATGTGATTCAAAGTATGAGTAAACGTACACAGTACACAGCTTCTGAACCATTCTTTAGCCCCATGGTCACTGAACTAAATATTGGACCCGATCGACACCAAGCCACACAATCTTCCCAAGATTTCCCCCCAAAAATATGTATTTGTAGAGAGACAAACCAGGAGAAAATCAACTTTGTTATCAAACTTTCTCTGTCCCAGCAACACACTCTCGCGAGATCTAGCACCAGTAAACATAGGATGTTCGCGAGATTTGCCGTCAGACACCGGTGGCATATTTGGTGCCACCTCCATGACCTGTGCAGTGACCGAAAAGAATGACAATGTTTTTTATAAAAACAGTGGTCAGTCAAACTTTATTTTGTAATGTTTCTTTAGAATGGTGTTTATTAATGTTGACTGGTGTGTGTCTTTATTTGCACATCTCTCCTCCGTGTCATCAGTGCCCATACCCTAGGTGTGGGTTGGTGAAAGGGCCTTCCTGTGTGGAGTTTGCATGTTCTCCCGGTGTCCCCTAGGGTAGATACCCTCACAAAAACATGCAGTACTCCTGGTATCTATACTGCCTCCCCCTGGTCAGCCGGGGCGCCTGATGGAGGGGAAAGGAACTGGTTGGAATAACGTCTTCCTTCCACACGCTACGTCCTACCGGGGGAAGCCCCCCCCTGTCAGGTGATAAGAAGCGGCCTGCTCACTCCTCATGCATTGAAGGAAGCGAGAGCTCAGTGCTGGGCTCTGCCCAGGCTGGCAGAGGGAGAGTAGCGCCATGCAGGATTACATACTTAGGCAATTGGCACTGGGTGAAAAAATGGGTTGCAAAATTGTGGAATAAAATTAAAAGATTACAATATGACTTACTATTAGTACGTTACTATAATTGACAGCTGGTGACTGGACAGTGAGACCACACCTATACTAGACTGTGTACAGTATGAACAGTAGCTGCCCCTCCCCCTTTTACTGTACACATTGTGATGTCTGTGCAGGAAGGGAAGCATGCACACACGCGCACACGCGCGCACACACACACACGCACGCACGCACGCACGCACGCACATGCACACGCACACGCATACAGAGAGAGAGGGAGAGAGAGAGAGACACACGCACACGCACACACATGCACACGCACACGCATACAGAGAGAGAGGGAGAGAGAGAGAGACACACGCACACGCACACACATGCACACGCACACGCATACAGAGAGAGAGAGAGAGAGAGACACACGCACACACACACGCACACACACGCACACGAACATGCACACACGCACGCACACACACACACACACACACACACACACTGCATCACACAGAGCACGGATGTTCCGATAAGGAAAGGGGATGGGGGGGGGGGGAGTAATCATCTCCTCTACTGAGATTCTAAACCACTTCCACAATAAGAGGTCTGTGTGTGTGTGTGTGTGTGTGTGTGTGTGTGTGTGTGTGTGTGTGTGTGTGTGTGTGTGTGTGTGTGTGTGTGTGTGTGTGTGTGTGTGTGTGTGTGTGTGTGTGTGTGTGTGTGTGTGTGTGTGTGTGTGTGTGTGTGTGTGTGTGTGTGTGTATTGCTATGCTTGTGAGGGCCAAATATCCCCGCAAGTATATTAGAATTTGACAAAATATGAAACAGTGTGCATGAGGACATAATGTTCCTGGTGAGGAATGGTAGTTTTATGGTGGAAGGCTTCATTGTGCACTTAGAGGTTGGGTGTAGAGGTTAAGGGCCAGGTTTAGGGGTTAGATATTTTATGCATGATTTATGCATGCATGCTGCTTGCCGGAAATAGCAGATTGTGACATACCGTCTCACAACGTGTTGGCGCTGCAACGTGTTGTGAGCTTGTAGATTGGCTATTTTACACTTAAAGGTAGATTTTCTTTGGTTAAAATAAGTGTTAAATAGCTCTATGTTCTGATGGTACTCATTGCTATAGAGTGTCTGTTCAGTAAAAGGAGTCTCCTCCAGCTCTTTATTAAACAGAAATGCATTTTCAGTGCTCTCTCCTGATTTAAATGTTGTCACCTACCTGAAAGTGTACTATAATCTGTTTAATATAAAGAGCTGGAGAGACCCCTGTGACCGAACAAACGCTCTGTAGGTTGGGGGTTTAAAAAAATGGGAAATGTTGTAAAAATGGCATCAATGGGTTTGTGAGAGTGTGTGTGTGTGTGTGTGTGTGTGTGTGTGTGTGTGTGTGTGTGTGTGTGTGTGTGTGTGTGTGTGTGTGTGTGTGTGTGTGTGTGTGTGTGTGTGTGTGTGTGTGTGTGTGTGTGTGTGTGTGTGTGTGTGTGTGTCTCTCAGGGATGTGGGTATGATGTCACCCACACAGAACACTGTCTCTCTCTTGAGAGAGAGAGAGAGAGAGAGAGAGAGAGAGAGAGAAGGGTGGGGCAGGATAAAAAGAGGAAGTAGACAGTAAGGGAAAGGAGATAGGGATGACAGAGTAAAAGGCATTAGATGAAGAGATGTTGGATGAAGGGATGAATGGATGGAGGGATGGATGAAAGAAAGAAAGAAAGGTTTACAAGACATTTGATGACAGCAACGAGAACTTCTAGAGAGAGAGACAGACAGACAGACAGACAGACAGACAGACAGACAGACAGACAGATTTAAGGATAATAGGATATTGTTTATTGTTATTATTTAATGAGGACCAATTATATGAAGATAGGTTGAAAATGGGTGAAGTTGTCCTTTAACCCTTAACTGCTCCCCGAGGCACTGCCCCTCAAAGCGCCCACTGCTGCTGATAATTATAGGATGGGTTAGAGCAGTGGTTCTCAACCTGTCGGCGTTGTGAGCTTGTACTGTAGATCTGCTATTTTCCACAATATTTATCTGTGGAACCACGTCAAACTAAATGTAACGCCTCAACTGCTACAATTCCAAGTGCTTGTCAGGGTGGGGGGTCCCCAGTTCAAATAGGATTATTATTATTTTACTGTTATCGTTGACTAATCCTTCTCTACATTCACGAGCTCTACCTCAAACTCGGTATGTGTATCTCCCAGGTTGAGAACTAAACAAACTAAACTGGGACCCCAATCAGTTACAGACCCGTAAGGGTCCATTTGGACCCCCGGGGGTCGCCAGACCCGGCGCTGAGAAACACTGTATTAGCATATCTGTCTCTCGATGTGCCCAAATATGGAGATGAGTGATGTCATAACAACTGACAAACAAATGTGAAACCAAAATGGCCGTCATTAGCTTTTCTACACATAATGCCATGATGTCACATCATGACATCACAGCATCGTTATCACAACCATGTAATTGTCCTTTAAAATTAATGTTCAAATAAACAAGATGTCATTTAGCACCGACAACAAGTTGAACCACTGTCCAGTAACTTATCCGGAAAACGGTTTTCCCAAACATTGATGCAAGCTCTCGCTGGTGTGTGATGTTTCACTGGACGATTAACCTGAAAGGAAAGACATATTCACAGAGACGCCCCCGTACCGCTGTTGTCGTACAGAACAAGATCTACTACTTCGGAAGGAACGACGAAAACAACAACAACATCTATCAGCTTGAGGTTCTCGTCTTCAACACAGTGTCTTTGCGCTGGGCGAAGTTGTCCCTGGAGACAGATGTAAGAGGAGAACGTCCCCTTGTGGTTCCATCTATGAACAACCGTGAGGACTTCACAGCTGTGCTGATAGAAGATACAGTCTACACGTGGGGAAGGTGTCCTGACCTCAACCTGCTTTATGCTTTTGATGTTGACACCCACAGGTGGTTCAAACCCAAGGTTTCTGGGACTTTTCCAAAGAGGAGGTACAACCACTCAGCCTGTGTCTTGGGGAAGGTCATGTATGTCTATGGAGGATACAGTAATAGATACCTCTATTGTGAATACGATAATGACATGCACAAGTTGGACACCACCACAATGGCCTGGACTTTAATTAACACCAGAGGCACTCTGCCACCTGGTTCATATGATCCCTCTGTCACCATCATCGGCACAAAGATGTTTGTATTTGGAGGCTGGACGGGCCAGTGGGGTCAGTACTACAACACCATCAGAGTGTTTGATACAGAGACCAACTGCTGGCTGAGCCAGCCTTCTGCACAGCTTCTTCCAGAAGCACGCAGGGGTCATTCAGCCTTTGTCTACAATGGAGAGCTGTACATATTTGGTGGCTGCAAATCAGACCAGACCTTCAGTGATCTGTGGAAATTCAATCCAGAGACCTTCTCCTGGAAGAAGGTTGAGCCAAAGGGGAAAGGCCCGTCTCAGATGGATTGTAGGTGCTGTTGCATGGTGGGAGATCGTATCATCTTCTTTGGAGGAGGAGACAAAACACCCGATGACCTGGTTGTCTTAGACTTAAGTCCTTGTCTGAAGACGTTATGCAAGCTAACGGTTATTCAGTACGGTTTGCAGCAGTCAGAACTTCCACACAACGTCAGGTGGGAACTGGCGGACATGACTGCCACAAACAGGAACTAAAAAAAGAATATGGCTAACATAAATACTATGATTATTGGCACTGCACTGAGTACTCTTTAGGTGGCAATGTCCTCATCCAAATATCGGTCTTTCGGCATCACAAACAGAAATGAGGACGCGAGAGAGGACGCTGGCGCTGCTTGTTCGCTGCTTCTCCGTCTGTGATTAGACTAGACTAAGTTTAGCGTGATTTTCATATTAGTACAATATTCTTTTTAAACTGTTTTAGCTTTGTCCTCTAAACCTCTATCCAGCCTTTCTTTTTTTCCCCATGGTTGCAAAAAAAGTAAGAAACATCCGACCTACCTGTGTCTGCTACCTGGTGCTATTGCTACCTCCAGCTGTTAACAACTGGGCTCAGGCTGTCCCTGGATCCGTCCTCCTACTGCTCCAGTTGGACCTGTTGCCTGCACCTCTGCTGTGTAGCTATCCGCTCTTCCGAACCACCGGATAATCCACTCCTCCACGGCCACTGTGAGCCTCCCCGCTGTCACAGTACAGTTAGCCCCTGTGGCTGGGACCATTGCCTTTTGGTGAGCCTACCGTCCTATGAGAGGTATCCCCCCGGACAGTTTTCCCACTCTCCGCGGTGCAGTGAGCCTTCGCGCTGGGACTGCTGCCTACTCATAGCTGCCGCTAGCCGGCGTAGTCGGCCAACCCGCCTTCACTCGCTGCTAGCCTGGGGTGGCAAACGGACTGGTAAGATCCACAGCGCCCTGCTGTTCGGCATGCTTGGGATTGTCCTCCTCTGCCTGCTAGCATTCCGGCCACGGGTGCACAGCGTACTACCGCCCGCCAAAGACGCTGGGTACTCGGATAGCATTGCTGTGTTACCCCCGAGCATAGCGGAGTTACCAGTTAGCTTCAGGCTAGCGTTTAGCAGCGCTGAGGCGTCGCTAACTTCCACCCTCAACAACATGCAGATCTGCTACTCCTCCTCTGAACTCCACCAACTTCATATTCCTATCACTCCTGGTCATATTGCCATATCCACAATCCAAAAACACGGACTTCTCCGCCGGCCCCGCTATATTCACCGCAGCTGCCGGCGAAAGTTAGTTTTCCATTCCAAAAATTCCATCCCCGCACTGTGGTCCACCCGGTGCCCAGCTGTGACGTCACGACGTCATCACAACAAACAGCACGTGCACCCGGACTGTCTGAGAGCCCTAGCCAAAGTCTCTCACTCCACCACAAACCCCTCTCAACTCAGCTGTGCACTTTTTAACACCCGCTCACTTAACCATAAGGAACTCATCATCAGTGAATTCATTAAAGACAATAACCTGGACTTCATTTTTCTTACTGAAACCTGGCAACAACCCCTGGACTATCTTTCCCTAAACAAAGCAACTCCCCCTGGTTATTCATACATGGATAAACCTCGTCTGAATGGGAAAACTGGCGGTGGCATTGCCGTCATACACCGCTATGAGATAAAAAACAACTTCAATTCCCATCCAGGCCCCCACCTCATTCGAATCCCTCTGCCTCAAACTATCCGGTCCCAAACCCCTGGCTATTGCTGTCATCTACCGCCCCCCCCAAACCTAACCCCACCTTTCTCTCTGACCTGTCGGAATTCCTCACCCAGCTCTGTGCCATATCCCCATCCGTACTTCTGCTTGGTGACTTTAACATCCACATGGACTCCATAAACTGCACAACAGCATCCGACCTTCTGGAAACTCTGGCATTTTTTAACATCATTTTAACACATCATTTAACACAACACATTGACTTCCCCACCCACAATAAAGGCCATACCTTGGACCTGGTCTGCTCCTCTGGCGCCACCATCAGCCATATATCTGGCACCGACCTCACCTCCTCTGTGTCCGACCACCTGGCCATCACCTTCCACATGGACACCCCCTCCCCCCTCGAAAAGCAGAATCGCACCATCACCTTCCGGAACCTCAAGTCCATACGCTCATCTTCCCTCTCCTCATCCCTTTCCAACACCATCTCCGATTCCTCCTTTGCTCTGACAGTTTCCCCCACCGATCTGGTTAACATTTACAACGACTCACTCTCCTCCTGCCTAGACCAGCTTGCACCCACACAAACACGCTCTGTCTCCTTCACTCACACTGCCCCATGGTACACAGATGAGCTACACCTTCTAAAAAAAAAGGGCCGTCAGCTTGAAAGGCTCTCCAAGAAAACCGGTCTCACCATTCACAAGGACATCTACACACCTGCAGCTCTACACAAACACCCTCAACTCCACCCGCTCTGCATATTTTTCTGGAATCATCCAGTCCGGTAACGGCAACCCAAAAATCCTTTTCTCCACAATCAATAAACTCCTCAAACCCATGGACACCATCTCACGCTCCTTCACTGTCGATAAATGCAATAACTTCCTCTCATTTTTCCATGACAAAATCAACTCCATTCATAACCAGCTGACCATCTCTCCCCCCCCGGACCTCAACCTGACCCCCCCTCAACTCCCCACTCACTCCTTCTCCACATTCCTCGACATAACCCCATCTGACCTCTCCTCTGTTATAATGAGCATGAAGTCCTCAACCTGCTCACTGGACCCCCTCCCCACTTCCCTCCTCAAGGACTGCCTCCCCACTCTCTCCCAACTCATTACCAAAACTGTCAATGCCTCTCTCTCCTCTGGTTCTGTCCCCGCTCCCCTAAAGCTTGCCACCGTCACACCCATTCTCAAAAAACCTGGTCTCGACCCCGACTCCCCCAACAACTACCGGCCCATATCCAACCTACCTTTTCTGTCAAAGATCCTGGAACGCGTTGTCGCCACTCAAATCACCACCTACCTTGAATCCAATAACCTCTTCGAAAATGTCCAATCCGGCTTCCGTTCCAAACACAGTACAGAGACTTCCCTCATCAAAGTCACCAACGACCTCCTGCTCTCCTGCGACTCCGGTTCACTCAATATCCTCATCCTCCTTGACCTCAGTGCTGCTTTTGACACCATCAACCACTCCATACTCCTCTCACGCCTCAAAACCACCCTCGGAATCACCGGTACTGTCCTCTCCCGGTTTACATCCTACCTCTCCGACAGACATCATTTCATTTCCATAAATAACTCCAAATCCACCACGACCTCTGTCACCCACGGTGTCCCCCAGGGCTCAGTGCTTGGCCCCCTCCTGTTTATTCTCTACATCCTCCCCCTCGGACAAATCCTACGTCACCACGGCCTCAGTTTCCACTGCTACGCAGATGACACACAGCTCTATCTCCCCTCCAAAACCATCACTGCTACCACCATCTCCACCCTCACCTCCTGTTTGACTGACATAAAGTCCTGGATGCAAAAAAACTTCCTCAAACTCAATTGCAATGAATCTGAAATTCTTATCATCGGACCAGATGCCCTCACACGCCCCACTCATAACTTCTCCCTCAATATTGACGGCTGCACTGTCACCCCCTCCACCAAAGTCCGAAACCTTGGTGTCATCCTGGATCCTACCCTCTCCTTCCAATCCCACGTCAATCACATCACAAAAACAGCCTCCTATCACCTCAGAAATATCGCCCGCCTCCGTCCCACTCTATCCCAAACTGCTGCAGAAACACTCATCCACGCATTCATCACTTCCAGACTCGACTACTGCAATAGTCTCCTCTACGGTGCCACCGCAAAAACTCTCAAAAAACTTCGATATGTTCAAAAGTCTGCTGCCTGCCTCCTCACCAGAACCAGATCCAGAGACCACATCACCCCAGTCCTCCATGACCTTCATTGGCTCCCAGTAAAACACAGAATTGATTTCAAAATACTCATCACCACCTACAAAGCCCTCAATAACCAGGCCCCCCCGCTACCTCTCTGACCTCCTCCAACGCCACGCCCCCTCCAGCTCCCTCAGGTCTGGCGACGCAAACCTCCTGGACTTCCCCCAAAAAATAAAAAAACGCACCTGGGGTGACAGGGCATTTTCAGTTGCGGCCCCCACCCTTTGGAACCCACTCCCAGCTCACATCAAAGCCGTCCCCACTCTTGCCGTGTTCAAAGCCTCCCTCAAAACCCACCTCTTTAGACTCGCTTTCCCTGCCTAAACCAAACCTCACTTTCTTCCTCTAAGTCTTAGCCTTTTGTTGTTTGTTTGTTTTGTTTTTTAGCCTTTTTAATGTTTTCTTTTCTCCTAATAAAATTGTTTTGAAGCTGTTTTGTAAAGCGACTTTGGGTACTAGAAAAGAGCTATATAAGTCTGATATATTTTACTCTCTCAGCTCAGTGGCCTTGTGGTTAGAGCAGGGGTGTCGAACTCATTTTGGTGTCCGGGCAAGATTGGTCAAATGGTGACTTGAGGTGGGCAGGAACCAGTTGCGGACGCACATGCGCGCTCACACGCATTCAGTTATACAGCATTGTTTTTCAATCTGTTGTCTTGTCTTGTTATTATTATTATTATTATTATAAACCATTTTAAGTACAATAATTCAATTTGAAGTTAAACAATACCTGGTAATGTGTGTGGGTGGTTAAATAATTACATTTATAGAACAGTGGTGTAAAGTAACTAATTACATTTACTCAAGTACTGTACCTAAAGATTTGAGTTTTACTTTACTAGAGTATTTCCAATTTCCAGAACTTTTACTTCTACTCCACTCAGTCACTGCTATAACTACAGTATATCACTTTAAAAAATGTTTTATGAAGATTAGCTACTTTAATTATTTACATTAAAATCAAACAATGCAATTTGTAATGAGCCCATCCATTTGAAATACAACAATTAAATTCATTACCTGGTAATGTGTGAGGTAATGTGTGTGGTTATGATAATGTTCTCATCAGAACGGCCAATAACATTTACATTTTTTGTTTCTGTTAGCTAATGTGTGCCCATTGTTCTCAGGTTTCAGCTATAGATCACTGTACACAACATTCTTTTTATGCAGGCATACCTTCAACAAGGAAACTATATTATATATATATATATATATATATATAGACATAAAAAAGTTAGAGAACCACATATTATAGCAACATGTGTTTCAGAAAACTGTTAGGATTTAGGAGACATTTGTAAAGATTTCCATGATTTTTCAAAAATAGCAGATCTACAAGCTCATAGTGCGAGCTCCTCCTTTCCTTTCTTCGTGTGTGTGTGTGTGTGTGTGTGTGTGTGTGTGTGTGTGTGTGTGTGTGTGTGTGTGTGTGTGTGTGTGTGTGTGTGTGTCTGTCTGACAGAGAGAGAGAGAGAGTGTGTGTGTGTGTGTGTGTCTGTCTGACAGAGAGAGAGAGAGAGAGAGAGAGAGAGAGAGAGAGAGTGTGTGTGTGTGTGTGTGTCTGTCTGACAGAGAGAGAGAGAGAGAGAGTGTGTGTGTGTGTGTGTCTGTCAGAGAGAGAGAGAGAGAGAGAATACTAGCTAGTTGAATAGACGGTTAACGAGCCAATCAGCCAGAACAGTCCACAGCTGGCTGTGGAATGTTGGCTGACTACCGGGCCATCAGAGGTACTTGCTGCAGCCAGTGGGGGAGGGGGGAGAGCTGCTTGGACGCTCAGCAAGGCAACGTGTAAACTCCGACTCTGTCTGTTAGAGGTAGTATCAATTCACTATTTGTAAAAGTATTTCGCGGGCCGCACTGGACCTTTCCGCGGGCCGCAAAATGCCCGCGGGCCGCGAGTTTGACACCCCTGGGTTAGAGTGTCCGCCCTGTGACTGGGAGGTCGGGGTTCGATCCTGGGCCAAAGGGTGCTCTAAGAATGGGACCCAATTCAATTCAATTCAAAGGGCTTTATTGGCATGAGAAAACATACGTTTACATTGCCAAAGCAGAAAGCATAATACAATAATACAGCAATACAATCAAAACAAAAAATAAGTACATTTGAAAGTCAGAATCTTCGATAGGTCAATTTCTATGTACCAAGATCACTGGGTGCAGGTATAGTGCCGGAATATACACAATGATTAGTCTTTAGGGTGGTTGTGTTCCGTTTGATATCCTTTTCCTATCACAGCAACTCACGAATCTTGCTGCTGTGTTTGCACATTGTTGTACTTCGCCCAGCAGGTATGGGAGTTTTTTGTCATTGGTCATGTTTTCAAAATCTCCGTGTGTGGTTGTAATCCCAGGGATCCCAGGGACCCACCCTCCCTGCTTGGCACTCAGCATCAAGGGTTGGATTGGGGGTAAGTCCTTGTGACATACTAGTGTCATGTCTAGGGGGAGTAGGCTACTTGTACATCAAGCTGCCTCACGCTAAAGAAACAGGAGATAGGCTCCTGACCTATGGCCTCAGCGCTCTGCAAGGCTTACTTACTGAGTACTCTGACAGGTACAATGGGTACAGCAGGACACTCCAGTGTGGTCCAAGAACACATGGTTCCTTGAGGGGGTTCCAAATGGACCCTTATGGGTGTATAACTCTGAGAGGGTACAAATGGAACCAGATGGACCCTTACAGGTCCATTTGGTTCCATGCGTACACTCTCAGAGTTCTGGGGCTCCTTGAAATTAAGACGTTTGAGAACCACTGTGCTACACTAAATGGAACAGAGCCTTCATTAGTATCATTGGAAGGAAGTAAGGAATAGGGCCAGTTTCTTTCCAATATGGCTGCTGTGCCTAGAGCCTATATTCCAGGAATGTGTGTATAAGTGCACTGGTTCTCTAGTGCACGTCGGGTCTGGCGACCACCAGGGGTCCTAAATGGACCCCTTGTGGGTCTGAAACTCTGCAAATGGAAATGAAACTTATATTAATGACAGCCAGTCAAATGAATGACAGTCTGTCCATCTATAGCCGGGTACCAGAGATCAAAATTGTTTCAAATTGGGGGTTTTTGAAATAATTTTTTTTTAGAATCACTCTCAGAGTTACAGGCCCGTAGGGGTCCATTTGGACCCCCTGGTGCTCGCCAGACCCAACGTTGAGAAACAGTGCATTAACTTGTTCAGTGCCAGACGTGTTTCTGGCTGTGTGGTCCCAGTGCCAGGATTTTGCTATTTTCTTACCTTTTCAAGTAGTCACAGACTATTCATCTCCAGTATGATTGTTCCCCTGATGGTTGCTAATCACTGAGAGTTTTCAGGTGTGGTTTAACAAATGTCAACGAGGTCGTCGCAACCTCGTTGACATTTGTTGTTTGATGTTTGAAAATAGCAGATTTCACTCAAAAATACATGGTAAAACACAGGAAAAATATGATTTTTTTCTCCGTTAATTTTTGTGAATGGAGCAGATAGCGTTATCTCCTAGTTCCAATTTCTTTTTAAAGAGACTTCAAAAGACATCATTGGCACTCAGGACTTACTATAACACAGCCGTCAAAAGACATCATTGGCACACAATGAGTTATCATGTCTGTCTCTCGATATGCCCTAATATGGAGATGAGTGATGATGTCATAATAACTGACAAACAAATCTAAAACCAAAATGTCCATCATTAGCTATTCTATACATAATGCCATGATGTCACGCCATGACATCATAGCATCGTTATCACAACCACGTAATTGTCCTTTAAAATGAATTTTCAAATAAACAAGATGTCATTTAGCACCGACAAGAAGTTGAACCTCCGTCCAGTAACTTATCCGGAAAACTGTTTTGCCAAACATTGATTCAAGCTCTTGCTGGTGTGTGAAATGTTTCACTGGACAATTGATCTGAAAGGAGGAACAGATTCCTGGAGACCCCCCCGTACCGCTGTGGTCGTACAGAACAAGATCTACTCCTTCGGAAGGAACGACGAAAACAGCAACAACGACATCTATCAGCTTGAGGTTCTCGTCTTCAACACAGTGTCTTTGCACTGGGCGAAGTTACCCACCGAGACAGATGGAAGAGGAGAACGTCCCCTTGAGGTTCCATCCATGCACAGGCGTGAGGGCTACACAGCTGTGCTGATAGAAGAGCTCGTCTACACGTGGGGAACGTGTCCTCGCCACAACCTGCTTTATGCCTTTGATGTCGACACCCACAGGTGGTTCAAACCCAAGGTTTCTGGGACTTTTCCAGAGAGGAGGTACAACCACTCAGCCTGTGTCTTGGGGAAGGTCATGTATGTCTATGGAGGATACAATATAATATACAATATTACTGATTACACTAATGACATGCACAAGTTGGACACCACCACAATGGTCTGGTCTTTAATTAACACCAGAGGCACTCTGCCACCTGCTTTTTATGATCCCTCAGTCACCATCATCGGGACAAAGATGTTTGTATTTGGAGGCTTGTGTGTCGGTGGGTTGGCTCAGTGCTCCAACATCATCAGAGTGTTTGACACAGAGACCAACTGCTGGCTGAGCAAGGCTTCTGCACAGCTTCTTCCAAAACGACGCTACGGTCATTCAGCCTTTGTCTACAATGGAGAGCTGTACATATTTGGTGGCTGGAACTCTAAACAGAAATTCACTGATCTGTGGAAATTTAATCCAGAGACCTTCTCCTGGAAGAAGGTTGAGCCAAAGGGGAAAGGCCCGTCTCAGATGGATCGTACATGCTGTTGCATGGTGGGAGATCGTATCATCATCTCTGCAAGAGGAGACAAAACACCCGATGACATGGTTTTCTTAGACTTAAGTCCTAGTCTGAAGACATTATGCAAGCTAGCAGTTATTCAGTACGGTGTGCAGCAGTCAGGACTCCCACACAACATCAGGTGGGAACTGGCGGCCATGACTGCCACAAACAGGAACTAAAAAAATAATATGGCTAACATGACTATGATTATTGGTACCGCACTGTCGGGGTTCGATCCTGGGCCGGGTCATACTAAAGACTCTTAAGAATGGGTCCCAATGCCTCCCTGCTTGGCACTCAGCATCAAGGGTTGGATTGGGGTCCCTGCGACATACTAGCGTCATGTCCAGGGGGTATACTTTTACATCAAGCTGCCTCACGCTAAGGAAACAGGAGATCCTGCCCTATGGCCTCAGCGCTCTGCAAGGCTTACTTACTGAGTACTCTGACAGGTACAATGGGTACAGCAGGACCGAAGGGCTTTTTTTCTTTCCCCAATTTAGTCGTTATGCCAAACGATTCCTCTCCACACACCTGCCAGTGAGGTGCCCCACCGGGAGGACGTAGAGCTTTTTTCGTCCTACTCCTCCCGCCCAACACTCCCTGCGGACAGAATCCGCACCCAGCCCGTAGGAGTACCTGCAGTGACAAGTATCTGACATATCTACAAACGAAAAAAATAATAACTAGAAAATGTGCTCCTCGGAGCACAAGTCTCCGCCAGCAGACCTGTGCTATCGTTTTTTGTCATTTAGGGATTCTTTGTCTCTGTTTCTTAGCTTTGGCCTTCTGCGCCTTTGCTTCTTCATCAGGTTTCAGACGATGATTTACTGCTTCTTCAGTTTGCGTAATGGGAGTTTCATTGTGTGATCTCAGCTGTGATCTCTGTTTGTACTGGATAGTACTGTTCCTGTCTAAGCTATTTATATATTTATATTACATGAAACTTGACCAATGTTAGGTGTTCTCAGAGGGACACACACACGCACGGACGGGTGATTTGTACTGGAAGGTACTGTTCCAATCAAGACTGATTGATCCTGTCTTACCTCACTTCAAAAATGGCATTTTGAAGTGACACACCTATTTATAGGATTTTATTTTGTCATGCGTCCCTCTAGCCAATCAAAAGCATTGGTGTCAACATATTGACACGTGTCACGTGGAGCTTGACCAATGTTAGCTTGGCTAGGAGGGAGGTGAACACACAGCGGGACGAAGCGAAAACATACTCTCCGCCTCCGGCGGAGACAATTATGAAGGTATTTTGAAAAAAGTTAGATAATTCAAGAAAATCTATTATTATATACATTGTTTTCCCTTCCTAACTGCTGTGAATGGGATCAGTAAAGGTCTGTATCTATAGCATACATGGGCGACATGTGGCACGAGGCCCGCATCCGGCCCTTTGACCACATCAATCCGGCCCTTGAAGTCCTCAAAGAAAAACTAAATGACCCCCCCCTCCAAACAAATACATAACAAACTCTACATTCTAAAAGTCAGCATTCCATATTCCATCCGTATGTACTCCATGTGTGAGTCCATATATATTAATTTATTGTTCTTGTTCTTGTTCTTGTTCTTATTATTCACTTCATATTTAGTGGTTAATGTATGTTTTATAGTTCGGGGATGAACTATAGCAGCAGTAGATACAGTCTACAGTACTCTCAGTGAATACTATCTTGACTATAGTTTGCAGAGTCTGTTTGAATGTCTGACGTTTTCAGTTCGTATTTGTACACACACACACAAACGGTCACAGAGAGAAGCAGCTGGTCATCATCATCATCATTTCTACAGCCGTGGAGCCCCAGCAAACACAAACACGCACACACACACACACACACACACACACACACACACACACACACACACACACACACACACACGGTCCACGTACGTGGCCGCGCATTTTTATTTAATAATTTGTTTACATCTCATTTTGTGCTGCAGATACAAAAAAAAAGAAGTTTTGATCGGGGCATAAAACAGCTTGCCGCAAGCTGGTACAATTATGACTGTGTCATTTCTTGTTTGATATTATACTGTTTAGACTGATGAAAGGTTCTTGGTTTACCTATGATCCTAGTTGACTATTTCTTTGCATTTGATTTTTTTACCTCATGTTTAGTGTCAGCTAAATGCCTACATTGTTATCTGTAATTGTTAAATGCATAAACCTAATTTCACTGTATATGCAAATAGTGACAAATAATACAAAAGGCTGTATCATTATTATTATCATTATTGTTTAAGAAGTAGGGAAAATAGCAGGTCTGCAAGCTCGCAACGTGGCACAAAGTGACGCGTTGTGAGCTTGTAGATCTGCCATTTGCAGTGGTTTGGGTCCCGGGCAAACTCATTTCTCTTCTGGGTCTTGTGCTGGAAAGTTTGGGAACCTAGGGCCCGGGATAATGGGTCATAGGGCCCCAAAGATCATAGGAGGGATGGTGGGTCTGAGATGATTAATTCACATAAATATCGTTCGCTCAGACAAATATTTGGGAGTGGAAGTCCTTCACAATAAATATGTCATATTTATTGTGAATAAATATGACATATTTATTGTGAATAAATATGACATATTTATTGTGAATAAATATTTGCCTCTGAGATGTAATGGAGTAGAAGTGAAAGTACAGAAAATTGGAAATACTCCAGTAAAGTAAAAATACCTCAAAATTGTACTTAAGTACAGTACTTGAGTACATGTACTTAGTTACTTTACACAACTGATTGTGACACACACGCACGTGCACGCTCGCTCGCACGTGTGTGTGTGTGTGCGTGTGTGCGTGTGTGCGTGCGTGCGTGCGTGCGTGCGTGCGTGCGTGCGTGCGTGCGTGCGTGCGTGCGTGCGTGCGTGCGTGCGTGCGTGCGTGCGTGCGTGCGTGCGTGCAAGCGTGCGTGCGTGCGTGTGTGCAGGGCTGAACATAAGAATCTCTCTCCTGCTTGCAGAGAAGATTAATGACACGTGTGGCTGAGTTAATGTTTTGGACTGTGTCTGTCTGTCTGT
The DNA here is from genome assembly GCF_963280865.1 of Gymnoscopelus braueri. Lineage (NCBI taxonomy): Eukaryota > Metazoa > Chordata > Actinopteri > Myctophiformes > Myctophidae > Gymnoscopelus > Gymnoscopelus braueri. The sequence continues at coordinate 9,703,583 of NC_137607.1, forward strand.
CTGTCTGTCTGCATACAGCCTCGATACAACAAGAGGATGTTAGTGGGCCAACAGGATGCAAGGGGAAAGGATGTGTGTGTGTGTGTGTGTGTGTGTGTGTACTACTTATTGTTATGGACAGGCCTCAACAGGACAAGAAACAGGAAGTGCTGTAGACATAACTCTGTCTGTCTTTCTGTCTGTCTGTATTTATTATCATTTGTAGAGGTGTGAGACAGTTGTCTGCTGGATTTAGATGCAGCTGTGATGGCCCTCTAGCCTGGCCCTTGGTGTCTGTGTCTGTGTGTGTGTGTGTGTGTGTGTGTGTGTGCGCGTGCGCGTGTGCGTGTGCGTGTGCGTGAGTGCGCGTGCGTGCGTGCGTGCGTGCGTGCGTGCGTGTGCGCGCTTGCGTGAATTGTATAATTTTAATGAGACATATAAAACAAATTATAATTGAACTGGAACATCTAACGTTGAAGAGACAGAAGTCATTCAGGATAAACAGATGAACTTGGTAGTGATGAAACAGGAAAAATGTTGTGTGTCAAATATAGCAATGATTACTATCAGAATGTAGAACTTTAACTTCTCTAGCAACTCAATGTTGTCTCTGCATTCCTTTGTTTTAGAGGAATGCAGTAATAATATGAATATGAATATTAATATTGTAGTCGGGTAAAGAGTGGTACTTGGATTCAGGGAAAAGGGTACTGAAGCCAAAGATGTTTAACCCATTAAGACCTGAGGCCACGGACCCCCATCTCAAAACATGTTGTTCCATGGACCCCCAGAAGCAAGAAAAACTATTTGCTTTAAAACAATTTGCACACATTTTCATGATTTAAAAAAAAGTAGCAGATCTACAAGCTCCTAGCGCATCGAGCTTGTAGATCTATTTTTGAATAGCCAAAGTATAAAATAATGCTTTTTAGCTCAAATCTAATCTATCTGCTGCTCATTATTTCACTGTGTGTCTGTGTGTCTGTCTGTCTGTCTGTCTGTCTGTCTGTCTGTCTGTCTGTCCGTTTGTCGCCACCACAGTCCAAAGCCCTGAGGGAGCGCTGGCTGCTCGATGGCGCCCCCGCTGGCCAGCCGGAGCAGGACGACGTGAGGAGACAGCTGACGGAGGACGAGAACAAAACCAGAGACCTGGAGAACACCATCAGCAGGTTAGACACGTTTACATGTAACCTGGAACAATACAATCATTATAGACATGTTTACATGTAACCTGGAACAATACCATCATTATAGACATGTTTACATGTAACCTGGAACAATACCATAATTATAGACATGTTTACATGTAACATGGAACAATACCATCATTATAGACATGTTTTCATGTAACCAGGAACAATACCATCATTATAGACATGTTTACATGTAACCTGGAACAATACCATCATTATAGATATGTTTACATGTAACCTGGAACAATACCATAATTATAGACATGTTTACATGTAACCTGCCCAGGTCCATGACATTTAACTTGAAGAGCAGTGGTGTAAAGTAACATGTAAAGTAACAACACAACAAAATGTGCCAAAATAGCAGATCAACAAGCTTACGACACATTGAATATTTAAATAAAATAGGCCACATAATTGGTTAACTCATTGACTGCCAGAGTTAAGCATCATCTATTGCTACCCTTGCCAGCGATTCCGAGCGTTTTCACTAAATTTTGAACAATCAGAGAATATTTTTCTTCACAAAGATCCACCCGCCGATCACTTTAAAAGACGTAGCCGAGTCTCGTAGAATCGGAGAAAAAACTTGTGCCGCCGCGATAGATATTCCATAGTTGTGGGCAGCTGAATGTGGCTGAATGTTTTCGCCAAAAAGCAACAGAAACGTACAGAAAAACGTACTTTTATAAATCCTTTAATATCAGATTGGACGGGCTGGGTTTGTTGTGATCACATTATTTCCGGGTCTACTGCTCTCCAGAAGTCATAGGATCACTCATAGGTTGGCGAACAGCGCCCTCTAGCGCAAACCATTGAAAACGCCACACACTGGTCAACTCGTCATTGGCAGGATGAGCCTCGGTCCAACTGACGAGTGTACTCAATGAGTGTGTGAGCTAATGTGTGTGTTGTATTAACCCATTCAAACCGGGAACGCGTCTGTGTCACTTTAAGATTTCTTTGGGCTATTCAAAAATAGCAGATATACAAGCTCATATGAGCTTTCAGATCTGCATTTTTTTTTTGGAGGAAAGAAAATTGTGAAAATGTGTGCAAATCTTTGAATATATATACATTTTTTTACTCAAATCTTGCTTTGCTTCTGGGGGTCCCTAGAACAAAATATTTTCAGATGTAAAATATGTATTTGTCCGTGGAAAAATACATTTTGGGTGGTCCTTGACATGAAAAAAGTTTGAGAACCACTGATATTATAGCAACATACGTTTTTCTTTTTCAAAAAGAAACCTGTTAGGATTTAGAAGACATTTGTAGAATCCCCCAGAAGCAAAGATTTGAGTTAAAAATTGTCGCTTAAAGAAAATCAAATATTTGCACAAGTCTACGAGCTTGTAGATCAGCTATTTTTTTTTTAAATCGTGAAAATTTGTGTAAATTTGTGCAAATCCAAAGTATAAACTAATGGCTATAAACGAAAAAAAAACTAAAATTACAAAGTATGCGTTCCCGGATTGAATGGATTAATAATCAAAATCTATCAAAGTAGCTAAAACTAAGGTTTTGAGATTTGTGAGCTTATGTTTTTAATGGCAAGCATAAAAAAAATACAAAACATGATCCTAAAATGTTGACGCCTTCACAAGTATAGTAATACAAATGTGTGTGTGTGTGTGTGTGTGTGTGTGTGTGTGTTTGTGTGTGTGTGTGTGTGTGTGTGTGTGTGTGTGTGTGTGTGTGTGTGTGTGTGTGTGTGTGTGTGTGTGTGTGTGTGTGTGTGTGTGTGTGTGTGTGTGTGTGTGTGTGTGTGTGTGTGTGTGTGTGTGCACTTGCATGTGCGCGTGCACCTGTGTGTGTGTGTGTGTGTGTGTGTGTGTGTGTGTGTGTGTGTGTGTGTGTGTGCGTGTGTGTGTGTGTGCGTGTGCGTGTTCAGGTTGGAACAGGAGCTAGCAGACCTGGAGTCAGCAGTGTGTGTGTCTGTCACACACAGCAAGGACAAGATGGAAGAGGACCAACACATTATAGTAAGAACACATATGCACCCATACAAGCATGCACACGCACACACGCACACACGCATATACGCACACACACGCGCATATACACGCATGTACACGCACACACGCACAAATACACACACGCACACCCACACACGCACAGACAAATACGGGTGCGTACACAGTACACACACACACACGCACACGCACAAATACGCACACACGCACACACACAGAAGAAGGAGTGTGTGTGTGTTTCTTGTAAAAAAAGAACTTCCTTTTTAACCACTTAAACCCCAGCTTCCGTGTTGTGGGGAAAGCTTTCGCAGACGCTTGTCGATCGACTATTTTCAGCGAAAGCTTTCCCCACAATAACAATAAACAGAAAAGACACTAGCATAGAGCCCTGAGGGACCCCGCTCAACCATAATGGGGTTTAAGTGGTTAATTTGAGATTCTTAAGATCTCTTCTGGTTTCACCCTTTGGCCTAGTTGAGTCATATGGGGCGGCCATAGCTGAGTGGTTAGTGAGCCCGCCTAGGGAACCAGAGGCCCTGGTTGCCCCAGGTTCGATTCCAGGCTATCCCAGCATATGCGCCGATGATATGAAATGTGTCCCTGAGCAAGACTCTTAACCCCAATTGCTCACAGGTTCTCATTGGAAACAAGACCGCAAGGACTTTCATGAACGACCTGTTAAAAAGGAATTATCCTTATCCATATGGTTTTTTATGCCAATGTTTTTACTCTGTAGCATTTACAGATTTGCTTCACATTTAAAGTGAATTTCGCTTTCAATGCCAGATACAACAGATACAAAGACGCAAAGATACATGCATATTTTGCAGCTTAGTAGCTGAAGTTGAAACCAGCTCAACTTTTTTGTAGCTTCGTAGCTGCTGTAGTTTTTTTTGTAGCAGCTACAAACGTAGGATGTACAGTATAGTATAGTATTGTATTTTCATGTCGCTGGCTTCCATTGAACATTAATGGCAGCCTGTTGCTTTGAATCTGCCAGTGTGAACGCAGCAATGCAAATCCAATCAGTGATGTAAAGTAACTAAGTACATTTACTCGAGTACTGTACTCGAGTACAATTTTGAGATATTTTTACTTTACTGGAGTAATTCCAATTTTCAGTACTTTTACTCCACTACATCTCACAGGCAAATATTGTACTTTTACTCCATTACAAGTTTTGAAAACGTTAGTTAACAGTTACTTTGTAGATTTAGATTATTATTACAAAACATACATTAATCATTTCAGCCCACTACATTTCGGCCATCTGAAAATAGCAGATCTACAAGCTCACAATGTGTCGCATCGCGACAGATATGTGAGCTTGTAGATATGCTATTTTCAAATGATTTTGATACATTTGAAAACATGTGAAACTGGACATTCTACCTAAAGAGTACTTTCTACTTTTGGTGCTTTAAGTACATTTTGATACCAATACTTTTGTACTTTAACTCAAGTAAATTGTGAACTAAATTGTGAATTGGGACTTTTACTTGTACAGAGTATTTCTACATTGCACTATTGATACTTTTACCTAAGTAAAGAATGTGAATACCTTTTCCACCACTGAATCCAATGTATTATCATTATATGAGATTATGAGATGTAACCAATCAAATCTCTCCCTGCAGGTGACATCATCGAGTTCAGTGAAAGGTAAGGTTCCACTCCTTCGTTATGTTCTCTCCATCTTTACTCCTTCTCTTTCAGTCAGTCTTTCTGCCAGAGTGTTCCCACGGCAACCTCTCTGTATCTCCACTCCTCCTCTTCCTCCCCTCTATCCTTTTCTCCTCCTCTCCTCTCCCCCCCCCCCCCCCCCCCCCCCCCCCCCCCTCCTGTAATCAGCTGTAGAGGTCAGACCGGCTGTAGAGGTCAGACCGGCTGTAGAGGTCAAAGGTGAAAAGCCCGTCTCTCGGCCAATCAGCTCTGGACAGGAGGCGGGGCCTATGATGAGAGCGGGTGAGTCAGCATGAAGCTATAACCATGTCACCATGGAGACCAGATGTATACGGTCGTCATGGAGACATGATGTAATGGTTGACAGACAGACCGACAGGTCATGGTGTACCCAGTTCCATTAGGGAGGGGGGATGTCCCCCTCACTTTTGAGAAGAAGGAGAAAAAAACTCCAATGTCTGTCACCTACTTCTAATTATTCTACTTCCTGTAAGGAATCATATTACAAGTTGCTCTTAGTTTGAAATCTGCACCCGTTTTAGAGGAAATCCGATTTCTGTTGAAGCGTAGCCATCATGGCGCTGGCCGAACGTAAACAAAACGCCCATGGATGAATGATGGATTAAACGCCAGAATTATCAAATATTGTCAAATGTCGAAACCGGTCCCCCTCACTTCAAAATTGCCCTCTCTGCGCCCTTGGCTGGCGCTTGTAAGATACCTCAATGATATTATATAATGTGCACATGGAAAAACAAGTATTTTTTTCATATTCCTGAACCCATTATAATGTCAACGGTCGTTCAAAAATAGTGTTTGTTCATAAGCTGGTCCTCCAGGCTCTCATTGATGGCCTCAGGTTGTCAGTGGTGCATGCCTGGTGTAGAAAATGTATGTACCTTCATTATTCAAGGCACACATGGCCATAATGCATTATGGGTAAGTGAGTTCCATACAGAGAAACACAGAACATCGTGTACACATCCATTTAGTGTGGAGGCACTGCAAACCTCCAGACATATGACCCCTGGTGGTTGAAAGTGTTCACTGCACCCAGTCACACTGCACAGCGCTACATACAGACAGTGTAGATAAGCTACAGTATGTAAGGCACGCTAAGGGTAAATGTAATTCCGTCCTAAGGGTGGCGCTAGAGGGAAGACCAAATCAGGTTTCATGTCAGTCCAGTCAGTAGTTTTACCCATGTTAGGTTGTTTGTAACTAAAATGATGACTGACTAACCGCCATGATCATCCTTATAGCAGCGCTGCTAAGGAGGGGGCTGTGTTCACAGAAAGAGATAGCACTGTATATTTTGGATGGTGTTGTTCTAAATTATATTTTGGACGGTGCTGTATATTTTGGATGGTGTTGTATATTTTGGATGGTGTTGTACTAAATTATATTTTGGACAGTGCTGTATATTTTGGATGGTGTTGTATATTTTGGATGGTGTTGCATATTTTGGACAGTACTGTATATTTTGCGTACTGTATTGTGTGCCCCAAACTCCTTATTTTCATTATTTTCATGAAGTTCTTCTTTCAAGTTCACTGTAGGAAATGGTGGAACTTAGTCTGGTGTGCCAATTTATCAGCTTCATTTTTATAGTGTTCCAGTTCCAATTTTGTCTGTCATCACTTTCAATTTCACTTATTTATCCGGTATCCTGTATGAGTTCTCTCTCCTGATTGGATAATATTGGTATTCCAACCTGAAAATGCATTTTCTGTTTATTAAAGAACTGGAGAGACATGGAGACTGAACAAACACTCTATCAATGAGTATTAACACTTACTTTAACAAAGGAATATCACTTACCCTACCTTTAAGTAGGCTACCAGAGCCCTGTGAAGCGTTACATACATTATTACTATGAAGTGTACATGCGTTATTACTATATGAAGTGCCTATGCATTACATTAGTCGACTATAACTGCCCACATGCCATGATCAGTTTAAAATGGATATTACATCCAGGTAAAAACTACACAGTACTGTACTGTACTGTACTGTACTGTACTGTACTCTATTGTTGCTTGTTTTTATGTTTTGTTTTGTTGTTAGCAGAAAGTTTGAGGATCCAATGGAGTTAGCTGGTTTTGTCAGAAGCGCTTTTTAATGCTTTTCATTGGTTCAGTATTTGTTTTGCCAACACACAGACGTAAAGGGTGTTCAATGGCCCTGATTTATGGGGAAAAAATGCAAAAGCGTCAAAATGGAGCTAGCCGGACAGCAATTACACGATTACATGATATGTACATGTATAGCATATAGACCAGAAACTGGACTTAGTCATTCAGAACGACCTGCTTTCTAACTGTTGATGTGTTGTTTTGTATGTCCCATAAACCTTCTGTCTGTCTGTCTGTCTGTCTGTCTGTCTGTTCCGCTGCCCTTGTCTGAGTGAGTGAGTGTGTGTGTGTGTGTGTGTGTGTGTGTGTGTGTGTGTGTGTGTGTGTGTGTGTGTGTGTGTGTGTGTGTGTGTGTGTGTGTGTGTGTGTGTGTGTGTGTGTGTGTGTGTGTGTGTGTGTGTGTGTGTGTGTGCGCGTGCGTGCGTGCGTGTTTATGTGTCCCAGTAGTAGATGTATATAGTGTGTATATTGTTCATATTTTCTGACCTGATCTTGGATAAGTTTATATTACAGTCAAGCAATAGTAAAGGATCAGATCCTAGCAGTGGTGGAAAGTAACTAAGTACATGTACTCAAGTACTGTACTTAAGTAAAATTTTGAGGTATTTCTTTTACTTTACTGTAGTATTTCCAGTTTTCAGTATCTCAGAGGCAAATATTGTACTTTTTACTCCATTACAATTATTTGAAAACGCAGATTTTTTTTGTCTTTTATTTTTATTTTTTCATTGGTTACTTTTTTTTAAACTTTTTTTTTTCATAATCTTTAAAAAAAAATTGCGTTCGCTTCCCGCGTTCGCGCGTCTTACTTGTTTGAAAACTTTAGTTACTAGTTACTTTGTAGATTTTGAGCTCACAACGTGTTGCTTTGTGATGCGTTGAGCTTGTAGATCTGCTATTTTCAAAGGATTTTAATACATTTTACACATTTGAAAACTTCAAATGTGCCAATCTGCATAATGAGTACTGTTACTTTTGGTACTTTTAAGTACATTTTGATGCTAATACTCAAGTACGTTTAGAATGCCGAACTTGTGCTTGTAACAGACTATTTCTACAATACTTTTACTTAAGTAAAAACATGCGAGTACTTGTTCCATCACTGTGGAGAACAAGTGTGCGTGCGAGCGTGTGTGTGCGTTATGTGTGTATTGCATTAAACTCAGACTGCCCCCCCCCCCCCGTCTTAGCGATGTACTCAGTAGAGATCAAAGTGGAGCGTGATAACACCACGGGAGAAACCAAAGTCCTGTCGTCCAGCACGCTACTTCCTGTTGACCTCTCGCAGCAGGGGGTCAAGGTGTACGAGGACGCACAGAAAGGTGATCTCCGCGGTAACCGTGGTGTCACCGTGGCAACCATCCAACCCACCACCTCCACCGCGCATGCCGTTGAGTTGTTGTTGGTGACTTTACGAGAAGCGGCTGCCTGTTGACCTTTAAATGGAAACGAGCGATTTTACCACGACAACAAAACATTTGACACAAACAGTCAGAAAATAAACCAAAAATGTACATTTTTTACTCAAATCTTTGCTTCTGGGGGGTCCCTGGAACAGCATATTTTGAGATGGGGGTCCGTGGCCAAATACATATAATTTTGGGGGTCCTTCACATGAAAAAGTTTGAGAACCACTGATATTATAGCAACATAAGTTTAAATAAAATAACTGTTAGAGATTTAGAATACATTAACAGGAACACATAGGAACCGTTGACAACATAAACTTGCCAGATATGTTTATCAGACATTCTAATAACCTTGAGCTTGTAGATCGAATCTTCCGATGGTTCCAATAGCGGCTGCTAAGATTCAAGTGGTTTATAATATACTGTATTTTCATAAACAGAAATGACAAACAGACTCTCTGCATTGTGGAAGAGCTTGTCTGGCTTCAGAGAAATTCTAAGAATTTCGGAGATGAACAAAATAAGTTCGGACTTCAAAACGTCCTAATTAAATGAGTTGATCGTACGCGAGGAGCACATAACGTGAGGAGCACATAACGTGAGGAGCACATAATGTGAGGAACACATACTGTAACATGGTCTGATCAATCACAGCTTCTCATAAAGTGAACCCAGCTTCCACAGCAGTTATACTGTTGACCCTTTTTTAATTGTTTTGGTATTTTCTCTTTTTTTGCAGCTTCAAACATTGTTTTGTGGCTTCCTTTTGATTTGTTTTATTTGATCACTGCTATGATGTCACTGCGATGTGATGATGTCACCTGCAACCGGCCTGACCCAAACCACCAACCCTCACCAGCAAGTCTCCCTCTCCTCTCCTCTCCTCTCCTCTCCTCTCCTCTCCTTCTCTCTTCTCCCCTTCATATCTTTGCTACCCTGCTTACTTCTCTCCTTAATTTCCAGTTCATTGATCTGTATCTGCACCTTCCAAACTCTCTCTCTCTCTCTCTCTCTCTCTCTCTCTCTCTCTCTCTCTCTCTCTCTCTCTCTCTCTCTCTTTATTTTCTAGTGGTCCATGAGATGAATGGAGAGGATGGAGGGGTCCAGCTCAGCTCCTCAGAGGTGGAGGATATGATCCTGAAGGCCGACCAGGTGTCACACATCGTTACCGTAACGACCCGGGAAGCACTGGAGGTGCTGTTATGATGAGGATGATGATGATGATGATGATTGTATCATTTTAATGACTGTTGTAAAAGCTGCATGTATTTTCTTCAGAGGTGGCCTTACAGCCTTAACCAGTGAAGTAACTAAGTACATTTACTCAAGTACTGTACTTAAGTACAATTTTTTGTTTTTTTTTACTTTACTTGAGTATTTCCAATTTTCAGTACTTTTACTTCTACTCCACTACATCTCAGAGGCAAATATTGTACTTTTACTCCACTACAATTATTTGAAAACATTAGTTACTAGTTACTTTGTAGATTTGAATTATTATCACAAAAGATACATTAAAGGACGACTTCACCACTTTTCAACATATCTTCTCCTCATGATAAAATGGTACCATTTTTTTCTAATCAGTCTGTGTCTCAGAGGAGGGCTGTAGACAGTTCAGAAACCCGTCTACCAGTGACATCATTGATGGGGAATCCAAGCTAATAGTAACTGCAGGCTTTGTATTCCTGGAAAGTTGCAATGCAGTAATAGATCCCATTGTTCTCGCCTTAATAAAAATCTGAATACAAAATGTGTAATCTTTTTGGAAAAAGCTCACAATGCGTTGCGATGCGACGCATTGTGAGCTTGTAGATCTGCTATTTTCAAAAGATTTTTACACATTCGAAAACTTGAAATGAGACATTCTGCATAATAAGTATTTTTACTTTCGGTACTTTAAGTACATTTTAACGCCAATACTTTTGTACTTTTTACCCTAGCACATTTTGAATTCCGGACGTTTACTTGTAACAGAGTATTTTCCTGTATTGCAAGTATTAATACTTCTACTTAAGTAAGTAATTTGAGTACTTTTTTCCACCGCTGCTTGTTTGTCGTTCAGATTGTAGATGAGACCAGCGAGGAGTTCACTGGTCTGGAAGCAGCTCCTGCTGTCACTGGTCTGGAGCCAGTAGCTGGTGGAACTGATCTGGAACCAGCCACTAGCATCACTGGTCTGGAAGCTATGACTGGGATCACTGGTCTGGAGTCAGCAGCTGGCGTCTCAGGTATCTCTACTTGATGGTGTAAAGTACATTTACCTAAGTACTGTACTTGAGTACAATTTTGAGAGTATTTCCAATTTTTTGTGCTTTTACTTCTACTCCACAACATCTCAAAGGCAAATATTGTACTTTTACTCCACTACAATTATTTGAAAACTTTAGTTACTTTGTAGATTTTGATTATTATTACAAAACGTACAGTAATCACTTCAGCCATATATATTATTTCAGCCATTTGAAAATAGCAGATCTACAAGCTCACAATGCGAGCTTGTAGATCTTCTATTTTCAACACATTTTTATACATTTTGAAATGGGACATTCTGCATAATGAGTACTCTCTGCTTTTGGTACTTTAAGTACATTTTGACACCAATACCTTTGTACTTTTACTCAAGTACATTTTGAATTCCGGACCTTTACTTGTAACACAGTATTGATACTTTTACTCAAGTAAAATAATTGAGTACTTTTCCACCACAGTCACTACTCCACTATACTGTTATCTGAAAACTTTAGTTAGTTACTGTGTAGATTTATAGATTATTATTACAAAACATGCACTATCCTTATTATGCCCTATTTAGTCTATTCTAAAATAGCTGATATACAAGCTCAGAACGCATCGCGACGCGACCCAGAAAGATTTGTTGAAAGATTTTGACAAATTGTTTTCAAAAGTACGGGTACAGATATTATCAACAATATAAGAAATATTGAGGGTAAGCTATCCCAATAGAAAAAAACTAAACAAATGAAATATATACACCTTTTAAATTTGGTATATGGTATCGATCGCCTCTCAACATCTAGGTCCAAGGGCTGTAAACAGTATGAAATGTCGAAAAATTATGTATAAATACAGTACATATGTATGAATTGGTGAAGATGCTGACCACACATGCAAAATTATTTTGCATGTAACTATGTATTTGTTATTATAATTTATGTTGTAGCTGTTTTCTGTTATGTATTATTATTATTGTTATTATTATTTATTTTCCTTTTTTATGGAAAATAATTGAGGGTATGATGATTTGAGAGCACAAAAGACAAAGACAGAAAAATAATGAACTTGTATTTGTGCTGGGGGGAAGGCATGGGGCAATGAAATGTTTTTAATGTTGAAAATCAAATAATAATATACATTTTTTTAAAGATGAAAAAAAGTAAGTGTAGGAGTACTTTTACTTTTGGTACTGTAAGTACCATCACATTTAGATAGTGTAGTATTTTTTACTCATATTAACATTTTTGAACCAGGACTTTGTACTTAAGTAATAATGTATATGTTAATGTCTTTCTACGTTGTGGTATTGCTCCAGCAGATGGCGCCAGTGATCCGGCGCTGGGGGAAGCGAGCACGGAGCAGCCGGTCACCATGGTGTTTCTGGGGTACGTCCAGGAATTCTGGATCGATCAGTAATTGATTGGCGGGGGGGCGGGCGCACAGATCGGTGAACCAATGGGAGCCCACGGATGTTTTCGCCGGAGATTTTGAATCCGCCCCTCTATGCCGTCTATGACGTGCTGGGTCAGGCTAGTGGTACGGTAGTTCTACCAACAAACAGGATCAGACCATAGTTATACGCTTAATGGACAAGTTGTACCAAAACAATAGCTAGCAAGCCTATATGCGAAGACATCATGACTCTTATAACAAGACAAATATCAGATAGAATATCATATCTATCTGATGATATAAATATCAAAAGATGAACAACGTAAAACAAAAGTAAAAGTAAGATAAATAATAATAATAATAATAATAATAATAATAATAAATTGTATTTGTAACGCACTTTACATCTTTGAACATCACAAAGTGCCACAGGGTTTAAAAACAATGGCATAAAAAAATAACAAAGGCAAGACAAAAAAAAAATGGCATCAACATAAGACCCTTCTTGGGGTAAAAAAAAGATTAAAAACTAAATGCAAACATAAGAATATGTAAATCTACAATTCCTCCTGCAGGTACCAGAGTGTGGAGGACGAACTGGAGACCAAGAGAGTCCTGGGCGTGGACGAGGGAACGACCGTTCAAGCCGAGCTGGTCCTAATCCAGGACGAAGCTCATCCCACTTCTGACACCGCCGCCGCCGCCCCAGCCGTCACCACCACCCAGCCGATGTCCGCCGGAAAACCGCCGCAAGAGGAGGCGGCGGAGCAGAGGGCGGAGCCAAAGAGGAGCCACGCCCCCGAGAAGATGAATGACGGAGGGAAAGGAGGAGAGCAGGGAGGTGGAGGCGGAGTTGGAGAGCAAGGGGGTGGAGCTGGAGAGATGAAGGATGAAGGCGGAGATAAGGATGGAGGCGGGGATAAGGATGGAGGGGGTGTGTCCGGGGGCGTGTCCAGCCAGGAGGTCAGCAGCAAGGAGAAGCAGCCGTGTAAATGCTGCTCCATCATGTGAGACAGACCACGCCCACTTCCTTTAAAAAAAGAAAAAAGAAAAAACACATCCATTTCCTGTACAAAATACACCCACTTCCTGTAAAAAAAAAAATCTTTTCAGTAGCCTGTTTCATTTTCTTTTATATATTTTAGTTTCCTTTTTTTTTCTCCTCCTTTCAGTCTTTTATTTTGGAGGAGAGAGGAGTTCTCAGTCTAGCCACTTCTGAGTTTTTAAAACATTTAACGGTTTATATAAACAATAAAGATGATCTCTTTATTTTAGAGATTCTATTTATTTGACGGTATGTTTTCATTTTGAAGAAGAAGCTCTCTTGGCCTTGGATAGACGAATGGTTCTGCTGTTCAAGCTTACAACATTATTATCATTATTATTATTATTATTATTAATATTATTCTATGTTTGTTTTATAAAAGAAAAGAAACAATAAAAGATGACATGTTGAATGATAACATCACCCACCATGAACTGGAGGCTATATTTCTTTTCCTAGGATAGGGACTGAAGAGGAGCGCTTGTCTCTGTACTTGGACCGCTTTTTTTCTGTGTACACCATATTCTCTTTGCCAAAAATAGCCAATCTACTGTTGCTATTAGTTCTACCAGTAGTGGAAGAAGTACTCTCTTTTTTTTTTACTTAAGTAAAAGTATCAATACTTTAATATAGACATACTCTGTTACAAGTAAGTCCGGAATTCAAAATTTACCTGAGTAAAAGTCCCCAAAAAGTCCAAAAGAGTTTTGGAATCAAAATGTACTTAATGTACAAAAAGTAAAAGTACTCGTCATGCAGAATGTCCCATTTAAAGTTCTCAAATGTGTTAAAATCTTTTGAAAATAGCAGATCTACAAGCTCACAATGCGTCGCAAGCTTGTAGATCGTCTATTTTCAAATGGCCGAAATGCATATAGGGCTGAAGTGGTTAATGTATGTTTTGTAATAATAATCCAAATCTACAAAGTAACTAGTAACTAAAGTTTTCAAATAATTGTAGTGGAGTAAAAGTACAATATTTGCCTCCGAGAGTGGAGTAGAAGTGAAAGTATTGGAGATTGGAAATACTCAAGTAAAGTACAAATACCTAAAAAAATTACTGAAGTACAGTACTTGAGTAAATGTACTTAGTTACTTTCCACCACTGAGTTCTACTTGTGGATCTGCTATATCTGGCCAATGTTCCCGCCAGAATAATATGGATGCTGGGGTTCCAAACAACTGTACCTAATATACAGTGAGATTAAAACTCTTTTTTTTTTCTGGGTGTCCCTCATTTTTCTTCTTTCTTTGAATTGCAGGTAGTTGACAACAACCCTACAAAGCCGTTAGTCAGGGACGCAGAGGGCATTTTAGAACCGAAGGGCACTGCATGCGTACCGTGCGTGTGTGCGCGGGTTCATTATTCTTTGGGGAGTTTATGTTACTTTATTTCGGTTAATTCGGTGCAAAAAATGTACTCCATGAAGTGCAGATGTCGGAGGTTTTTTCTTTTTCTTTTTCCTTCATCCCAAAAGTGGGGGGGTACCGGACCGAATCGTTTGTCGCGTTAAGCTAAACGAGCGCTCCGGTGTATTGGCCAATCACAAGCCTTGAGTCTTCAGTCCCTACCATATAGGAAACCAAAACGTTTTGTGAAGTGGAGGTAAAGAAAGCTGGTTGGTGTGTGTTGGGATGGTGGTTGTATAGTCTCTCCACTCAGACTGTGTTGTCTTCCCACAAAAGTGTTCAAATGCTTCCGTCTAAAGGTCTGTACCACGTGACAAAGCTCTGACAATGAGCAGTAAAACAAAACGGAAATGGAAACAGGAGGAGCCGCGGGCCGCCGAGGTTCCAAAAGCGGCACCAGCGACCAGTGGTGGATGAAGTACTCGTAAAAGTAGCAATGCCACAATATCAAAATACTCTGTTACAAGTAAGAGGCCTGTGTTCAAAGTGTTACTTGAGTAAAAGTACAAAAGTATTGGCATCAAAATATACTTAAAGTACCAAAAGTAAAAGTACTAAAATGTTTGAAAATAGCAGATCTACAAGCTCACAACGCATCGCGATGTGACGCGTTGTGAGCTTGTAGATCGGCTATTTTCAAATAGCCTATGTATAAAATAGGGCTAAAGTGGTTAAAGTATGTTTTATAATATATATCTGCAAAGTAATTAGTAACTAAAGTTGTCCAATAATTGTAGTGGAGTAAAAGTACTATATTTGCCTCTGAGATGTAGTGGAGTAGAAAATTGGAAATACTCCAGTAAAGTAAAAAATACCTCAAATTTGTACATAAGTACAGCACTTGAGTACATGTACTTAGTTACTTTACACCACTGCTAGCGACCGCCGCAGCTCAGCCGAGGTGGTTGCCGGTCCTGAGCTGCTCCACTGGTGCCGCTTTTGGAACTCGCCGTCCCTCAATGGGAATTCAAAAAGGCATTTTAAAATATGCTTTTGTGGAACACCGAATAAACCTAAAGAGCAGACGATCAGCGTTTAATTAAAGGTCTCATGACATGCTGGTTTACAAAACACATTATAGTCTATATCATGGTCCTTCAAACGTGTATTAAAAGGTTTGAACTGAAAAATCCACCCCAGTGAGCCATGGCAGGTTCTTTTTCTCTGCGTGTTCTGAGGTTCTAATCCAGGCGGGATTAATGGACTGTGACATCAAGGTCCACGGGCCAATCACAGAACTAACAGCCTAATTATTCAGAAAGCCCCAGGCCACAGAAAATCCACTGAATGTTCAAAATTCTGTTTTTTGGGGGTTTAATTGAGGTCAGAAAACCTATACAAAAAAAAGAAATAAAATAGAGATTTGATGTCATGAAACCTTTAACAGGCGGAATTCCAGACTCTCTGTGGCATTTGGAAGACTGTGGAAGAGACGGTTTGGATGGAGAGGCTGGTGGAAGTATTATGGTGGTGGTGATGGTGCAGGGATTGTGATTAGGGTTGGGATCCGGAGGAACTGGATCCGACATTGAGGAACCGGAGGAATTGGTTTCCGTCACACTTTGGAACCGTATCCGGGAACCGCGTTTTTTATCACACTGTCAGAGCTTCATGTCTGATATACAATTACAATACCGGTGGTTCTCAAAACCTAATTTCAAGGACCAAACCATAACTCGGTTCCATGTGTACACTCTCAGAGTTACAGACCTGTAAGGGTTCACTTGGAACCCCCTATAGCAGGAGTCTTCGACCCCCTCTATATTGTTTTTCAGATTAAACTTTTTTGTTTTACTTGGTCTCCTCTTTTTTCCTCTACACCTATAACTTTTTTTTCCAAAAATAGACGATCTACAAGCTCACAACGCCTCGCAGCGCGAGGCGTTGTGAGCTTGTGGATTGGCTATTTTTGGCCAAAGTTCTCCTCAGAAAAGCGATGCTACGGTTCAAGTGCTTAATGTAAATCCAATCACACAAACATTTGGCGGACCCCCTATAGTAGCTCTGAGGACCCCCTAGGGTTGTACAAGCTCACACTGTGAGCTTGTATATCTGCAATTTTTTTCTAATAGCCAAAGTATAAAATGGTGGTTAAAGTGGCTAAAATGATTGTGATTGACACATTTTGCTGGAGACCTCCTCAAGGATCCCTAGGGGTCCCCGGACCCCACTTTGAGAACCACTGCGTTAAGGAACCGGAACCATCAAAAGGATCCCAGCCCTAATTGTGATGATGACGGTAATAATGGATTATTGTGTTGGTGTGGAAGTCTCACCAACGTTGGAGAAATAACTTCGTGCTGTGGAGCTGTTTTTTTTATTTAGATTGACGTTTATTCATGAAGTGGTGAGCGTGCACGCCGGAGTGCGCACGTTCACGCCGGAGCGAGCGCGTGCTCGCCGGAATACGTTTCGGTTTAGCGAAGACGTGAGGGAACCTGTTTCCTGTCTGTGTGTTTGTATTGTCGCGGTCAGTGTTGGGCAGTAACAAGTTACTTTAAATAATGTTACTGTAATATCATTATTTGACCCAGTAACGAGTAGTGTAAGGTATTACTCTGCCAAAACAGTAATATTATACCGTAGTACTATATTAAAAAAATAGTATAGCCTATTACTAGGTTTGGTTGGTTGACTTTTGAAAACATTTTGTTTCAAAGGTCAAGAGAGATTGCTGCTTTATTTTATAAACTTTTTGATTGGTGACTCTAAATGGTAGTCGCGGGCGGGTGGGGGGTGGGGGGGCAAAAGTAATATGTAATATATTACTCTTGATTCCAAGTAATAAGTAATATAATATTACTTTTTTAAGCAGTAATATGCAATAAGTAACATATTACTCTCCTGAGTAATATTGCCCAACACTGGTCATGGTTACATAATGGTTTACAGTTGTTTGTGTAACCTGTCTCACTGAACTAACCCCATACATTGATTATTATTAATATTATTATTATTATTATACCGTGTATTCTACTGCAGTGGTTCTCAAACTGTGGGCCGGGGCACACTGGTGTGTTGGAGACAAATCCAGGTGGGACAAACCACACATTAGTGTTGCAATGTACACAACTTTACAACATTGTATGAGTTTAATTTACTATATCAGTACTTTGTGCACAATCATGTCCCAATACAGAGGCAGATTCTTTAAGCACTCAACCTAGCATCACTACTTTGGGGCTTGTCATTATAGGTGATCATTTTAATTATCTCCGCCAGACTGGACGGCCAAAGGCCAGAGATTATGTTTTCGCCCCTGTTTGTTTGTTTGTTTGCTTGTTTGTGTGTTTGTGAGCAGCCAATCTGGGAACCCATTCGGTAAAAAAAAAATTTTTTTGTGTAAACCAGGAACTCGGGTTTGGCTCCTCCCCTTTCTTAATCCACTTCCTCCTGGGTGCTTCTGTGTTGTTAAGGCAGTGGTGCTGTTTTGAGAGATTAGTGAGCAGCTAATCTCCGGCACTGTTGAACGCCGATTGACATGAAACTTTGCACGCACACTCCCAGTTGTAGTCCAAGGAAGAACCTCCACCCTAGATGTTTCAAATCGTCCTCAATGTGGCGCTATAACAGTCCGCTCTTTTCCATTTTCTTCAAAACACACTTTTTGCTACTTCTCAGATTTGGTTGAAAAAACAAATCGGAGTCATGTGAACAAGTTGTATCATTCCGATTTTTCATATTACATTTCAATTGTCTATTATTGGAAAAAAAAATCATACTCCACATTGTTTGCCTGTAATGACATTGACCAAATTGTGGCTGGGCCCTATTTCTTACAAAAATGGCATACAGTATATCGAAAACAAAATAATCCAATCATCTGCAAAATGGAATCACATATTACGGGGCGTCTATAGAGCACACCTCCAAAAGCCCTTTCACTTCTGCCCATAGGGGGTGCCACAAAGGTGAATAGTTTGCTTCCTCGTGTCCTGACGGCTGCACTGACTGACAGCCCTGGGTAGGCAATCCGGCCGGGCGGAGATCTGTTCTCCAAGGAGTAATTTGTGTTTAGTTTATGTTTTTTTTTTATTTGCCTAATTTTACTATGAATACGCTAAGCCTTGAGATGTTACACAGTAAATGTCGTTTCAACCTAACAGGTCTTCCTCAGCGTGAGGAACACCTGTTAGATGGTCTGTCCATGGACAGGTAAAATAAGTGTGCTGGCTGTTTTCAAGTGGTGGAAAAGGTTTTTTTTTTTTTTTACTTAAGTAAGAGTATCAATACTGCAATGTAGAAATACTCTGTTACAAGCAAAAGTCCGGAATTAATGTGAAAAGGACATTTATTGTGTGCTGGCTGTTTTCACAGTTGCATGACATTATTGAGCCGTGCGCCTTGAGACTGTTGTTTAATCTGGAGTGTTGCGGGCGTTCTGCTTTGCAATGCTTTTTCTTATGCCTTGAGATTGTTGACTTGGCCATCAGTGAGCCTCGGGCACAACACGTTTGAAAACCATTGATCTACTGTAACTCTGTTGGATCTCATGCCTAATGTGACGCTACTGTATGTCAGGGTCGATGTGACCCCAATGTCACACTATGTCATGTCTGTCAGCCTATTATGCCATGTCTGTGTGACTCTGTGTCAGGTCTATTAAGGCACCTGTGTTTCTGTAAGACTGACCTTTAAGAATTCCAAAGACGTTGGAACGTAGCCTTCAGAAGACATTCCAGAACATCACTCACTGTCAGGTGCTTTTTATTACAAACGATCATTTAGTCTGTTTTGGTTTGGATACACTTTGACACGGCTCTGCTCCCTCTCTTCCCCGTTTCAATATTTATAATCTTCCTACAAAGCCTTCCTTCAAAAGGCTGCTGTATCTCTGTGTGTTTTAATCCCTCTGTATGTGTTTAAATGACCTGGAGGTTTTGAGAAGACCATGTAATAATATGATAGGACCTCAATAGATGAACTAATAATAATGTGCACAGATCAATATTTGACTATAAGACGCTTCATTTCTCTCTCCCTTTGGGACCCGAAACTACTTCCACTTAATTTGTCCCAAATGGGAGAAAAAAAGATTGTAGCAAAGCAAAACGGCATCATATTAAAACTCATTTACCATTTTCATTTTCTTCAGAATATGTCGAGTGTAAAGGCTATTGTATACTCGTAGAACAATGGTGTTGCTTGCCTAAAAAATAGCTGATGATTAGGCTAACAAGGCGTAGTGTAAATGATGGAGTAAACATTGAGCGCAACGTGTAAAGGTTTCTAAAGGTTGAATCCTTGTCAAGCCCAACAGAAGACACGGTGATGGGAGCTCTGGTGACTGCATTTTGAGGGGAGAACAGACTTGCTAAACGTAGAGGGCATCCGTACAAGGCCAACGATCCTCAATCTAGAAAGAGAACGTTGGAAAGTAACAGCAAACACCTCTCAAGATGGCGCCACCTGTCCATTGAACTCCATTGGACGATTCCTCAATAGAGAAGATTCTTGTGGAAGTTGGGGTGTCTCGGTTTCATCTACCTTTTGGATTCTGACAAGATTGTCAGAATCCAAACCAAAACCCCTGCCTGAAGATAACAACAAGCTACATCTCCTCCAACACCCTTCCTCCTTCGTTGCTCTCCTCCATGTAGGAAGACGTGGTCTCTGAGAAACATCTCAGCATCTTTGACTTCCCACATCTCCCGTCTCCATCCCATGGACGCAGAAATGATCCAGAGCGGTGATTCTCGACCCCCGAGTCTATTATGCATTCAACCGCAGACCCCCCCCCCCCCCCCCCGTTTGATACCAGTTTTTATCTATGGGATCCCGATCTCCGCCGTGAACTCCTAACCCAGAGAGTGTACACATTTGTACATACTTATACAAGGGTCTATTGGTTTAATAACTATCAATCATTTAGCTGGGGACCCCCTGGAACACCCTCAAGGACCCCTGGGGTCCTTGGACACCACGTTGAGAACCACCGCTTTAGAGATTCATTTGTTTTTGTCCATCCATTCCTGAACAGGAAGTGATATTTAAAGGGCTATTAGTCTCTCGCGTCAGACAGGTTGGCTCACGCAATGTTCAAATGCTTCCGTCAGGCCGTCTGTGCAACAGAAGTGCTGAAAATGCGTAGACTGTAAAGCGCAGTATACGTACTCCTTCTGACGACGGGGTTCGGACAGGCTTTCCGAACTATAGTTTCGGAGAGTGAAGGACATCTGGAGGTGCACGAGTTCCGAGGAAATGCTCTGAGAAAGCCCATCCGAAGTTTTGGAATGACGTTGTTGTTATATCACCTCCTTTTCCGAAGAAAAGTTTGGTCGGAAGTTGCGTTTTGATTTTGCAGTCACGTAAATAACTCCTACTGTAAATCAAATTAAACAAACCCTATCTAGCTCAGGAGTTCTCAACCTATGGGTCTGGACCCCAAGGGGGGGTCCCCATATGATTTTGGGGGGGGTCCCCAGATGACAGTTTAATGACAATTTGAAGACTTTTAAGACCTTTTTAATACCTAAAACAAAGACCATTACTGCATCAAAAGTAATCAACAAACTATACTATAGAAACTGTCAAACAAATTGTCAAATGATATAAGAAAGAGGCAACATTTTTGAAAATAGACGATCTACAAGCTCACGCCTTGTGAACTTGTAGATCCGCTGTTTTCACAATATTTATCTGGGGGGTCCCCAGTTCAAATATGATTATTTTTGGGTTCGCGGCCTGAAAAGGTTGAGAACCACTGATCTAGCTTCCTGCTTAGGAAAAATAAATGGAAATAAAAAATATAATATTATTTGTATAAATGTAGGCTAGTGTACGGAAATGACGTATGGCGTAGTTACAGACTCTGTGTAGCATTGGAAGATTGTGGAATATATTTGTCTGGACTTGAGAGACTATTAAAGGGCTGACTGAACGATCAGGGAACGTCTGCCTTCAAGAAAACAAAAAAACGAAAAAACGTCTGCAGACACAAACTGCCTTTTAGCTGCTTCCACCAGCTTCGCTCTCATCTCCTCCGTGACCTATAACCTTTTGACCTATTGACCTATGCAACAAACCGCCCGCATGCATTTACAGTTGTAGCCAAGTGAGCCCTAACTAACCCCCACAAGTCAACTTTTATCACAACATGCCAAATGAATAAATATGGATAAATACATAGGCCTTAATACACTGCTCATATTTGTGGATGCTTCATTAAAAAAACGCTGTTGAACTCTGTGCACACCTCGCTCATAACATTAACACACGCACACGCACACGCACACGCACACACACACACACACACACACACACACACACACACACACACACACACACACACACACACACACACACAAACACACCTGCCTACTGAAAGGCCAAAGACACTGCAGAATGTGCGTTTGTTTGTTTGTTTGTTTCATTCATGTTGACCAGTTTGTTTAATAAAGCTTCATGAAGACTAACATGGTGTTTGTGTGACTCACTACAAGTAAGACGCGCGAACGCGGTAAGCGAACGCAAAAAAAGAAAAAAAAGAATGAAAAAAAATATTTAAAAAAAAGTAACCAATAAATTTTTTTTTTTTTTTTTTTTTTAAATCTGCGTTAAAAGGAGCATCTTAGAAAAATACAAATTCACAAAAAAAAAACTTGGAATGTTTTTGAACAATTCAACAAAGTGTTTGAAGTGCCTGTTTCACCCACTTCCGGGGGGCGGAGCCAAAATCCGAGCCCGATGTATTTGTTCGTAGACCCCCACTTAGGGGGGGTAGAAAAAGTTTGGGAGCGATTCGGGCACTTTTCATTTAACATGGGGTTTCAATGGGGAGTTTTTAGGAGCCTTCTCCGGGGCGTGGCTTCCGGGGGAAGGGGCGGGCTTAAACGCAACCTTGACAGGTGTGTTCAGTTTTCAAAGACCTTTCATTTGATGTATGGTACGTCTAAATTGGACATTTACTTATCTCAGAGGAGCTGCACACAGGCAGTGCACACAGGCAGTGCACACAGAGACCCAGAGACACACACAAGCCGAGCACGGTTTCATAGTATGCTCCACTTGCGCGGAGGCGCGCCTTCGGCGCGCCTCCTTCCGCTGCGTTCGCAATGAATGTGTGAGGTTTACCAAACCATGAAAGGTTGAAATGTGCAGCAAGTGATATTTCTTTCATTAAAGCTGCACTATATAACTTCTCTCTTCTTCCCCCGGATTTGAACCCGGTTTCCTGCGCAAGTACTGATTTTTTATTTTTATTTTTTTACCATTGAGCTAATAGAGGCTACCATACAGATTATATAAGTTATATTATGAGCATACTCTACCATACAGATTGGACACAAAAAAGGTTACATAGTGCCGCTTTAAATAACAGTAATACATTGTCTTCGGACTGTTAACCAGTATGTTGGTTGTCCTTGGGCCTTTCATGGAAACAAGGGGGAGAGCAAGTATTTTGTAGCGCCTAGGTTTTCCCCTAGGCCTGGGCGTGACATCATTATTATTTACAATACATTTTTTTTGTAAACACTGCGTTATGATTGGTTGAATAGCCTTCCCGCCCGGTCTGCAGAGCTGATGACCAGTGTTAATTTTGACAGCAAATTCTGATTTAGTCTTAAGGTGGTTACACACCGGCGAATATGCGAATATACGCAAAATTCGGACTCGTTCCGAATAATTAAAAGACGCTTTTTTCGCTCCGCGAAACTGGTGTGGAAGCTTGCATTGACTTTGTAAGGTTTAAAAAAAAAACGTATTATTCGCATGAAAAAAAACGCCCCGGTGTGTAAGGACCTTTAGTCTTTTGAATAACACATCATTTAGTTTTAGTAACATTTTAGTCTTCTGAAATTGTTTAGTCTTTTAGTCTAGTCTTAGTCGACTAAATATCAAAATCTTAGTCTTTTAGTCTTAGTTTTAGTCAACAAAAACACTACTGATGACCCCTTCCTGTTAGATTTACCAACTCTCATGGCCCAATTCTGACGTCCTCCCTCACAGACTCGCTGAATTAGGCGCGCATTCATGTGAAGTCCGTGAGGGCTTGAGGGTCTGTCTGTCTGTCGCTCCCATTAGAAATGGGTAAGTACTGAGGGCTCAGGCAGAGCCCTTTATGCACCCGTTCTGTAAGTCAGTGGTTCTCAAACTTTTTCATGTCAAGGACCCCCAAAATGATACGTATTTGGCCGCGGACCCCCATCTCAAAATATCTTTGTTCCAGGGACCCCTAGAAGCAAAGATTTGACCTACAAATGTTCGCTTTAAAATATATATATATTCAAAGATTTGCACACATTTTCACGAGTTTAGCAGATATACAAGCTCATAGCGCTATGAGCTTGTAGATCTGCTATTTTTGAATAGTGTAAAATTAGAAAAGTATAAAATATGGTTAAAGTGGTTAAAATGATTGTGAAGTATATTAACTAATTTTGCTGGGGACACCCATGGTATCCCCCCAAGGACCCCTGGGGGTCCCCGTACCCCACTTTGAGAACCAATGCTGTAAGTCATTATCCATGCAGACGTTAGCAAAGGGAATTACCCACAGTTCATAGCGTTACCAGGGGAATGAGGGGAATCCTCCAAAAGTCAATCACTTAGTATGCAAATGAGTATGGCATCGCAGTTGGTAGTGCTTTCTCACCGTTCTCTAAGGGAGACGGAATGGAGGAGATGTATTTAGTAGGCTACAAATAAAGGACACGAAATAAGGGAACACATTTACAGTATACAGTATACAGAATATGGCAATACAATTTTTTTTTTTTTTTTTTTTCAACAAACCCTAATCTAAACACAAATTAAAACGAACATAACGTAAATATATGTTTTATAACAATCAACAATCACAGGAGTTAAAGACTTTGTGTCTCCTACCGGAACCGCTTCAAATTATTGGCTTAGGAATGCGACAAAAACTAAAACAATCCATGAATTCAAGTCTCCATGGGGTGACTAATCGATAGAAAAAAACGTTTTGTTTGTGGTGAAAAAAAAGCCTTCAGTGAGGCTGCAGGGCTTGAGGGTTTAGGGCGGACATTGGCATTGGGCTTATGTAGCATTTGAAGATCGTAGAACAGATGGTTCATAGAGTCTCCTTGTGACTGAATGTTTTTCTATTACCGGTAAAATAAAACATGTTATACTGTACTCTGCCCTGAAGCAAATTTATTTTATTTAGATTTTGTCCACATTTAACCGAAAAAAAAACCCTTTGAGATCTGAGTTTACGAGTAAATAAAACACACATAAAATGGAAACAATATATATCATACGAAACATATATCGGTGCATTTAACATAACAATGATTTTAATGATTTTGACAACATTATTTAGTCTGTCTGTCTGTCTGTCTGTCTGTCTGTCTGCGAATCTATCTGTCTTTCTGTCCCTTTCACTTTAAAAGTTTTCCCTCAGTTAATTCACAGCTCTCCTTTTGTTAAATGACAGCTCACTGTGTGTGTGTGTGTGTGTGTGTGTGTGTGTGTGTGTGTGTGTGTGTGTGTGTGTGTGTGTGTGTGTGTGTGTGTGTGTGTGTGTGTGTGTGTGTGTGTGTGTGTGTGTGTGTGCGTGTGTGCGTGTGCACAGAGTGAATGCCCAGATCTTTCTGTTGGTCAGCAGCATTCCTGTCGAATTGTCCTGCACTCAGCAACATTACTGTGTGTGTGTGTGTGTGTGTGTGTGTGTGTGTGTGTGTGTGTGTGTGAGTGTGTGTGTGTGTGTGTGTGTGTGTGTGTGTGTGTGTGTGTGTGTGTGTGTGTGTGTGTGTGTGTGTGTGTGTGTGTGTGTGTGTGTGTGTGTGTGTGTGTGTGTGTGTGTGTGTTTCTCTCTTCAGCAAAACAACAGCCGGCCTCTCTCAAAAAGCTCCCTGTAACCATTCCACACACACACACACACACACACACACACACACACACACACACACACACACACACACACACACACACACACACAGAGTGTACCAGTGATATGGGGGGGTCTAGGGGGGTATGGGGTGGGGGGTGTGGGTGCGGGGGGGGGGTTGATATTATTGATCCCACAACAGCGAGTGAGACGAGAACAGAAGACCATATCGGGGACCACGAGCCACAGTGTGAGTACCACAATGACAATATGATATAAATGAATACAATCTAACAGAATTACTTACAATGTGAACTATATGTGCTGTTTTTAATGGGGGGAAAAAACTGCATTTGTGAATGAACGTTTTAAACCAGTAGAATATAGTGTAAGGATAACAATACAATGTATTATACATCAAAGTAGAATTAAAAAGGGTTATCTGCTTTAAACCATGGTTCTCAAACTTTAAGGACCACCCATAACTCTGAGAGTGTACAAATGGAACCAAATGCACCCTAACGGGTGCATTTGGTTCCATTTGTACACTCTCAGAGTTACCGATCATTTAGCTGGGGACACTCCTGGAAAGTCCCGCAAGGACCCTTTGAGAACCACTGGTTTAAACATAAATGAAATGTAAAAAAAAGATATAACATTAGTTGTATCTCTGTCTTACCTCTACTTCTCTCTGTCTCTGTCTGTCTCTTAGTCTCTATTCTCTCTCTCTCTCTCTCTCTCTCTCTCTCTCTCTCTCTCTCTCTCTCTCTCTCTCTCTCTCTCTCTCTCCAGAATGGACACACCTGCTGTGTGTGGCTACAGTTGATTGGCTGTCTCCTGCAGCCTGACGTAGAGATGTTCAGATACACCCCACCATGGCAGGTCCTCATGTGTCCCAGCAAGGTACTTTACAATACAACCACCTATGGCTCCAGTCGGAACCTCTCCCTCCGCTGTATAGCTCCGAGATGAGGTCCCACACGCCTGTTGGGCGGGACATTTTCAAATATTTTCCACTATGCATGATACTTACCCTTTTCCGCACATCGTATCCAAAAAGTAAAGGTCGTCCCCCCTGCTCTCAGATGTTTTAACTTCTAGCTGGAGAGAAAATCTAAGCGACGGGTTGAAACAAGCGTTTAAATCATTTTTTTTGTCAGCCAGTGGCCATGTTTTCCCAATTCAATCATACAGGAGCAGTACTGCGCAATGCGGACGGGGGTTGACTGGCCACAGGCTGACTAAATAAGCGATTTAAACGCTTGTTTCAACCCGTCAGTTAGATTTTCTTTTCCGCTACAAGTTAAAACATCTGAGAGCAGGGGGGACGACCTTTACTTTTTGGATACGATGTGCGGAAAAGGGTAAGAATCATGCATAGTGGAAAATATTCGAAAATGTCCCGCCCAACAGGCACCGAGCTGTCTGGGAGCGGTAGCGGTGGAAGAGGTTCCAAATGGGGCTACAACCACCCCAATCTGGGAACCCATCGCCAAATAAAAAAGGAAAAACAACGCCCTCTGCTGTTTTTTACTCTTTCACTTAGCTCTGGGGGGAGCTAAATGGAGCACCCATGTGCAAGGAAACCGTCGTTTTGGTCTGCCTTCAGCCTTTCACTTCCGGTGGTGCGACTATGTTTTCATTCCCACTAACAATATTTCTACACGGAACACTAACACCACTTCCAGAGAACATGGATCGTTTTGGTTATAAGCCCACTTGTTTCTATGATGAAAGAGCAAGTTAAAATGTGAATATCTTTCTGTGGTTTTGTCTGCTCCGAGGACGCTATTGTTAAATGAGTTTCGGTTAGTTTCTAGTGGGGAAGGATCGGCACACACGTAAATCCCGCCCACTACATTTGATTGGGTAAAGCACGGCCTGCTTCCTGATCTGAAGGCACGCCCACTTATAGGCCAGTGCGTACGCGATATGACGAACCCCCCCGACAGATTCAAGCGGAGAGCAGAATCTGTTCTTGAGAGACTACAACCACCCTAACACCACCCTAGCTCTGGTCCATAGCGTTAGAAGGAGTTCTCCATAACGCTATGGTGCTTTCAAGCCGTTGCCTGCACACCCCAGGCTGCGCAGCCTCTCCTCTTTAGTAAAAATAAAAAATACACTTTCGCTACTCACCAAAACAAAGACCGTTTTATGAAAGTTGAAAGCCTACTTTCCTTAGTGGGAACACTCTGAGCCCCCCACCTCACGTCTAAAATACACTTTTTTGGCCAGAAAATAAAATATTTCACCGGAAGGAAAAGTCTGGTCAATAGAAAATGTCCATAGATAGACCAGATCTGTCGGGGGCGCAGTGGAGTGATTGATTGATTGATTGATGTACTTTATTTAGTAAGACATGAGAAACAGTACTGTACATGGAAGTACAATACAAGTTCACAATACAAGGTCTACTAAACTGGATAACTCGTAAGGCACTAAGCTTCATTAAAATGAGTTCCCACGCACACAAATCATGATGACATATAAGAGACAGACAGATATACACTACTATACAGAACGTCATACAATCAAGGTAACTGGTATGAGACATAAGAAATATGTACAAGAGAAAAGGGGGGGGGGGGTGTTGCATAGCATGAGAAAGGGTAACTAAAAAAGGTTTTCCTTACGGTGTAATTTTTTCTTTTCTGGACACATTTTTTCAATTTTAGATGTGAGGTGGGGGGCTCTGAGTGTTCCCACTAAGGAAAGTAGGCTTTCAAAATCGTAAAACTGTCTTTGTTTTGGTGAGTAGCGAAAGTGTATATATTTTTTAATAAAGACGAGAGGCTGCGCAGCCTGCGCTACCGGGGGTGTGCGAGCAACGGCTCGAAAGTACCATAGCGTTAAGGAGAACTCCTTCTAACGCTATGAACCAGAGCTAACATCACCCTAACACCACCACATGTTCAGCCTTATCTTTAATTGGTCCTCACTAATGCTGGCACCATTGATTTCTGTGTACTCACTCATGGGAGGGCTGTGGACAGTTCAGAAACTGTGACATCATCGATAGTTACGTTTGGTCATTTCAAACCTGACTTAAAAACGTGTAATAGTTTTAGTAAGAACAATGGCTTCTATTTCAGCATGCTAACTTTCCAGGAAAAGAAAGGCTGTGGTTTCTATTCTATTGGAATCCCCCATCGATGATGTCACTGGTAGGCAGGTTTCTGCAAGAAATGATTTCATCTCATAACGAGCATTAGTGAAGATCAATTATATGAAGATAAGGTTGAAGTGCTCCTTAAACACTATCTACTACTATCAACTTTATACTAAATGACACTGTTACATTATCTTTGCACGCTTTGTAATGTTCTATAATAATAATAATAATAATTATTATTATTATTACCCTTATTATTATTGTTGTTGTTGTTGTTGTTGTTGTTGTTGTTTGTTTTTACTCTGTATAAGAGTGTTAATGTTCAGTGTTATCTTCTCTATCCTTGAAGTTTGTTTTTCAATGTTTGAAGTGTGTGTGCATCATGTGACCACTGGAGGTCAGTGTTGCAACGTGTGAACACAGAGTTGTGTTCTATTTGAACCTGTCACTCAGTCAACTAGTTTGACTACAAATATGACACTTTGCTTCGGACATTAAATAGTTTGTGTTCTTTTCAGTGCTGATAGAAAAGCTAAACAGTATGTGGTTTTATTAAAGGTGGTGTAAGTGATTTTGAGGATTTTCTCAAGTGGTTAAAAAGTTAAAGCTCTATTATCCAGACAGTACTCATTGCTATATAGAGTGTTTGTTCAGTAACAGGAGTCTCCATGTCTCTCCAGCTCTTTAATAAACAGAAAATACATTTTCAGGTGGGTTGCCGATTTCGGCCATTCAGGAGAGACTACGCTACCCGCCATTATCAGCTTATAACATTTACAGTGTTCCAGTTGCAATTGTGTCTGCTTATCACTTTCATCTGTTTATCCTCGATCCTGTGAGTTCTCTCTCCTGATTGGGTAAAAATTGTATCCTGACCTGAAAATAAATAAATGAATGAACTTTTTTCAGTTCAGTATTAGAGCTCGAGAGACGGGAGAGAAGCCTGTTACTGATCCAACAACACTGTAGAGCAGGGGACTTCAACAGGGGGTCTGCGATCCCTAGGGGGTCCTCAGAGATACTACAGGGGGTCCGACAAATCTTTGTACGATGATGGGGAACATTAGCCAAAAATAGCAGATCTACAAGCTCACAACGCGAGGCGTTGTGAACTTGTAGATCTGCTACTCACCATTGTATCCTCTACGACAGAGTATAAGGTTGGTCTTCCCTCTCCGAGAGGAGAACTAGACACTGGTACCAGTTTATTTTTAAGGCTATTGATGGGAAGGTATACCGCCATACATTTCATTGTTGTTTGATTGGAAAAAAGCACTCGCCAGACCCGCTCAAGCGACTGGCTTACGCTCAGTGCCGGATTTATAGGAGTTGAGGCCCATGGGCTAGAGTAATTTCCGAGGCCCCCATTCGCGGGACACATGCACGTGCGCGCAGCACCAAAAAATCGGAGGCCCCCCCAGTTGGAGGCCCGTGGGCTGCAGCCCACCCTAGCCCAACGGTAAGTCCGCCCCTGCTTACGCTCGAGGTTCCACCAGTGCAGTTAGAGCTTTCTGCTTTGATGCTCCTATTTCATGGAATACCTTGCAACTCGAGCTAAAAAAATAACCCCCCAATTTCCTATGGACAATTTAATAACTTACTCTTAAATTTACTCTTAAATCTCCCCACAACCTCAATATGTGACTTATCTAGACTGCCCTATAGCGTGTCTGATATCATGTCTAGACGGGCGGGTTCAAAATCTGCGGAGAAAAATTCCGCCGGATTCTATTGGTTCACCGATCTGTCCTCCCCAATGTGTAGCATTGAGAGCCCTGACGTCACAACATTTGGAGCGACGCCCACTACACTCTGGTTGGTTGAGGAAATGAAACACTTCCTATTCCCGGAACATCAACTGGTTGGTCCAGGCTTTTATTTTTTAGCAAAAATAAAAAATAAAAGCCTGGAGATCAAGGCTAGGTCTTATCTTGTTGTTTCTGTGTTTTTATATGTTGTATTGTTGAATTGTAGAATGTACTGTTGATTTCTCTTGTGTGTGTAATCTTAATCTTGTTCTGTAATTTCGACAGCATTGCATAATGAGGGTGAACCTCAATGCTCTTTTTCGAGAATAAATAAAGGTTTCAATCAATCAATCAATCAATTCGTGGATATTTTTTAGTTTTTGCCGCATTCCTAAGCCAATAATTCGATGACCAGCGGACCGGTAGGCAGCGGTTCCGGTAGGAGTCACAAAGGAGACTCTTTGTGTCTCCTACCGGAACCGCTGCCGGTCATCAAATTATATTGGCTTATATGCGACAAAAACTAAAAAATATCCATGAATTCAAGTCCCCATGGGGTGACTAATCCATAGAATAAAGTCATTTTGGGGGTGAACTATCCCTTTAACACTTATTTTAGCATTAAATAATATCACTTTCACCGCCTTTAATAAAAGTGTGTGGCTTTATGAGAGAGAAACTATGTGCCGTGTCAGCGTTAAGCCTGGTTAATATGACATGACACTGTGAGGGTGCAAAACCAGACTTTGACCAGGATGGATGAATCAGTTCTCTGCTGTAGAGGAATCACAACCTTATAACAGTGTTGCCAAGTCTGCTTATTATAAGCACATTTGGGCTTG
Source organism: Gymnoscopelus braueri (assembly GCF_963280865.1). Lineage (NCBI taxonomy): Eukaryota > Metazoa > Chordata > Actinopteri > Myctophiformes > Myctophidae > Gymnoscopelus > Gymnoscopelus braueri. Next base: position 9,734,543 of record NC_137607.1, read on the forward strand.
TTTTGTTGTCTGTGGGCCTAAACGTCGCTCATAAATATCTCTTGTTTTCCCTTTTTTATATGTATATTTTAGTTTAGTTTTTTCAAAATGTTTTGACATGATAACATAGATGACAACAAACTATACAATACATACATCGTACACCTACATACACTTATACACTTAAACAATAGGGAGACAAAATTAAATTAAAGAAAGCAAAGCTTGTAAATATCTCTATGGTAAATATAGTTGTTGGTTTTGCAGTTTTTTGGGCAGCTTGTTTCTACGGTGTCGTTGCTTATTTGGATAAACCAGTGGTTCTCAAACATTTTGGTCAAGGACCCCCAAATTAATCCGTTTTTGTCCGTGGACCCCATCAGAAAATATTTTGTGCCAGGGACCCCCATACAACATTCCACATTTTTTAATATACATTTTTCAAGAATTATTTTGAAAATAGTAGATCTGCAATCTACAGTAGATCGAGCTATTTTCAAATAACTCGAGCGTGTGTGTGTGTGTGTTCATGTGGCCTATGGTCACTTCTTTTGGGCTTGTGTTCATAGACCTGACCGCTTGTTTCTCTTGTAAGATCTGGCAACACTGCCTTATTGCCGAGAATGAAGTTCATGGAAGACAATAAGTAGTTTTGGTTGGTTGCACCCTTAAAGTAGGAGACCATAACATGTCTCAACCTCTATGTCTGGACCACCATAGTGGTTCTCAAAGTGGGGTCCTTGAGGGGGTTCCAGGGGGTCCCCAACAAAGTTAGTTAATAGCATAGAGATCAGATTAACCACTTTGACCAAACCCTATATAACCCCAGGGAAAAATCAATTAAAGTGGAAGTAAAAACGATAAAAACACAAATAAACTCATAAAAACTAAAACAAAAGAAGTAAAACCCTCAAAAAGTGAGAAAGTCAAAATGGGTGATGATCTGGGAACGCATCTGTGTCCTTTTAGATTTTCTTTGGCTGTTCAAAAATAGCAGATCTACAAGCTCATAGTGCGGCACCTAGTTCCACGCTATGAGAACATTTGTACATTTGTGCAAATCTTTGAATACATATATATTTTTGGAAACAATGTTTTTAACTCAAATAGCTGCTTCTGGGGGGGGGTCCCTGGAACAAAAATATTTAGCAAATGTTAGCTGTAAAAAATATATATATATTCAAAGATTTGCACAAAATCTTCACGATTTTTCAAAAATAGCAGATCTACAAGCTCATAGCGTGCCACACTATGAGCTTGTAGATCTGCTATTTTTTTAATAGCCAAAGTATAATTTTAATGGTTAAAGTGGTCAGCTCCAATAAATACCAACAATAAAATATTTAAATAAATCCTAAAACCTACAGGGAGCCAGTGAAGGGAAGACAGAACTAACTGTCTGTCTGTCTGTCTGCTTGCCTGTCTGTGTGTCAGTGGGTGGAGTGTATAGCAGATGAATGATAAGCAGGCTGACCTTTGTCAGTTTAGAGTCACTCAGTTCAGACTCACTGACGTTCACTTAGTTTGTCATTACTGTCAGATACAGAGAGAACTACGCCATATATAGGTAAGAATGCTGTAGTATTATCATTCATTATTATTATCGGATTATTATCAGATTATTATCATTAAGTAAACAAGAGTCTTATATCTAGAATGTATTCAGTGCTGGAGAGTAACTACGTAAATTGTTTGGGGTACATTTACTTTGACACTTTAGATACTTCTACTCCACTATGTCAGAAGCAAACATTATGCTTTTTACTCCATTAGAGTGACAACTTGAATTGCAAGTTAAGATTTAGATTATCAATGCAAAACATGCATTAACCACTTAAGCCCTATTTTAACCTTTGGATATTTTGTGGGGGAAATTGTCAATTTTTTAAAGATGAATTAGTTTTGCTCTGGCACTACAAGTATATTTTGATGTCAATACTTTTACTCAAGTCATATAGTGAATGCTTATTTATTTTTATTTATTAATTGTTACGAATTGTAATGGCTTGGTTCTTTGGTTCTAGAGGGTTGTGTGGTTGGATCTGACTCCAGATCAGCCGGAAGGACATGACAGGATACTTAGAAACACTTAAAAAAAGCTGACAGCAATCTGATCCAAGACCAGTTAGCCTACTGTGCGTTGAGCCTACATGCATGGTGATTATGTGTCCAAGTTTGTGCATCAGTTGATGTTTTATTAACCGGAATATATATATATATATACGTTTCCTCCCCAAACTGTTCCTCTCTTCAAGGAACGCTCGCAGTTCAGAATACAAACTTGAAGCAATGATTGCAGAATGAACCATTGGTACAGCTAGTTATTGATACTGTACTGTAGCCGGTCCGCTAGACACAAGTCCTCTAGATCCTTATGCTGTTGTTTTCTCTCTCGTCATAATACTGGACATTATTACAGCTGCAGTGTAGCTACAGGAAATTATAGCTACATTATAGCTACAGTGTAGCTACAACAGCTATAAGCTGACAGCTGAACAAGTTCAATGGGTGTCGGACACAGAACAGAACGGTTCTGAAGTTCTGAACTGTTTTTACAGTGTTGTGTTTCTGTGGAACTTCTGCTGTTGTTTCAGTGTGTTTAGACAGGATCACAGCAGCTAGTGAGAGGAACCTCTTGTGTTGGCTGTTAGGTCATCTTTAATATGACCCCTCTCTCTCTCTCACACACACACACACACACACACACACACACGCACACGCACACGCACAACTTTGTATTACCGACATTTTAGGACAGTGATTTTATAACCCTAACCCTAAAGCCCGAATGTAGCCGATCTACAAGCTCACAACGTGTCGCGCTGCCAATGGGTTGTCAGCTTGTAAATCTGCTATTTTTGGTGTGTGCCCACTAGCGTATATAACTCCAACCCTAACCCCTCTGAACCTAATGTTTAAAGGGATAGTTCACCCCCAAAATGACTTTTTTGCTATGGATTAGTCCCCCCATGGAGACTTGAATTCATGGATATTTTGGTGTTTTTGTCTCATTCCTAAGCCAATAATTTGATGACCGGCAGCGGTTCCAGTAGGAGACACAAAGGAGACGCTTTGTGTCTCGGAACCGCTGCCTACCGGTCTGCTGGTCATCAAATTATTGGCTTAGGAATGCGACAAAAACAAAAAAAATCCATGGGGTGACTAATTGATAGGAAAAAAAGTATTATTTGGGGTGAACTATCCCTTTAAACTATACTTGTGGGGAGTGGGGACATTTGGCCCTCACAAGTAGTTACAGTAGTACCCCCCCACACACACACACACACTCACACACACGTTAACGTGAGGTAATACATTAGCTCTGGGTGTGTATCTCCTCTCTCACACACATCTCTCTCTGCACTCTCAGCCAATCACCTTCCAGTACAGTAGAGCGCAGTCCTTATCAGAGGTACACAGTTCACTGACTGACACACACGCGCACGCACACACACACACACACACACACACACACACACACACACACACACACACACACACACACACACACACACACACACACACACACACACACACACACACACACACACAGTTGCACTGACTTTCTGTATTTGAGTGAGAGAATGGACGCGCGCACGCACGCACGCACGCGCGTGTGTGTGTGCGTGCGTGCGTGCGTGCGTGTGTGACTATCTCTGTCACCCAGCTCCTCTCCTGTGCAGAGGAATTGTATATTACCCTACTGTCTGTCCCTGAGACAAACAACCTGTCTATCTGTCTGTCTATCTATCTGTCTGTAGTGTATACAGGGTATCTGCACATTTATAAAGAGACACTTTAATTTATAATACCTCTAAAATACAGATAAATAGAAGATAAGACCATTACTGCGTCAAAAGTAATCAACAAACTATACTATAAACACATTTTCAAACTATGGCCTATAGGACATAGAACAAAGGATTTTGGCCAAAACACTTAGTGAGTTTTTGTTTGTACATTTTCTAAAGTCTTTGACAATAATGACAAGCCCACAATAGTGATACCAGGCTGACCCTGCATGGCACAGTCATAATCTGGTGTAATAACCTGAATGCCAGAGTTTATGTCCATAATCCTCTGTATATGAGGTTTGATGCCAGTTTATCAGTGAAGTACTGTAATAACTTCCTGGTTATAAACGTTAATAACCAAACATTCCTGAGACGTTCCTGAGACGTTCCTGAGACTACAGTATAACCTTATTCCTAAACTAAACCTCAGTAAAACTATGGCTAACCCTATACTTATTTCTAACCTTATCCTCAGTAAAACAAATACAAGAATACAACAACCGCTGGTACCCCCAAATTGATATGTATTTGACCGTGGACCCCGAACTCAAAAGATTTGGTGCTAGGAACCCCCAGAAGAGAAGCACCATATCAAGACTTTATTTTAATTTTTAAATAGCCTATCTACAAGCTGTGAGCTTGTAGATAGGCTATTTTTGGATAGCCAAAGTGTAACATTTTAAATAGCTCAAAGGGTTAACATGATTGTGATGCTGTAATAACTAATGTTATTGAGGACCCTTCAAGGACTCCTGGAGCAGTGCTTCTTAAATATTTTCATATGAAGCAACCCCAAAATGTATATTTATTTGACTTTGAAAATATTTTGTGCCAGGGGAGGTTCCCTGGCACAAAATATTTTCAAAGTCAAAGATAAGAGAAGATTGTGTCAACGCATTGTTGTGAGCTTGTCGATCGGCTATTTTTGAATAGTAGCCAAAATATAACATAGGGGCTTAAGTGTTTAAACTGTTCCTCATTGTAGTTGGGGACCCCCTGGATCCCCTTCAAGGACTCCTGGGGGTCCCCGGACCACACTTAAAATACTGACTCTGAAACCAGTGGCTCAGGTCATTCAAAGTCCTACCAGCAGGTGGCAGCACTTTGCTGTTACATTCAGCAGAGAAACCTGCACATAAGGTAGTTTTTATTCCTACTATGTCCCGTCAGACAATGTAGGCTATTATCATCTGTTTGATGATTTTCCATTTCTTGGGCTTTGCATGCAGAGTGTATTTAAAATGTAGCCTACAGCTTCCTTTATGATAAAACCAACCTCAATACACAAGTGATAAAAGGTAGTCAACTGACATTTTTCGTCATAGTTTTAGTCGACAAAATCAACACTGCATGACAGGAGGAATAGAAGCAGGGCTGTTAGATACCGTGGTTGCATCGCATCACATCATGCTCCCCTGGTTTGTAGACATGCTGTAAAATCACCGCCTTTTTACACTGATTTGGGGAATTTGCTGGTCCTAGTTGTACCATGCTGGTCCTAGTTGTACCATGCTGGTCCTAGTTGTACCATGCTGGTCTTAGTTGTACCATGCTGGTCCTAGTTGTACCATGCTGGTCTTAGTTGTACCATGCTGGTCTTAGTTGTAACATGCATGCTGGAGTCTGAGTTCTGGAAGCTGCCCAAGGCTTTAGTGGGACGTGTGTGTGTGTGTGTGTGTGTGTGTGTGTGTGTGTGTGTGTGTGTGTGTGTGTGTGTGTGTGTGTGTGTGAGTGAGAGTGTGTGTGTGTGTGTGTGTGTGTGTGTGTGTGTGTGTGTGTGTGTGTGTGTGTGTGTGTGTGTGTGTGTGTGTGTGTGTGTGTGTGTGTGTGTGTGTGTGTGTGTGTGTGTGTGTGTGCTATGCTGCTTAGCCTATAATTGTGACACGTTTGTGACATTCAACTTTGTACCTTTCTACTCATGTGAGCAACAGGCCTACTTTATGTCACGTTCAGCTGATCCGTCGCTGGAGGGACTCACTCGCCAAATCACACCAGATCTACAAGCTGTCCAAGGCGTTGTGATGCAAAGCGTTGTGAGCTTGCAGATCTGTTGTTTTTTGATGATCGAAACCGTTTTACTGTAAAGAGTGCTTTTCCTCTTCTCGTTGCACATGGCCCTTCGGTGCACACCTTTTATGGTGTTAAATGGGGGCGTGGAACAATGCAGATGATGCACACATGAACGCACAATTGATTTACGTACAGGTGGAAATAATCACCTGATACACCTGCGATGCACACAAATTAAGACTGTACACATTTTTTCATGAATCCCACATTGGTCTACTTAGAAGCAAACCTAATACGGGAAAACATACATTTTCTTTTTTTTAAACCCTTTTGTCTCCTCAATTTAGTCATTATGCAATTGATTTCTCCCCCCACACATTTCTGTCTGTTGTCAGTTGTCACAGCCCTGTACGCTCCGTGACAAATATCTTCCCTCCCCCCGAAACACAGGTTAATTGTGTTTGTGTATAGATCGACACTCGGCAAAGCCGGATGCACCATGGTGGGTTTGAACCCACAACCTCCGTGGTGGTGGGTAGGGCACACAAGAGATCCAGTAGAAGTAAAATACAAGTCATTTTATGTTTGGTTGGTTGTGCTCGGGTGTTGCGCTCTGAAAATAGAAGATCTACAAGCTCACAACGCGTCGCAGCGCGACGCGTTGTGAGCTTGTAGATTGTAGATACATGCTGTGTGCTTGTAGATTGTAGATACATAAATTGTATTCAAAAGACTATGACTTTTAAAACTAAATCAAAATGTGCTGTCAAAATCAACACTGTGTATAAAGCGCTTTGAGAATGAGGCCTGTTGTGTTCTGATGTTTGTTTGTCTGTCTTTGTTTCCAGAGACTGTCATTGGCTGCATGTGACTCTAAACATGAAGCACTCCCATCGGCCGGGTACCTCCATCACCCTGCTCTAAAACCCCATCACCCTGTTCTAGAACCACACCCCCACCCTGCTCTAGAACCACACCCCCACCCTGTTCTAGAACCACATCCCCACCCTGTTCTAAAACCACACCCCCACCCTGTTCTAGAACCACATCCCCACCGTGTTCTAGATCCCCACCACCTGCAGCGCCCTCTTCTGGAACCCCGTCCCCACCAGCACCACCTGGTACCAGAACCCACCAGAAGAAGCCAGTCTCCAGCGGTGACGGACGGCGGTCCCCAGAGGGTTGTGATGGAGAGCAGCACCCCCAGACGGTGGGTCATCCAGCCCATGTCTCCCCGGCTGGACCAGACGGACCTGCGGACGCTGGTCAGCCCCGTCCACTCCGACCCCCCCGACCTGGACCACCTCGACTGGACTTACACGGCAAGGTTATTAGAGTTTTTATTCGATTTCAGTTCTATAATCGATTTCAGTTTGTTTTAATTCATTTTTAAAGCTGGTTTGTTAGATGAGTTTCATTACATGCTTTTAGTGTTGATTTTTTTAATTATTTTTTTAATAGGTTTAGTTTTTAGCTTTTATCTCAATATGGAGTATTTGTATCAGGGGTGAGATAGAATGTTTTTGAAAACATTTGAAGCGAGAAATAGACAATGAAGTAAGCGGAAATTGATACTATTGTATCAACAGAAAAAAAATATTTGGCCTCTTCCTTACTTCCTTCACAGGTCTTACCAATTATACTAATGAAGGCTCTGTTCCGTTTAGTGTAGACCCGTAAGGCTCCATTTGGTTCCTCAAGAGTTATACACCCGTAAGCGGACATTATAAATGTTTTTGCACTGGCAGATTCGCCTGGTTTCCAGGCTAAGCCTGTGACAGTGTGACACATTTATTGGCAAGGCGCCAGCCAGATGGCTTGTGTAAACAAACCGGTGTGTGATTCCCTTCTACACTATTCAATTCCAAATGCAAAACATAAAGATAACTGAGGAAAACAGAGAATGTAATATTTTGTGGACAGAGTCGTTTGCTTTCAATGCCAATGCTGCTGGATTGCTTGATCTGCTGTGAGAAGTTATCTAATGAATGCTCGTTAACATGTATTTGTATGACAATAATTGTGATAGACTGATATACAATTAATAGCCCGTGTTGCCTTCATTATAAGGCTCAAATATGTTTGCGGCTCCAGACAGATTTTGTATTAGTTTTTTTGGGTCCAAAATGGCTCTTTTGACATTAAAGGTTGCTGACCCCTGGACTAGGACTAAAGCTAAGGGCATTTTATCTATGGTTTTAGTTACTTTTAGTTAACTATTATGACCTTGTTCCAGGAGAACCACCTCCTCCTCGTCCAACACCCTGGGCGGTGACAGCATCTCGGTCAGCCGCAGTCAGCCCTCGGTGGTGGTGTTGTCGGAGGACCACCAGCCCAGGGACCGCTGGGGGTCCGGGGGAGACGTGCTGGTTCAAGCCAGACAGGTCAGTTTTTACTCTGTTACATGTAAAAAGTCCTGTATTCATTATACAAACATTAGCCAAATCTACAGGCTCACAATGCGTTGTGACCAGGGCTGTCACCATTACAAATTGTCGATTGATTAATTGTCACTCAAATAATTGTGATTAACGATTTAATTGTGTGTTTAGCGTTAAACATTAGAACACATGAATACAAATTACATTTCTGTTTGCCTTTTAGGCTAGTAATCACAAATTGCACAGGGCATTATGTGACAAAACTTAAATATACAAAGACATTATTGACATATTTAAACATTTTATGTAGAAATAGCAGAAATAGCTGATCTACAAGCTTACAATGTGCAACGAAGTAACACGTTGTAAGCTTGTAGATCTGCTATTTATGCTATTTTTACATAAAATGGAAAAATAGCATTACAACACTTTTTTAATATTTTTTAAAATATTTGAAAATGTGTGAAAATATTTCAACATGGAAACGATTATGACGATTATGCAAAAATGATTGCGATTATCTCAAATAATTGCAATTAGACGATTTTGTAATGTGTGACGCTGTAGTGTAGCATGATCAAGTAGAGCATTAATTTTGGAAAAAACACAATATGTTAGAATGTGGAGATTACAGGTTTCTGCCTGACAGCAACGATATACATGAATTACCGCTTTCACATTCATGTTGAGCTATTTACTGTACATTCCTGCTCATGTAAACATTTCTTAATGAATGTAAAATTGGTTCCTCCTTATTCACCAGATTCTGTGTATCTCATAACGTAAATACCAAAAGTCAACACAAGATTAAATCAACAGAGCGACTGCTTTCACTTTTACATTGCGCTACATTGCTGCTAATTAAGACATCAATAAATGTCAATAATGGGACGATCGTGTTCATTGAATTGTGGGAAGCCAAAATCGTGGTCACGGCTATTATTCGATTAAGCCATTCAATCCGGGAACGCATGTGTCACTTCAGATATACAAGCTCATAGCGCGCAAGCTTGTAGATCTGCTAATTGCTTTTGAAAACTTGTGAAAATGTGTGCAAATCTTTGAATACTGCACATAGGTTTTTTAAAGCGAACATTTGTAACTCAAATCTTTGCTTCTGTGGATTCTACAAATGTCTAAATCCTAACAGTTTGATCTGCAAAAATGATTTTTAGAAAAATAGCAGATCTACAAGCTCATGCCATGCTACGAGCTTGTAGATCTGCTATTTTTGAATAGCCAAAGTATGAAAATTATGGTTATAGCTCAAATCTAAAATGACACAGATGCGTTCCCGGATTGAATGGGTTAAACACACCTATAAATGTCAATAATCGGACCATCGTGTTCATTGAATTGTGGGAAGACAACATCGTGGTCACGACTATAATTCGATTAATTGTGCAGCCCTACTTGAAATGATACTTAAACACAGTATACTGCACATGTAATGAATGACTGTCCTCCACCGTGACAGGTGGCCGTGTCCAAGGATGGAGGAGGGGGGAGTACCAGTGACGAGTGGCAGCCCAGCAGCCCCAGCATCCCCGGGACCCCCACCAGGTATAGGCCTACGGCATGTGATCATGATCATGAGCTTTATTCATATACTGTAGCACTGTTCATACGTAGAAATGCAGCTCAAAGTGCTGTACAGTACGGCACAAATGAAAACAGATTAAAAACAATACAGCGGAAATTTAAACAGATTCAAAACAATCAAATGAAAAAGTCAGAGTCTGAAATGACACCAAGACGTGTAACTCCTGACTTAATCAAGGGAGTTAGAGGCCCAAGACTATTAAAAGTCATGTCTCTACTGTACTGTTACTAAGTGTCTCTATAACATATCGTTGCTGTCCGGCAGGAACCAGCTAACTCAATTTTTCCGCTTTTGCATTTTTTCCCCATAAATCAGTGCCTTCACGTCTGTGTGTTGGTAAAAAAAAATATTGAACCAATGAAAAGTATTAAAAAGTGCTTCTGACAAAAGCAGCTAACTCCATTGGATCCTCAAACTTTCTGCTAAACCAGCTAACTTCAGCAAAGGGGGGTGGAGTTAGCTGGTTTTGCTGACTCCAGGCTCCACCCCCTTTTGACCTCCAACCTCATTGTGAGCTTGGAGGTCCATTCAGCTGTTCTTATAAATGATGAACAAAACCTCCTAACTCCATTTATTTATTTATTTTTCCTGAAAAATGAACATTTTGGAGTTAGCTGGTTCCTGCCGGACAGCAGAGATATATATGTGCTCTAGTATAAATAGGTACTGTTACTGATAGGGTTAAATAAGTACCCTATAAATAGGGCTGAGCCCAAGAAAGCGAAGAGATGGTTTTTGTTCTAAGACCCAGAGATTTGACCAGTCGACATAAAGAAATGAGAGTCAGACAAAGACGGATGTAAGTCCAAGGATGAAACAGTTCTGTATTGCCTGAGCGTGCTCACGAGGACAGTACAAGTTACAGACAAGAATAATAATCACACACTAACGTTACAAATACAGGCAATAGTATTTATACACAAGTTGGAGTCCGGACATCAGATATGAGGTGGATCCTAATATGAGGTGGATCCTAACTATTGGTTAAGACCCTCAGACGTCAGATCATATCTGATGAGCTGGCATCAGGGTGTCATCATAATAAGTTGTTGTTCATCTTATAAGTATCCTTGTGTACAACTTATGGTTCCATAAACAAGTTATTCCTTCGATATCATAGGACATGTGGCAGGTTTATCTGTGACAGGGTGACAGCTGACAGAGTAAATTAGTGACAATATCCCGGTCATACAGGTCATCTTACACAGATACAGGTCATTTGACATTTAATCACAACGCGTTGACCAAGACATGTTTTTACTGATTGGAAACATGGAGCTGGCACCAGATAGCAAATATGGAGCCAGCTACATGGCCTTGGTAGGGAAAGTATAGTAGAGTTACAAAAAGCATGTTTAAAAGACTGAAGTACAGGCCCAAAAAGACATCACTATATTCATTTAGCTGGTTAGATTGATATTTCTAGATCATATCAATCTGGTCCACAAAACATATCCATCAGTTACTATTGCTGCTATAGTACTGTAAGAGTCTCTGCTATAGCTTATACACGTGTTTTGGTATAAATACTAAGTGTCTCTGCTATACAGCTAGGATTATACACATGTCTACAGCTACATTTATTGCTCATTTATATACCTCATGCATCATAGCACATTTATATTATGTTTACCTTTTTCTTCTCCCTGCTATTATTATGCTATGCTGATTTGGATACTGATGAATATTAGATGGTCAGTTTTTTTTCCTTCTTTTTGCTATTACTATTGTCATTGTTGTTGTAGCACACAGTGCTTTGTGGACTTCACAAAATTGCAGTTCACTTCTTCTACCATGTATGAGTAGTTAGTTGACAAATGCTGTACAGGTTCAGAGGTGAACCTGTACAGCAGGGGTGGGCAACTTTGATGATGGAGAGGGCCACTGTATTTCCACACTCACTCCAAAGGGCCACAGTTCATACTGTTGGCAGACACACGCGACGCGTTTTGAGCTTGTAGATCTGCTATGAATTGGTATCCTGATTTTTATTTTGCTATTTTTTAATTGGAATAATATATCAGTATTCCTATATTAACCTGCGGGCCGCATTAAGTGAAGGTGGGGGGCCGCATGTGGCCCCGGGCCGCCAGTTGCCCATGCATGCTGTACAGCATTGTACCTGTAGCTGTACTACACTTGTATTTAAACTGTACTTCCATGTGCATTTTCTCTGCAACCTTCTGAACAAAGTATTCAATCAATCAATCAATACTTTTGATGCTTTTGTCTGACGCTAAAGTAGTATGATCAAGTTAATGTGTGGCAAAAACACAACATTTTAAAATATGCAGACAAGCGGTTTATGCCCAACAGCAACCATATACAGCAACACAGGGTTTTTCAGAAAGCTGTTTTTAGAAGGCATTTGTAGAATCGGGCTCAGGTCTTCATGGTTTAAAATAAACACTTGCGATGCTGTTGTGCAGACTTTAATTCTAGTTTACAAAATACAAACCTCCTGATCTGATTGTGCTCCATGCAGTCCCACCAGCCCCTCCAGCAGCTCGGGCTCTCACAGCGGGTTCTACTCCTTCGTGGAGGACCCCGGCAGCCCCGAGGCCCAGCTCAACCAGGCCTGGATGCTGTCTGCTCAGAGGCAGGAGCAGCTGGCCACGCTGAAGGAGGAGAGGGGATTCAAACTGCAGACCTACTCCAGCGGCAGGAGGCCAGAGAGCCTGTTTCAGGAGAGCAACGGGGACTCACGCTACAAGGTAATTCCACTACAAGCTGTTCAAGGAGTTAAAGTGACATTTCACTTAAAAAAGTGGGTCATTTTATCGTCTACTCAGGCTCTTGTGAACACCCGGACAGTTTTTAAGTTGCTTGATTCAGTATTTAGATATTTGATATAAATGTTATCAGACACTATTCAAGCCCATTATAACTTCAAACTTCAACATTTTTAACATGTTAGATTCATCTAAAACACCCGTCCTTGGTTCTGGTGACTCATCCTGCCCTCCTAATACGTGAGGGCTGAGGGGGCCGTGTTTTTTCGATTACTTTTTATTTTTATTTTTATTAAATTGTTTAATTTCCCCCTAAAAAAAAAACATTCTCATCACATATTAGAAGGACAATATCAGTCACCAGAACCAAGGACGGGTGTTTCCGAGGAATCTGACATGGTTAGAATGGGGTTCGATTGTTTTGTGGAACAAGGTCAGTTGATCTCCTTCTGGTGTTATGTGCCCAGGTGGACCAAGAGGAAGACGAGGAGGCAGAGGGACAGGAGAAACATCTCAGGAAGGACATCATTCGCAGTCAGGCTCCCAAGATGAAGCCTCCGCTGAAGCAGCAGTGGAGCGGGGTGGAACATCTGGACCTGAGCACCATGCAGCCCCTGAGCACCATGCACCCAGAACCCAAGAGACTCATTGAGGGGTTCAGTGTGTGCTACAGCCCCTCCCCCTCCAAAACACCAAGGTTCGTAGAGTTAAAGGTTTAATGACATTCACTTTTACACCACATTCAAAGTCTTTGTCCTGGTCCTTCAAAAGTGTACAAAAAGTTTTAAGTGAAAATTCCATTCCAGTGATCAATGGCAGGTGTTTTTCTCTCACATTTCTAAAGCCTTTTCAACTGCAATGAAAAAAGAAATCTTTGCCTGCGGGTGTCGCTGGTGAGGGATTTTGCCTGTCAATCATCGCCTCTGCTCCGCCCCCCCCAAAGGAAAGGATAGGGGAGGGGAGGGGCGAGGAGGAGAGTGGGCGGGATTATTCGACAGTGACCTCACTGTCGAAGGGCCAAGCTCAGATTACTTTTCAGCCTAATTATTCAGAAAACCCCAGACCACAGAAAATCCACTGAATGTTTTATGTTCAGGGTTTTTGGGTGTAATTGAGGTCATAAAACCCCAAATAAAACATTGAAAATAAAAAAAGTGAAAATGAATGTCATGATACCTTTAAGCTTTTTTTTTTTATTACCCATTTTTTAACCCATTTAGGCCTAACCCATTTTTAACCCATTTAGGCCTAACCCATTTTTTAACCCTTTCAATCCAAGAACGCATCTGTGTCATTTTTAGATTTCTTCTGCTTTTCAAAAATAGCAGATCTACAAGCTCATAGCGCGGCATCGAGTGCCACGCTATGAGCTTGTAGATCTGCTATTTTTGAGAAATCGTGAAGATTTGTGCAAATCTTTGAATATATATTCTACAAATGTTTTCTAAATCCTAACCGTTTTTTTGCAATAATATCAGCGGTTCTCATACTTTTTCATGTCAAGGACCACCCACAATGATATGTATTTTTTGGCCGCTGACCCCATCTCAAAATATTTTGTTCCAGGGACCCCCCAGAAGCAAAGATTTAAGTTACAAATGTTTGCTTCAAAAAAATATATATCAAAGATTTACACAAATTTTCACGATTTTCCTAAAAAAGTAGCAGATCTACAAGCTCATAGCGCGGCACTCGGTGCCGCGCTATGAGCTTGTAGATCTGCTATTTTTTAATAGCCAAAGAAATCTAAAATGACAGAGATGCCTTCCTTGATTGAATGGGTCAATTAGTTTTTATTTTATTATTTTTGTATTTTTGTATTTTTCGTTTTGACTTTTTCAATTTCACTTTAGTTCTGATTCGTTTTTAATGTTGGTTTGCTAGTTTATTTTTCATTGTTTTGAAAAGGCTTAGTTTTAGATCGTTTTAGTGTAGGGTATAGTTTTAACACTTTTATTGTAATATGGATAACAATGTAAGTTGGACAAGATTCAACAAGGTAAGAAAAATATCAAATGTAGCCTACAAGGTTGTTATTTTTTGCTATTTTTTTTTACAACATAAATGGCACAGCTAAAAAGTGAAGTAAGCTAAAACATAGGCCTATTGGAAGATTTCATATGCACCCAAAATTAATTAGTTTATGTATGCAACAATATTGACAAAGACTTTTGTCAATATGTTAAAGTAATTAATGTACATCAGTTCTAGTTATACTTTTGCAAACACACAATACAGTTTCAGTTATTTTATTTATTTATTTTTTCCGTAAAGCCTCGTTTTTAATTCCGTTAACACGTTTGTTTGCGATACTAGTGTTGTTAGTTTTAATGAGCTATATTAACCCTGCTCTAAAAAACATGCATTCCCACCCAGCACCACAGAAGCAGAACCAGGAACCATTGACAGCCAGCAGATCAACTTCAGTGCAGCCAGAGAACAGTTCTTAAAGATGGAGAAAACCAGAACCCCAACCCCCTCCAAGAAACTACACAGCTATAGGTAGGGCTGGACTGTTAAAGGACAACTTCACCCATTTTCAAACTATCTTCATATAATTGGTCCTCACTAATACTCTTTATAAGATGACACCATTTCTGTCTACTTGGTCTGTGTCTCAGAGGCTACCAGTGACATCATCGATTGGTAATCCAAGTCTATAGAAACTGCAGGCTTTCTAGTCCTGGAAAATTAGCATGCTATAATGGAAGCCATTGTTCCCACGTTAATACAAATCTAATAAAAACAATTGAAATCTTGTTTGAAAAACAAAATCTGTCTAACGATGATGTCACTGGTAGGTGGTAGGGCTTTCACGGCTATAGATTGTTACTGGTCGACTAATTTGACCCAGAGGTAGTCAACTAGTCGAAATTACATATCGCCATTGTTTTAATGCCATTACTATTGTTATTATCCTCCTGCCTTTATTTTTATGCCGTTTTAAGGGAAGCGCTTCTGGCAGAGCAGCGTCTCCAGGGATCCTCAAAAGGGGGTTATATTGCCCAATAATAGGCTATTATTGGGCATACTTTTGACCCCCTTTTGATAAAAAGGCAGGAGGATAACAATAATGATGAATAGTGATGGGCCATTACTATGGCATTAAAACGACAAAGTCAACTATTCAACTAGTACCAACAAGGTCGACTAGTGGTTATACTAGTCGACTAGTTGGTGAAAGCCCTAGTAGGTGGGTTTCTGAAATGTCCACAGCCCTCCTATGAGACACTGAGACTGGTACCATTTTATCCTGAACATTAGTGAGGACCAATTATATGAAGATAGGTTGAAAATGGGTGAAGTCGTCCTTTAACTGAAAAACTACAGAGCTACAGGTAGGCATATTGGAAAGAAATTGGGCCTCTTCCTGACTTCCTTCACAGATGTTACCAATGACACTATTGAAGGCTCAAACAGAGTCAGGGTGCTGATATAGTGCATGTTGGCTCACTGGAAACACTCAGTGCGCATCCCCTGGACAGTGTGGTCCAGGGACCCTCATGGTTCCTTGAAGGGGTTCCAAATGGTCCCTTACGGGTGAGTAACTCTGAGAGTGTACAAGTGGAACTAACGTAGGCTTGGTTCCATTTGTACGCTCTCAGAGTTATGGGGGTCCTTGAAATGAAAGAGTTTGAGAACTGCTACACTAAATGGAACAGAGCCTTCATTAGTATTTGACCTGTGAAGGTAAGTAAGGAAGAGGCCCAGTTTCTTTCTGTTCATAGAGCCTGTTAATTGAAAATGTATTGAGACCGACATTTAGAACCTCTCACCTACTTACAGTAAGTGATTTTGTTGTTGTTGTTGTTGTTTTTACAATAAGTGTTAAAGGAGAATTTTGGACTAGCCTTTTCCTTAGCTTTATATGATGTTATTATGTCCTAGGACGAGTAATGTAACATTTTCATAACTCCATCCTGAGTCCACCGCAGCTAAAAACCAGAGCGGACGGTTCATGCGCTAGATCACGTATTTTTATCGCGCTTTTTTTTTGCTTTATCTGACGTTCATAATGACAGAAACCTCGCCACAGTGTTTTTGTTCCAAATGGGCCTCCGTAGTGTTGACAAGCGGCTTGGATGAAATCACGGGTGAAATCTCGTCTTGCGAGACTTCCGGAGGGGCACATCTAACACAAACACTGTGGAGAGTTTTCTGTCATTAGGAAAGTCAGATATCATCAAAAAATATATATATATATATATAAATACACAATCTAGTGCATGGCCGCTCAGGTTTTTAGCTGTGGTGGACTCGGGATGGAGTTATGACATTTTTCTACTGTACCACTCATTCTAGGATATAATACTATCATATAAAGGTAAGGAAAAGGCTTGTCCCGAATTCTCCTTTAAATAGCTCTACGTTGTGATAGTAAGCATTGCTATAGAATGTTTGTCGTTCAGTGACAAGGATCTCTGTGTCTCTCCAGGACTTTAGTGAACAGAAAATATACATTATCAGGTCAGGATATCAGGTCATCTAATCAGAATGGAGAACTCGTACAGGATAAACAAGTGCAATTGGAAGTGATAAGATAAAGATAAGATAAAGATAAAGAAACTTTATTGTCCATTAAATTGACATGAAATGGAAATTTGTCTTTGGCACACCAGCAGTCAGTTACAACAATAAAACATTACAAAAATACACAGGTGCATTAAAATACTATATAAAAATGCACTCACATTAACACAACAACAGTGGTCATGAGCAGTGGCGATTAGACTATCTAAACATTTTCTTATTTAAAATGTCCACAGCAGTTGGCACAAACGACGTTTTGTAACCCTTCTTTCTTGCTAGTTTTGCCCTAAGCCTCCTGCCTGATGGCAACAAGTCAAATTCAGAGTAAAGAGGATGGGTAGAATCATTGTAAATCTGAATTGCTTTTTTTGGTTATGGAGCGGTTGTATATGTCCTGAAGTTGCAATTGTTTGTCTCCAATGATCTTACTTGCCTGGTTGACTACCTGGGTGAGCTTGTTTTTATCTCTAACTGAGAGGTTCCCAAACCAGGACACGATGTTAAAAGTGAGAACACTCTCAGTGAGTGATCTATAGACCATGGTCAGGGTGTGTTTACTGGCATTAAAACTGCTCAGTTTCCTGAGAAGATAAAGCCGCTGCCTTGCCTTTTTGTAGATGTTGTCTGCATTGGTCTGAAAGGTGAGTTTATTATCTATGGTCGTTCCCAGATATTTAAAATCACTGACCTGCTCCACTTCCCCCCCACTCATAGTAACAGGCCTAAAGATGGACCCTGAGCCCTCTGCTCTTGACCCCCCTCCCAAGCACAGTTCCTTGGTCTTAGTGACATTAAGGTCAAGGAAGCTGCTGTCAAACCAGGTGGCAATACGGTCGATGTGCTGGGAGTAAGAGGGACTGGAAACGTCCTGCAGGCAGGCAACCAGGGCCATGTCGTCCGCGTACTTTATGAGAGAGAAGTCTTTGTTGTTGTATTTCAACTCATTTGTGTATAGGGAGAATAACAGAGGGGATAAAACGCACCCCTGCGGCACGCCAGTGTTTAGGACAAGGCAGTCAGACAGAGTGTTATTAATACAGACTCGCTGGGGTCTCTCTCTCAGGAACTCCCTAATCCACGAAATGAGATTGCTACTGACGTTCAGGTCACACAGGCGTTTTAGGAGAAGATGGGGTTGGACCGTATTAAAAGCAGAGGAGAAGTCCATAAAAAGGACTCGGACATATGTTTTGGGTTTATCTAAATGACTATGTATTTTGTCCAATAAAGTAAGAGTGGCATCCTCTACACCTCGACTGGCTCTATAAGCAAACTGCATGGGGTCCATGCACTTAGCTGTTTGCAGTGAGAGCTCCTTACTCACTACACGCTCCATGCATTTGCTTAATAGAGGAGTGAGGGCGATCGGTCTAAAATCATTTGGCACTTTTGCTCGTGCTGTTTTTGGCACAGGGACAATGGTTGCCGTTTTCCAGGCCTGGGGGACAAAGCTGATATTGAGAAACATTTGGAATAGTTTGGTAAATACGGGTCCCAATTGGATGGCACATTCTTTCAGGGCCCTCCCCTTGAGCCCATCTGGACCGGTGGCTTTGTGAGGGTTAACCTGCTGGAAGATTGAAATGACCTCCTGTTCCTTAACTGTCACAGGGGCGAGTGTCAGCCCTGCACAAACAGACTTGCATTCGTCACTGAAGTCATGTGTGTCAAATCTAGAATAGAAAATATTCAGATCGTTAGACAGTTTAACAGGGTCGTCACATGGGGGGGTTGCTTTTTGTTCCCTACCCATCATTGCATTCAGTCCCCTCCAAGCATCCCTTGCATTGCCGTTCCTCAGTTTCTCTTCAACCTTGTCTTTATAGTCTGTTTTCCCTTTTTTAATCATGCGATTTATTTCCTTCTCTAGGTCTCTGACTTTAATCTGGTCCCCCTCCAGAAATGCTATTTTCTTTTGATTTAGAATATGTTTGATTTCTTTATTGACCCATGGCTTATTATTTGGGTAAATTCTAACCTCCTTTGTTTTAATAACATTGTCAACACAGAAATTGATATAACTGGTGACAGTATCAGTCAACACTTCAGGGTTATTACAGGAAACCTGGTCATCGAAAAATAAGACACCAAGAAATTAGCACACAAAACTGTAACTGGAACACTATAAAATGTAAGATGTTAAATGGGTACTTTTTCCTGATTGGCTGAAATTTGGCAACTCACCTGAAAGTGTATGGCCCCTATTCAGGACCATACTGGCTAAACCCACTATTTGAGGATTTAGGAGTGCGCAAGGGGCGTTCCCGTGCAAAAGTTACTATTTTGGGACACCTGCCTTACCCGCAAAACACCTGTTACATCATGCATAGGTGTGGTTTGGGCAATACAATAATAAAACCAATCACTGTGCCAGGCTGCCATTGTCTTTAAGAGAAGACTGCGCAAGCCATTATCCCCAATGCGATCTTACGCTCTCCTCTCTCCCTCTGCTGATTATAGGAAAATTAGAATCACAGAGATTTGTTGAGAATAGGAGAGAGAGGGAGCGTTTGAATGTTGTGCTGTTGTGCGCCCTGGCGAGAGTTGCAGGCGCGCTCTACCAAACGATAGTGGGTGGCATAGCGGGTGGTTTCAAATTCCACTATGCGCTTTCCAAAACGTGTGTGGTAAAAAATAGCAATTTTGGGGATAATGCAACAACACGCCCACGGGCACACCTCCATGCGCAAATAATGGCGTCGGCATAATGAATGGCGGGTACAGCAGGCGCAAAATATCGTTTACGGACAGTGCCAGTTCCCTTATACCTAATTCACGGGTAGTGGAGAGTAAATCACGGCTAGTGGGCAGCGGGTGCGGGTATAGCAGTGCCAATTATAGGGCCCTATGTCTGTTTATTAAAGAGCTGGAGAGACAGGGAGACCCCTGTTACTGAACAAACACGCTTTGATTACTATCACAATATAGAGATTTAACTTTTACTTAAATAAAACAATAATAAAGTATCTTATACACTACCTTTAACTCTTTCAGTGCCAAGAGTATTTTCATAAAGTACTCCCAAACTGCCAGGAATTTGCGTTTTTTTTAATTTTTAAATTTTGTAATTTTTCATTCAAATAAATGATCTGATTGGGGTTTTAAACCCATAATACAGTTCTACCAGTAGAGAGCAACAAATCGACACATTGATGATCTCGCTGGCTCACTTGCCCCCTCCCAAACAGGCTCACGTCATATCCGGTCAGAACCGGATGTTGACATTTTTGACAATCGTTGATCGCGCTAAATTACGATGTAATACACGACTACGATGACTGATCGTCACCCAGACCAAAGAGAGTAGACGTGGACCTCTCCGTTTGTTTTTTATAACATGTGAAAAACCGTGACTTTCCCTATTCTGGCCGAAAATCAACGGAGAAAAACAACGTGACCCGGAAATGAATTTTTTTTTTTCACATCCATTTCCGGGTGAGTCTGATGTAGTCAGGAAGCGAAAGTGATCATGAAAAATACACAGAATAGCGCGACCACAGTCAAAAGTAAAAACTCGGGATTTCTCGTGCTGGCACTGAGGGTACTCGGGAAAAACTCGGGATATGTCGGGGCGTGGCACTGAGAGAGTTAATTAACGGTTATCAAGGCAAAAGTTTAAATAATTGTGATATTGATATTGATTTTGAAGTCATATGGCCCAGCCCTAGCTACAGAATGCTGCACTATGAGGCGGACCGGGTACCATCAACATCCCCTCCTAGATCTCCAAAACCACGAAGCAACCAGGTACTACCGTCACCGCCTAGATCTCCAAAACCACGAAGCAACCAGGTACCACCATCACCGCCTCCTAGATCTCCAAAACCACGAAGCAACCAGGTACTACCGTCCCCGCCTAGATCTCCAAAACTACAACACACCCAGGTTCTACCATCACCGCCTAGATCTCCCAAACTACAAAGCTCCAGGATGCTTCGCTCTGAGGCGGACCGGGTGTCAACGTCGATGCAAGTGAGCATATTTTAACTCCTTTAACACCTTGGTAGTAGCCTTCTCTGCCCCCCCCCCCCCCCCCCCCACCCCTTTCACTGTAAATATACCTGTTGATGTTACTGAGTTTTCTACCAGTATTGTATTGTATCACATTGTTACTGTCAGGCAGAAACCTCTTATCTCATATCCCTACTTGATCATACTACAGCATCACACAAATGTATCCAAAATAGCAAATCTACAAGCTCAAAATAGCAGCATTATTTTTCTATTTGAATCCTGAAAAGTAACAGTTTTATACATATGAGGTTTTGACCCGACATAGACGATGATGTATTACTGATGAGTACAGATTGGACCACAATTGAAACAAGACCCTTTTATTGTTTTTTTGTTTTGGTGTTATCCTTTAAAGATGGGGTGCCGTGATTTTCAGTGATCCCCCCCCCCTTAAAACATAATCATCAGGTATTATGGTTATATTAGGAGGAAGATTTTTTTTCAAAAAAGTGTACAGAAATTGCTAAAATTCTGTTTTTATGTGGACACGCCTCCAGTTCATTAAGTATACCTGGTTCTCACCTTAGCACCTCCTTCACCACCTTAGCACCACCCACCTGTCCTAGTCCCTCCTCCTCCTCATGCCCACACCTGTTGTGTTATGATAATGAGGGGGAGGGTATGTTTCTACTATGTCACTAAAGCGCTGTTTCTCTATTGGCACGTTTGACCCTCAAGGTTTCAGCCTCCAGGAAGAAACTTCAAATAGTCAGAGCAGACATAAAACACCATAAAACCACCACCGGGGGGCTTAATGAAGTTCTATCAACCTCATAAACACATGAAAAACAGAAAAAGTGCAAAAACATGGCACCAGCTCTTTAAGCAAAACCTTTGACTGTACTACCTGTACTGTTAACAAACCTGCTAATAAAGAATTCAATCAATCAATCAAAGATACGGAGAGATGATGCGTGGATAGAGATGGAGCCCCAGACCTCCAGTAGAACCAGCAGAGGACCGGATGAAGACCAGAGGCTGAGCAGACAGAGCAGCAGTGTGTTTGATGATCTGGACTCTGGTCTGGAGGTGAGCGCCGGTGGGAAAGTAACTTTCAATACTTTATATACTAGACATCTCAGAGGCAAATATTGTGCTTTTTACTCCACTACAATTATTTGACAGCTCTGGTTACTAGTTGTAGATTTTTATTACAAAACATACATTAACCAATTAAGCCATATTTTATGCTTAGTCTACTGAGCTTTTAGATTAGAGCTTGACACATTTTGAAAAGGGCCTTGTCAAAACCCTTTGACTTTCGTACTTTAATAATTGGCTACTCTAAATAATAATACAAAAAATGGAATCAATCAGATCAAATTATTGGCTTAGGAATGCGACAAAAACAAAAACAAAACCATAAATTCAAGTGTCCATGGGGAGACTAGTCATTTTGGGGGTGAACTATCCCTTCAAGTAAAAAGAAAACAACAACAATCTGTGTTCTTCTTCCACCACTGAAGGTGAGCGCTGGCTACACCAGCGATGGAAGCACGTCCAGCGACCGCGTCTGGCGTGAAGACGGCGACTCCCGGAAGTCGCCGGCGCCGCCGCCTTCCTCCTACGAGACACCGATAGAGAGGGAGATCCGCGTCGCCCAGGAGAGGGAGGAGAACCTCAGGCGCTCGCGGGGGATCAGGCTCGGCGACGGGCGGACGGAGATGGTGGCGATCAAGACCAAACCGCTACCGACGGCGCTCCGCTCCTCCCAGTCCCTGACCTCCTCGTCCCCCGGCCTGACCCCCGTCAAGGCCAAGGAGAAGAACCGCGTCAGTTTCCTCCTCCAGAAGGAGCTGCAGAAAGACAGCCGGAGAGGTGAGGACCTCCTCAACCAAAACCTCCAGGGAGGATCCAGAGGAGGTCTGGGAACCAACGCTCAGGAGCTGACGGGGGAACGGAAGATGGTCCTGGTGACATCAGGTCAGTGGTGTAAAGTAACTAAGTACATGTACAAAAGTACTGTACTTTTTTAGGTATTTTTACTTAACTGGAGCATTTCCAATTTGCAGTACTTTTACCTCTACTCCACTACATCTCAGATCCAAATATTGTACTTTTACTCTACATTTATTTGAAAACTTTAGTTACTTTGTAGATTTTGATTATTATTACAAAACATATACATTAACCATTTCAGCCTATACAATTCGTCCATATGGGACGCATTGTGGGCTTGTAGATCGGATATTTTCAAAAGATTTGTATGCATTTTATACATTTGAAAACTTTGTGAAATGGGACATTCTGCATAATGAATACTTTCTACTTTTGGTACTTTAAGTACATTTTGATACCAATACTTTTGTACTTTTAATCAAGTACATTTTTACTTCGAGACTTTTACTTGTAACAGAGTACTTCTACATTGCAGTATTGATATTTTTAGAGACCCCCATAAGAGATTTTCTACATTTTCTACATTTTCTACAAGATTTTTCCAAAAAGCAGATCTACAAGCTGTCACATCGCGATGCCTTTTGAGCTTGTAGATCAGCTATTTTCGAATAACCTAAGCATAAAATAGGGTTCCTCATTTAGCTTTTGGAACTCCCTCAAGGACCCCTGGGGGTCCCTGGAGCCCACTTTGAGAACCAGTGGTTTAGACAGATTGCCTACACTGTTCTCTCTGCACTCTACTTAATGTCACTCTGGATAATATGGTCTAAATGCTGAATGCTTAAATTGTACATTGTAGATAAGAAGGATAAATCATTCACTGAGGAAGAGGAGGAGGATGAGGAGGCAGATCAGGGGTCCTGGGGGATGAAGAGGGACCAGACGGAGGTCTTCCCCTCTCCATGCTGTCCTCACAAACACCCTGAGGAGACAGAGCTCTACATCAGCAGGTTGGTTTGTTTGTTTGTTGTCACTCACAAAACAATTAAAAAGATTGGGGGCAGGGATTACTGGATTGTCCACGGGCCAATCACAGCCCTTTCCTGAGCCTAATTATTCAGAAAACCCCAGACCACAGAAAATCCACTGAATGTTCAAAGTTCCATTTTTTTTTTGGGTGTAATTGAGTTTGAAAAATGAATTTGATGTCATGGAACCTTTAAGTAAACTATGTGGGAGAATACATTCAAGGAAACGTTTTACAGTCAGTTGAGGATGAAATTACATCAATGTGGAGTATACCCACATCTGCTGTTTTTAAAACATCTTGAACATTTTTGGGTGAAACTGGAACATTTCTTTATACATTTTAATAACAGAAAACTTGTGTGTGGGGTGGTCCCTGGCAGAAAATAATCTCAGATGGGGGTCCCAGGCCAAATACATCTCATTCTGGGCATTATAATTTTTTTCACCTTTATTTGACCAGGAATCTCTTTTGCAAGGGAGTCCTGGCCAAAACAGCAACAACGTTTCACATCAAAAGAACACAAATATACTTAAAGCATTTACATCCAATGAACAGAACAGATGAATGTGGTTCAGTGACAGGACGTGTGCAGACAGTGGTCAAGCAGTCCTTTATCCTATTTTCAAAAAACGACCATGCTGACAAGAGAACCCATGTTTAAGATGAGTAGCTACAGACACCAAGATGATGCTACAAACCCATGAAAAGCAGTTTCACCAAAGACTGAATTACTGTAGATCTAGGAATTTTGTACAAGAACTTTCCATCAGATCTCAGGTTTAAAAAAAAGTAAGAAGGCATTTTGTGCAACACTGCCTAACAAAGAAAATGATACAGTATGATACCAATGCTCCATTCTGCAATTTCTCAAGCAAGACCAACCAACTAGCCTGCTCCACCCCCTGAATCGTTTGCCTCGCATTCAGGGTCTGGTGACTCTGTCGAGGGCGGGTGTTTCTCGGTTGAAAATCTGTACGACGAATCGGGATCGGGATAATCCAGTATGAACCAATTGCCAAAGAGTCGCACTTTGGCCACGCCCCCATCTCTGAAATTGGCTGCACTGAGAGGGCTTTCAGACTGAATAATGGAGTGAAACGAAATGAAAATTCAGGCTGAGTGTCAGGCTACCAACCAACCTCATACAACATGCAGTGGCGTGTCCGAAAACCTGACCTTGAAATAAATCGTAGTCCCGCATGGTAGACAGAATCATTTTGAACCCTTTAAGACCGCGAACGCATCTGTGTCATTTTCAGATTTCTTTGGCTATTCAAAAATAGCAGATCTACAAGCTTCTGCAATTTTTTGAAACATTGTGGAAAATGTGTGCACATCTTTGAATACATAATATTTTTGGGAAAAAACTTTTTTAAATCAAATCTTTGCTTCTGGGGAGGTCCCTGAAACAAAAATAAATCATGTCAAGGACCCCCAAAATGATATGTATTTGTCCGCCGACCCCCATCTCTAGTCTACTTGAAAACATTTGAGAACCACTGTATTTATTTATTTTTCAGGTTGAGTTCCTCTCCCATCTCCATCACTCTGTGGGGAGACGCGGAGGTCCAGAACCTCAGCAGGGTTCTGCCGGTGGGCTACCCTGTGGACCGAATCCCCCCCATGCTGAGCCGACCCCCCCAGGTCGTCACGCTGACGGACCGAGCCACAAACACCAGCAACCAGACGGAGCAAGACTCTCCATCCTCTGCACCTCCATCATCACACCACTCCTCCACCTCCTCCTCAGCTCCACCCACAGACTCCTCCATCTTCACCCAAGGTTATTATTATTAGTTTAACATTTTTATTTGTATTCATTGATTGATTGATTTGAAGGATCGATCGATTGATTGATTGATTGATTGATTGATTGATTGATTGATTGATTGATTGATTGATTGATTGATTGATTGATTGATTGATTGATTGATTGATTGTTTGATTGATTGATTGAAGTACTTTATTTAGAAAGACATGGAAACAGTACATGGAAGTACAGTTAACAATACAAGGTCCTCTAAACTGGATCGCTCATAAAAGCACAATGGCTTATTTAAAATGAGATCCCTGTGCACTCAAATCATGATGACAATTAAGAAAACAGACAGATATACACTACAATGCAGAACATCATACAATCAGCTTACAGGTTACTGGTATGAAAAGCAAGAAATATGTACATTAAACAGTTCGGGGGTGTTAGGTTAAGACTTTGACAGGGGCCAGTTTGGAATTACAGCCTCCTGGAGGTGTTCTTTTAGGGCAGTTTTGAAAGTGAGTAGGGTTTTACACTCCTTTACTCCTTTGGTATAGGGCATTCCACGTTTTTGTTGCATAGCATGAGAACAAGTTCATTCCCTTTATTTGTGCCAAATCTGGGTTGGACATGATCTGTGGAGCTGCCTCTGTTGTTGTGATTGTGGACGTCATTTACGTTTTTGAAATACTTTGACAGGTACGTGGGTATCCCAATGTTGTGGTGTATCTTGTAGACCAGGCCCATTGCCAAGTTGCCGTACTCTGTCCTCAACCCTGAGCCATCCGACCCTATAGCAAAATGAGCAGGGGTTATGTCCATTTCATTTACAGTTTAGATTTAGATTCAGGTTGTGAAAATAGATCGTTTTTTAAGCAGGTTGTGTTTCACTTCAGTTAAAGGGTAGGGTAGGGTAAGTGGTATCTTTTGGTTAAAACTTGTGTTAAAAGGTTAAAGCTCTATATTCTTTTTTTAGGGGGGGGGGGGGTGTCAGCCAATCAAGGACCGTTATCAGCTTATCAGCTTATTATTTTTTTATTATAGTGGTCCAATTGTGTCTGCTCATTCCTTTGTGTCATCACTTCCAATGTTACTTGTTTAATCTGTATCCTGTCTGAGATCTCTATCCTGATTGGATAAAATTGGTATCCCGACCTAAAAAATCATGACATGGAAACTCCTGTTACTGAACAAACACTCTGTAGCAATGATTACTATCACAATATAGAGCTATGTCACACTTTTTTGAACCAAAGAAAATCCCCTGCCCTACCTTAACTATGCATTTTATTTTCGATTCTAGTTTGCTTTATCTAACTTTGCGACCCCAGGGACTGGGGTTAGCCTCGGCTATAAACCCCATTTACAATGCAACGGTTTCATGTTTGTATAACTTGATACATAGTTTTTTTGTATTGTCCCTGTCAAATGAACATATAAATACAATAACAACCCTCTGCTCCAAACCACTTCCAACCCCGTCCAGCAGCGCCACAGAACCGGGAGCCGTGGACCGTCAGCAGAGCAGCTTCAGTGCAGAACCCTACAGGACCATCCTACATCTCACATCCTACAGGGACCACATCCTACATCCCACATCCAACAGGGACCACATCCTACATCCCACATCCTACAGGGACCACATCCTACATCCCACATCCAACAGGGACCACATCCTACATCCCACATCCTACAGGGACCACATCCTACATCCCACATCCTACAGGGACCATCCTACAGCATCCTACAGGGACCACATCCAGTGGTGGAAAAAGTACTCACCTTTTTTTACTTAAGTAAAAGTATCAATACTGCAATGTAGAAATACGCTGTTACAAGTAAAAGTCCGGAATTCAAAATTTACTTGAGTGAAAGTACAAAAGTATTGGTATCAAAATGTACTTAAAGTACCAAAAGTAGAAAGTAGCCTACTCATTATGCAAAATGTCCCATTTCAAGTTTTCAAATGTATAAAAATCTTTTGAAAATAGCAGATCTACAAGCATTGTGAGCTTGCTATAGCAATTTTTGAGCTTGCTATTTTCAAATAGCCGAAATGCATATAGGACTGAAGTGGTTAATGCATGTTTTGTAATAATAATCAAAATCTACAAAGTAACTCGTAACTAAAGTTTTCAAATAAATGTAGTGGAGTAAAAGAACAATATTTGCCCCTGAGATAATGGAGTAGAAGTAAAAGTACTGTAAATTGGAAATACTCAAGTAAAGTACAAATACCTCACTTAAGTACTTAAGTACAGTACTTAAGTACATGTAATTAGTTACTTTCCACCACTGACCACGTCCTACAGGGACCTCAGCTCTGAAGAAGGTGCGGTCAGCCAGCCCTGATGATCTGACCACCGCAGTCCCAGCCTGGAGAGGGACCCTGCTGGAGTCCACCGGCCTGCAGTCCAGGAGGGGTCCGGGGGGTCCGGCAGGGACGCAGCAGATCCAGGAGGAGATCCAACAGGACCTGAGACGAGAGCGGGAGCTCAGGGAGTCCAGGGAGCTGGTGTCTGTGTCCATGGATGGACCCCAGCTAGACCACGGGGTGTCTGTGTCCCAGCATGGACCCCTGGACCACGGGGTGTCTGTGTCCATGGATGGACCCCTGGACCACGGGGTGTCTGTGTCCATGGATGGACCCCTGGACCACCGGGTGTCTGTGTCCCAGCATGGACCCCTGGACCACCGGGTGGGACAAGGTTCAGAACCCTCATCTTCTGCTCTGTCCCAAGGTTATTATTATGGTTCTGGAATTTTCAAGTTCAAAGTTTTTATTTTTGTTTTATTTAGATGTTTATGTGTTTCTTGAGGGAAATGCTTAGTTTTAGTTTATAATTATTTATATTAGTTTTAGTTTTTTTAAATCATAATCTGAGGTATTTATCAGGGGCGAGATTCAAAAAGGTCAGAAGAAGTACTGTGTATTGTGTAATAATGAACCAGTGGTTCTCAACCTTTTCAGGCCACGACCCCCTACAATAATCACCTTTTCGGGTTATTTGGGTTTTCTAGATCTTAGTTGGTCAGGCGACCGCCTGTCCTGCCTCTATGGGTACGCCTCTGAGTTGAGGTATTACATTTAGTTTAACTCGGTTCCACCACAGATACATAGAAAATAGCAGATCTACAAGCTCACAACGCCTCGCAACGCGAGGCGTTGTGAGCTTGTAAATCAGCTATTTTCACAATGTTTGCCTCTTTCTTATATTATTTGACCAATTTGGCCAATGTTTGACCAGTTTTTATAGAATAGTTTGTCTGTTACTTTTAATGCTGTAATGTGTTTTTTTAAGGCATTAAAAAGGTGTTAAAAGTCCTCAAAATTTCACTGTCATCTGGGGACCCCCGAACATCATGTGGGGAACCCCCTCCTGACCCCCAGGGGGGGGTCACGTTTTGAGAACCACTGTGCTACACTAAATGGAACAGAGCCTTAATCAGTATAATTGGTAACACCTGTGAAGGAAGTAAGGAAGAGGCCCCGATTTCTCTCCAATATGGCTGCTGTGCATAGAGCCTACCGTATTTCAGTTAGTTAAATGTTTTGTTATTTTGTTAGTTTCAGATAACTATAATAGCCTTGCTCCGTCCCCAGATGGACACATGGACCGGGTGGGACCGGGTTCATCATCAACGTCATCATCGTCATTGTCATCATCATCTCAGAGACAGAACTCTACCCAGAATGCATCGGTGGTCCAGGAGCAGACTGTGTTCTTCAGTCCAACCCCTCTGGTGGAGCAGGTACTCTGTTCTTAACTGATGTACTGTCTTTGGCCACTGATTTCCTCCTCAGCGGGATCAATAAAGGTATTATGTTATCTTATCTTATCTCATCTAGGCAACCAAGATGGCCGTCAGGCAGTTCTACCCACCTTCTCCACTTATGAAAACAGGTCAGACATTTCACACAGGCCTATACTACATGCAGCTGTATATATATACACACACACACACACACACACACACACACACACACACACACACACACACACACACACACACACACACACACACACACACACACACACACACACACACACACACACACACACACACACACATTCAGTATTTAGATATTTGATATTAATTTTCTCAGACACGGCCCCTTCCTATACAAACCCATTGTAACTTCAAAATCCAAATTTTAACTCAAAATCCATTTTAACCATGTTAGATTCATCAGAAACACCCGTCCTTGGTTCTGGTGACTGATATTGTCCTTCTTATACGTGAGGAGACCATGTTTTTTCAATTACTTTTTTCATTTATTTTATTTATTTATTTTGGAAAAGAAAAAGAAAAAATACAATGAAAAAATAAAAGAAAATAAATGAAAAAAGTAATAGAAATTACACAGCCCCCTCACGTATTAGGAGGGCAGGATGAGTCACCAGAAGTTTGAAGTTATAATGGGTTTGTATAGGAAGGGGGCGTGTCTGATAAAATGAATATCAAATATCTAAATATTGAATCAAGCAACTTAAAAACTGTCTGGGGGGCTCACAAAAGCCTGAGTATACTATTTAAAGGACCCACTACATTTAAAGTGAAATATCCCTTTAACTTCTGGTCTCAGGACACCTTCACTATATCGGGTGTTATGTATAATGTTTTAGATTTATATCATATTTTATTTTAATCTAGATCATATATTAAAGATCATGTCCTATAGTCGGGATTCGAACCCAGGTCCCTCGCATGAGCGTCAAAATGTTTACCGCTGAGCTGTTAAGGGAGATCAAGTTATGGACAAGTTGTCAACGTTTGATTTTTATGCAGTACCTCTAGTCAACCAGTAAGTGTCCTTACCTGACCACAGTATCTGACTTTCTCAGTATAGAGCCATTAGACCTTCAGCCACAACAGCTATGGTACTTATACCCAGTGGTGTAAAGTAACTACTGTAAGTACATTTACTCAAGTACTGTACTTAAGTACACTTTTGAGGAATTGTTACTTTACTTGAGTATTTCCAATTTTCAGTACTTTTACTTCTTCTCCACTACATCTCAGAGGCAAGAGATGAAGCAGGGACCCCCCACTACAAATTGTATACAATTGTGTTGCAGATTAAACTTTTTCAAAGATTTCATAGATATCTGGATTCAGGTTAATGTGCATTTTCAGACAGTTAACCTTCTAAACCCTCAATATTTAGATTGGAGCTCTGTACTTGGTCTGCTCTTTTTCCCTCTACACCGACTCTCTCCGAAAATAGCCAATCTACAAGCTCTTGACCAATGTTGCAATGCTGAATTGGAACGTGGTTGCACTCTATTTTAATGACGTGATGCGCACGTCGCTTAACGCCTACACTACAGGTCACACAATGGGCAATTGATATGCATCTAGGCTCATTCCTATGTTAATCCACCTGGTGTGAGTCGGGAGCCTTTGTAAACTTTGTTGAGGTGTACAGTGAATTTAAAGTTGTTTTAAATCTATGCGTGTGCCTGCGCGTGCTCCTGGTCAAATAGGTTCCTGCACGGCGTGCCATGAGCAATGCAACCCTTCTCTTGACAAAAGTTGAACTGAGAGTCTGGACAGATTTTCAATTTCAAAATAAGACAAAGAAAGAAGATGAATGATCTTGACTCTGATCTTTTTTAACTGATATCCTTATTATACCCTGCAGTACGACAGTGTTGTTGCTTGCTGACAAAGACTGATCTTCACGACGCGTTGAAGATCAGTCTGTCTGTCTGTCTGTCTGTCTGTCTGTCTGTCTGTCTGTCTGTCTGTCTGTCTGTCTGTCTATATGTCTGTCTGTCTGTAGGTAATATATAACATGATAATAGTGTGATATTTCTTGTTTCTTTATAGACGGCCTCAACGGTATATCGCCTGTCTCCCCTCGCCCGCCTGTCCGTCTGCCCTCAGTCTCCATGGTTACCGCTCAGCCCTGGGGCCTCGCCCGGCCCGCCTCCCCTGTGATTGGCCGCGCTGTGGCTCCACCCTTCTTCTCCTTCCCCAGCTCCGCCCCCCGAGCAGAGCTGAGGAGCAGCCCTAGTAGCAGTATTTGTGCTGCTGATACTACTGATAATAGTACTAATACTAGTAGTGTTACTACTAGTGTTATCAGTGCTGCTGATACTACTGATAATAGTACTACTACTAGTAGTGTTACTACTAGTATTATTAGTGTTAGCAGCCAGGCACAGAAGGGGTTAACAGAGACGTTGATGGAGGATTATGAAGAGAGGAGAGTTAAGCAGAGAATGGAGGAGAGCTCAGTGAGTTCATTCATTCATTTACTCATTAATGTGTTTGTTCGTTCCTTCAATCACACATTCATTCATTCATTCTTTCACTCACTCTCTCTCAGTCGTTCGTTCGTTCGCTCATTCACTCATTAATTAATTAATTAATTCACATTAATCCATCCATCCACCCATCCAGCCATCCACTCACTCACTCACTCACTCATTGATTCACTTGCTCGCTTGCTCGCTCACTCACTCGCTCATGGTGAGCTTCCAGGCGGCAGCCTGGAAGCAGGAGTGGGAGTCGGCCGGGCCCACACGCATCCACCGTTACATCCAGGACCCGGGGGGCGGCATTAAAGGAGAGGAACTGCCACGCCGGCAATGGACCCTTCTGAACCGCCTGCGATGCTTCAAAACATCCATGAGGAAGTGGGGCCTGGCGGACGGAGCAGCATGCGAGTGTGGGGAGCCGGAGCAGACCGCTGAGCACATAATCACAGTCTGTCCCCTGTATAAACCACCCTCGGAGGCCGGCCTCTTCGATGTGGGACCTGAGACGAGGGCGTGGCTGTACGCTACTGAACTGGACATCTGATGATGACACACGAAAGAAGAAGAAGACTCATTGACTCACTTGCTCGCTCGCTCACTAACTAACTCACTCACTCGTTGATTCACTTGCTCGCTCGCTCACTCACTCAGTCATTGATTCAGTCGCTCACTCGCTCGCTCTCTCACTCACTCATTGATTCACTCAAGGACAAATTAGTCTAACCAACACCTTGCTCCTTAGCAGAAATGGGATTAAAAAAAACATAATTTTAAATGTATGTTTGTGAACTGAAATGATGAACAGATGACAGCTTCCTTGCTCGGCTTTCGGGATTTGTAGGTTCAGACTATATATATAGAATTCAGAGGTTGTGGAATAGTTGTCTAAGTCTAGCTGCACCAGTAGAGCAGTATGCCCACCAGTAGACAAATGACTGCATCAATGTGTGCTGTAAACATTTAGCATTTCTGTTCTTGTGTTTTGTTCAGTATGCAGGAATCCAGCCTACTGACTCCGTCAACAATGAGGTAAGATTTTAATGAATGAATGTCTGTCTGTCTGTCTGTCTGAATGAATGCATCAATGAATGAATGAATGCAATGCAGATCATTATCTTGTTGGTGAGAAAACTGTAAGTGAGAGTGAGTGAAAATCATAGAAAGACAAAATACTAATCTGTTCAGTTTGAGAAAAAGAACAAAAGGAAAGAAAACCTGCTCCACTCATCAATGATTACTCGGTTCAATGTCTTAATAATTCTAATAATACTAATAATACTAATAATACTAATAATACTAATAATACTAATAATAATAATGTTTATTCTCTTCCAGGTCTTAGAGGCCACCCGTGTCATCAGACATAAGAACCAGCGCGCCTTGCAGTGGGAGGCGGGCTGGTATGCCAACCAGGATGCCAACCAGGATGCCAGCCAGTAGACCAGAATGCCTACCAGTAGACCAGAATGCCAACCAGTAGGCCAGAATGCCTACCAGTAGACCAGAATGCCTACCAATAGACCAGAATGTCTAACAGTAGAGCAGTATGCCCACCAGTAGACTACAGTATGAACCTGGCACTAGAGCTCTTCACAGATCCAAAATGACGGAACAGACCCCGAATGGACCAGTGAAATTGTATCCGACATCCGAGTGGACCCGTCATTTTTAACGTTTTTTAAACGACAGACCCGGACTCTAATTGGACCCATGAGATTCGTTCTGAGATATTACAGAACCGACCCAGACTGTTGGGTATTATATGGCCATGAAAACTCTAGTCTCGGGGGGCAGACCGTTTCCTCGCCCAATGTTCAAACGCTTCCGCCATACGGTCTGGAGCAACGGAAGCTCTGAAAATGACCCGAAGATAAAGCGGATGTGACGCCTCCTCCCCGCTTCCATTTCGACTTTACAGTCGCGCAAATTTGTCCTGATTATAATAAGAGAGAATAATCTATTAAAGCCTATACAGCTTGCTGCTTATCAGATATGGACATTCTAAAGTAAAATGCAAAGATATTTTTAAATATATTTTCATGAACGGATTTTAGGAACAGATCACGGCTTAATTTCTCGGCTTTCAGACTCTATACATCCTTCAGAGATTGTGGAATAGTTGTCTGGCTACGTGAGATTATGAAATACCTAGTTACAAAAGGCTGGCAAAAATGCTGTTCTACCAGTGATAGACTACGCTACGTCATATTTGAGTCTAGCAGCTACGTAGCAGCCTACGATAAAATGAATGGCAGATCTACAGTACTTAATGCCTAAAAGGTTTGGGGACCCTTGGTCTAATCATCATGCAGTACTTCATGCTTTTCTCTCCTAATCAGCACTGAGTCTGGATCTTCTAGGATCCATGACTCAGGTACATTATTACACAGAATGATAAACAGACTCAGGACCCGAGGTAAAATAATCTGAACCGACCCGGACCATAATTGACCGTAATAAAGCACTGATCCGGACCCTACCGTACTTGTCTCGGGTATTGCCGGGTATTTTCAGTTGGGATGGAGACCCCGTGAAGACCTCTCCAGGACAGTATGCCAACAAGTAGAGACTATGATGAACCTGGCACCCTGCCGTGTGAGGCAGACCGAGTGCCATTGAGATTACTGAGTGTTTGAACTTGGGTGGTTAATAGCGGGTGGTTAATAGTGGGTGGTTAATAGTGGGTGGTTATAGTGGGTGGTTAATAGTGGGTGGTTAATAGTGGGTGGTTAATATGGTTAGGGTGGTTAATAGTGGGTGGTTATAGTGGGTGGTTAATAGTGGGTCACTGGTTATAGTGGGTGGTTATAGTGGGTGGTTATAGTGGGTGGTTCGCAGGTTTGGATTTATGTAAATGAATGATTATTTTAGTAGGTTGTTGCTCTGAAAGAGAATCCGTGTTAAATAAATAATTTAATAAAAAGGTTCATAATTCCTCCTTGGTCCTGATTATAACCAGCTTTGTTTTATAACCTTGTAACAAATGTTTAAGTTTTCATGACATTTTTTTTTAAATTTTCAGGGTTTTTGTAGGTTTTCTGACCTCAATTACACCAAAGAAAAATTAACTTTGAACATTCAGCGGATTTTCTGTGGTCTGGGGTTTTCTGAATAATTAGGCTCAGAAACGTGCTGTGATTGGCCCGTGGACTTCACACATCACAGTCCATTAATCCCGCCCCTTCACTTCCCCTCCCCTGTCCTTCTCCTTTGGGGAGGCAAAGCAGAGGCGATGATTGACAGGCAAAATCCGTCAACAGCGACATCCGCAGGCAAATGTTTTTTTTTATTTTATTGCAGCTGAAAAGGCCTCAGAACACAGAGAGAAAACCTGCCATGGCTCACTGGAGTGGATTTTTCAGTTAAAACCTTGTAATACACATTTGAAGGACCATGATAAAGACTTTTAATGTTTTGTAAAGCAGCATGCCATGAAACCTATAACACTCCAACTCTAAGTCTGAATAGTTGACCTCTGCTCTGACCCCTGTAATGATGTAACTACTACACACATAATTGATGTGCAAATGAATAATGATATTCAGTGTAAATCCAGATGAGCTGCTTGGTTTCGCTAACTGAGGCAGAGTGAGTGTTTTGTCAAACAGATGCATTTATTAAGAGAAGGTGTGCATTTTTACTCCTGTGGCACCGCCTCTGTGGAGACTGAGGTTCACTTCTGCCACAGATCCTCTGACTTGGCAGGAACACAATGGGTTCTATGCATAGCGGTCATATTGGAAAGAAATTGGGGGCTCTTCCTTACTTCCTTCACCGGTCTTACCAATGATACTAATGAAGGCTCTGTTACATTCTAGTCAAACAGAGTCAGGGTGCTGATATTGTTTCATGTTAGCTCACTGGAAACACTCTGCTACACCAGTGGGTCTCAAAGTGTGATCCAGGGACCCTCATGGTTCCTTGAGGTGTTTCCAAATGGACCCTTACGGGTGTGTAACTCTGAAGATCCTTACACACTGGGGGCGATTTTTTAAAAAAACCTTCAATTCAATTCAATTCAATTTTATTAAAGTGTCAAATCACAACAAGTTGTCTCAAGACACTTTACATGTAGACAATGACACCAACAATGTGCAGAAACATTAGACGGGGAGTTGACGACTGTGTGTCTTGGTCGTAAAAGATTGTGTGTATCCTCACATTACATTACAATACATTACAGTCATTTAGCAGACGCTTTTATCCAAAGCGACTCACAATAAGTGCATTCAACATAGGTAGGGAACGAAACTACTAATCACCAGAAGTCTTAAGTGCATTTTCTGCAAAAACAAGCAACCAAGAGTATACCTAAAAGTGCAATATATAGCTACCTACTTTCTTAAACAGATGAGACGAAATAGCAAAGTCAAATGAGCAAGAGCTAAAACAAATAAGTGTAGTCCGTGAGCCAGGGGGGTTGGTCAGTACCATCTGAGGGGAATAATGCTCATAGTGATTTTTGTCAAGGTATGCATGTCTAGAGTTAGAAAATATGTGATAGCCTTGCACCAATGGTAGCTTTATGGGTGCTATCATGCATTTTATTTTATAACACTAGGCGAAAATGACATGGGTCAATCTATAAAAACATACTATTAACCCCCCCAAAAATATATACAATAGGTTTTTCAATTGGTTCTGGTACGTCTAGGCATGCTTAAGAACATACAAAACAATCTAAGAAATTATATTTCTCGTAAAGCCATAATTTTCAAGATGGCGTCCAATATGACTGCCATGAGCTTAATGGCTTTATGATACTGTTCAACCTAGAAAGGTGGTTTTGGTGTCTAAAACTAGGTTTTAGGGTTCAAGAAATATGGCTGAATCAGTGAAATTACCATCGGTTAATTATTTATTGCCAAATCAAAGATGGTGTCCATCCCATGGTGATGTTCCATTGTACAAAATTATGTTAAAAACAACAAAATATTGCAGTTGTGTGAGGAAATCTGTGAACTTATGGTGATTCATATGGGGACCTGGGGCGGGGGGGCGTTCATACAGTAGGTGTAGAATCTATTTCTACTGTTATATTTTCACTTGCTGGTCAGTCTTTGGCCTATGTGCTAAAGGTCAGGTCAAGGTTTCTCTCGCACCTTGTCGTCCAACCAGGTGTCCAAGCAGGCAGCAGATATGGTCACTGGTTGACATGTACAGCAGGCCCTATTCACCTCACAATTGACATGGAGCCGTTTGTTGACACCTTGCAGGTATGGAATCAGCCAGAAAAGCTCTATAATGTAATTGTGCATCCCGGTGGGATGCATGTTATACAGTCATTCTTCAGCTGCATTGCAAAACTGATGCAAGGTTCAGCACTGGAAGTGGAAATGCATGTGTGCAGAACATGACAGGCAAGTTCAGTGGTCAGTCCTGAGTCAGCAGCATTCTTGAAGTGGTTTCTCTCAACTTGGCCAAAGACATTTGAACAGATACAGCAGTAGCCTACCTGGACACTGCGCATTTCCATCCTACTGGCTGACAGTGGGTAGACAACTTCTTCCTATAATTCACATCCACCAGTTTGAATGTGCAGGGAGACACATTGACATTAACTTCTCCTTTTCTCTCATGAAGCACATGACTGAAGCACTTCTTCCGTGCTGGCCATGTGCAGTGTGCTTGATATCTAACCCAGTGCCTGCCGAAGATGCATGTGCTCCATGCCATAGAGCAGGGGTTCTCAAACTTTTTTGGCCCAGGGCACCCCTATAAATATTTTTTTCATCCGAGGCACCCCTACTTTATTTTCATATTTTCACTCCCAGCACCTTATGCCATTTACTTACAGCCTATATTACATTACATTTAGCATAACAGTATGATCTAACAAATTTTTAATCAAAATTATTAAAGTTTTTTGTTAATTATTATAAGATGATGACAACATCTGAATGAATAGTGTTGTATTGAGTAAATCAGATTGGGTTGTACATTCAAATTATTTCAAGTAATTACATATTACCCACATATATTCATCAAATGTAAACACATGTCATCAGATGTAAACACATTTCAAGTGCAAATTCACTTACATTCCAAAAAGTCCATATTTCCTTGTTTGATCAAAAATCGTTGCGTAAGTCGTTACTCTCTTTTCTACACTCTGGGGGAAACAGGCAGTAGGCGCATTTGCTATTTATTCTAACACAGATATGTTGCGAGGTAAACTTGAGATAATAGCCATTTTGGTTAGAACCGACTGAAAATAACTTTGTACTTCACTCTTTAAATGATATGAAAAAAATATATAGAATTTTTTTTTTTCAAAAAAAAAAAAAAAAAATCCAATTTTTTATTTTTATTTTTTCCAAATATCATAAAATTCACCATGATGGATTCTGGATCACTGTCTCTGCTCACCAGTGTGGGGAGCAGACTGCCATAACGATCAGGAAAGATGCTGTCATGATGCATGTGAGTGGAGTGGACTGAAGCCTTCCCCAAAATGTGTAGAAACAGTAGAGGGAGAGTTGAAGCACTGGTGTGTCTTGGTCATAAAATATTGGGGTGTATCCTCACACACAGAAAGATCACCCACATGAGATGTCATCATGAAGAGTAAGAACATTAAGCAGAAGCCGTTGAGCATGTTGTACACCTTCAGTGCTGACGATAGATACTGCATTTAGTCATGATGAGGCAGACATCACCATGATTTCCTATATCCCTGATGCAGCCATCTCTGGAAAGGGTGTGATACATGTATCAGGTGGACCTACAGTACAGTGTAAAGTACAGATGATGGGACAGTCTTATATGTATGGCAAAGGCAAGATCAGAGCACACAACACTTTGCTGGCAGGGAACTTCCCAAGCTACCCTGACGTGCTGGGTGAGGTGGTTGCCACAAGTCAATGGCCCTTCCTCCAACACCGACCAACCTGTTGCACCACATGTGGGCTCATTTACAAGTGATGTTGTGGAAAGTGGCAGACCACCAAGCTCCACCTGACAAGTCGTTTGATGTCACACAATTTGGATGGGAGATCCAGGATATTCCTGTTCCTGTCATTGCTAAGGGTGACCCAGCACCGTCAGAGCTATGTGACATGGTGCAATATCAATGTAGGGCACAGAGAGTGAGAAGTACATCACTGATGTACTGTAACTGCTCTAGTGAAGATGGTTACTGATGATATGTTCATGCTACAGATGAGGAGTGATGTTAATAAGGAGGATACTTGTAAGGATGAGGTAGAACAGGATGTGGGTTGGAGAATACAGATGTAGTTGCAAAAGATACATATTTGCCGTTAGATTATATCATTTTACATTCAGGTTATTATGAATACCAGTTCTTGTGACAAGTCATGTTAATGACACTTTTCACAAAACAAATTGAATGAAAGTTCATCAAGTTGTTTCCATTTGTTGTTCTCCCAGAGGTCAAATTTAACCTTGACCTGACCTTTGACATGATTGACCTGATATAAAAAAAACAGGAATGGATTCTACACATATGAAAACCCTAAAAAAGAGGTATTACACAGAGGTATTCTAAGACAAGCGGATTACAAGTAAAACATTGCCAGGCGTGTGTTTAGTGGCCATTTTGGATATTTTCTTACACACTTGCACTATATTCTGTTTATTGAATTTCATAATACATTTCCTTAGAATCTATGTATGTAAACATGGTTTTAAATCTGTAGGTAATTTACAAAGGAACCCTTTGTGTTCCATCTTTCATTAAAACCGAAGTACATCTTATGTCACATATAGTCACTATGTTGTCACTGCCTGTAATAGAAAAATATTCTAGATATGCTAATTTTAACAACATTTCTGAACAATATATAGTCTGAGCTTTATCTCAACCATTTTTCAGAGAGAGAGGGTCAATAATAAGAGAGAACCATCAGTTTGAAGTAGAATGCTTCATTCGGATTTTGAAAACTGTGTTTTGGCTTGTGGTTATAAAAGGAGTGATAAAACACAGATAGCTACCACCGATGCAAGGCTATCACATTTTTCCTAGCTCTAGGGGTGTATACCTACCCAAAAATCACAATGAGAATTATTCCCCCCAGATGGTACTGATGACCCCATATTTGGGGTCCTGGCTCACGGACTTAAACAAGATCCAATAAAACAATCAACAATAAAACAAGCGTTCGTACAACTAGTTAACAACAAGTAGGCCAGGCAAAGAGGAAGGGTAGTGTTTCCTGAAGAGGTGGGTTTTCAGCCTGCAGCGAAAGATGGGCAGTGACTCTGCTGTCCTGACATCAGTGGGAAGTTCATTCCACCACTGTGACGCACTGAAATATCGTTGCCCTCATCTCAACAGTTCTTCTACAAAAATAGAAGAACCAAAGTTACATGTACATTAATACAACTTCACAATGCAGTATCCACACAAACCTTTCTGTCAGCATCAACAATCTCCATCTCCCTCCTCATTGCTGTACTTTAAAGGGATAGAACTTTCACCCCCAAAATGGAGGCTTGAATTCATGGAGATTTTTTAGTTTTTGTCGCATTCCTAAGCCAATAATTCCGGCTCCGGTAGGAGACTCAAAGTTGACACTTTGAGTCTCCTACCGGAGACATTAGCATCAAATTATTGGCTAAGGAATGCGACAAAAACAAAAAAATCTCCATGAATTCAAGGCTTCATGGGGTGCGTAATTGATAGCAAATAAGTAGTTTTTTGGGTGAACTATCCCTTTAAACTGTGGCATACTATTGCTTTGTTTGATCTCTTCATCTAGTTCATTCCAAAGAGTAACCCCGCAGACTGAAATACACATTTACTTTTTAGTAGTACGGACATAAGGCTGTTTTAAAATGTTCCTTCCTTCTTAGGTGATACCTTCCTTAGCGCGGCACTCTGTGCTGCGCTAAGGAAGAGGGCTGGAGGGACTGGGTGACAGTTGGGGAGGGTGGAGAAGAGCAGGAGGATGAGATAAAGGGGAAAGTGGTGGAGGGGGGCGAGCCAAAGGAAAGGTTCCAGCTAGCTTTAAAAGCTTCGCTGGAATCCTCTCCTCTGGCTCGATGTAGCGTTTAAGCTGGTCCAAATTAGCAATTAGCTTCTCATTTTTGTCCCCAACCAAGTACACCACTTTCCCCTTTATGTCGGTGATGGTATAGGGCCCCAGCATCTCCGGTGCCAGCTTCCCTCCCTTCCTCTGCTCTTCTCGGATGTTTTTATTCAACACCACATCCCCAACTGTGAACTTGTCATCCCAGCCCTGCTCCAGCTTCCTCTTCCTGACCCTGTCTTGTTGTTTTAGAACATTGCCCTGCACAGCCTCATATACTGGTGTCTGCTTTTTTAGCCCACAGACCTCACAGACCTCCTCTGACCCCCCCCCCCCCCCCCCTTCCCAAGACATACGTTTACATTGGCCCAATACGATACATGTCAACTAAGAAATGTAGCAACAATAAAAGGGGATGTGACAAATAAGAAACTTCGAATCGGTAGCACCAAAACATTCTGGCCACTAGAGTACTGGCCAGACTCTTCCCAAAAATATGGTGCCCAGATGTCCCTAGTGCCCACCTATCCTCTATCCTTTTGAAAACTCCTCTGCCTCTTTGGCAGACCCAGGGGGTCGGCCTACAGAAGAGACATACAGCAAAGGTCGTCTGGAACGGGAGTCGAAGCCGCGACACGCTGACATACTGGATTACCAGCGTATATTGTGTGCGCCTGGACCACTAGGCCAGTGGACGGCCCTACTATGCATATTTCAACACTTGGTAGTGGAATTGACTGGATCACGTCAGTGTAATGTGGGTTTTCAGACACTTTTGGCCATATGTCATGTTATAAACAAAGTGTTTATCTAACCCATCATGCGTGATATTTACTATTTCTAAGTAGCCTGTAACATAATGAATAAGAATAATAGATGATGGTGAGAGATTTTAGAAACAAATCTGTATTAAATAGTTGGAAATCAGTTTGGTGACTGAGGTCTCAAGTTAATCAAGTGACCATGACTGTTTTGTTTTTTAATGGCTGGTTGTATACTCTATGAGTAGTTTATGGTACCCATTTGTTGTGAGAAGAATGGCGCACCGGAGTAAGCGCCTGTCTGGTGTATTTATGCTGACATTGGGAAGATTTCGAATCCCAGGAGGGAATGAACATTTATTTATATATTTATTAATTCA
Organism: Gymnoscopelus braueri; assembly: GCF_963280865.1. NCBI lineage: Eukaryota > Metazoa > Chordata > Actinopteri > Myctophiformes > Myctophidae > Gymnoscopelus > Gymnoscopelus braueri. Next base: position 9,776,617 of record NC_137607.1, read on the forward strand.
TTGATGCGTTTATTTGCACGCTTTGAATGGGCTGAATAGTGATTGTACCTTACACATGTTGACTCCGACTCCAATGGCAAAATAGTTGCGTTTATAAAACGTGTAAATCTGACACAGGAAGTGGTTGTCTTCCTGTTTCTCAACAACAACAAAACCAACGGAGAGCCGTCCACAACGCAACGTGAGTGTCCGTCTGTCTGGCGTTTCTTCATCCAAACAAGAATCAGATCGGTATGTTTTGGCATTGTGACATGAAAAAAACAGGCATTGACGAGGACAGCTACGCGTTCTTTCACCGTGGGACAACATCTGCAGTTACTAGGACGACAGTAGACGCGGTCTCAAGTTGATCTGGTCTCGTTACAAATTGAAACACTGGGATCCAGTCGAGTCACACGTTTTTTTTTTAACCGTTTGGGTCACCAGAGATGGTTGTTGCGTTGGGGACATAGGCTATGTGTTATTGAATAATAAACACAACACTTATTACCTGTGGACGTGAAGTATTCCTATGTGAATATAAGTGTATTTTTGAGGAAATTGAATGGTGGAGATGGCTCCAATGAATGTACAAAATGAGAGCACAGTGAGATGTTGTATAGCCTAGCCTATCTCCTGTAATCTAACATTAGCTGCTGTAAATTGTATTTTTATTTTTATTTTTTATAATGTATTTGCACATTTAAGAAACAACACATTTGTAACAATAGCATAACATTGGGTTGAGATGTGCAGGTGAGATATAGAAAACCCTTTGGGGTTTATTAAGTTAATCTGACCTTAACAACTAGAAATACAAAGTAATAAAAAGCAAACATTGCAAGATTTTAATCTGCATGTCCTAAATTGTTAACTACTTACGATACGATACGATACGATAATACTTTATTGTCAGTTCACACTGAAATTTGTCTTGCGACCCAGCAGCCATGTATGCAACAATAAACAATAAACAGTACACACATTTGACATGACACAAGAAAACAAAACAAAACAAAATACATACATAAAGACATACAAAGACAAGAGCAATGTCCACCTCTCAGCCTACCCCAAGCCTACAACTCCTGATTAAGCCTCAATGTCATAATACTTGTCAGGAAAAGCGGACAACCGTTAATATCGAGCCCTGTAATAGCATGTAGCGTGTAGTTAACTCATTGACACAACAGTGCAGGGCGTCGCTGAGCGCTGAGTCGCTGTTATTCCAGCGCTATAATTGTCTAAATCCTAGCCTATTTAGACAATTATAATATCTAAATAGGCTAGGAAGTTGAACAAAAAAATTAGGGTCCTCATCTGGAGATGTTTGATACCTCAGTCTCTTTGAAGAGATGGATGGATGAGGGACAGAGTCAGGACACTACATTTTAAATCCTGGCCCCAGAATATAACATAAAGTCCCAGTGGTATACTAGGCATTTTTAAGGCTACTTTCATCATTGTAGGATATTTGTAAACCACATAGTTATGTTATTGTTTTTTATTAATTATGTAAAACAAATAAAATAATACATGATACATATGGGTGCTCCTTAAACTTTGGTGGGTGCTCCTAATTTGTTCTTGTGCTCCTTATTTTTTAAATTGGTAGCAGCAGTTCTACCAAGTAAAACACTTACATTTGAGCCCTGTCTGTGACAAATTCTTTAGAAGTGAGTCTTTGGAAAGTCTTTTAACCCATTAACTGCTAGAGGTATTTTCATATTTTTTTAGCCAGTGCCAGAGTTTTTCATTGGAAAAAAAAAGTACTCAGGAGCCGAAATATAGACTTTTTAAGTTTTAAGTTAACAAGGAAGTGGATAGGAGTCTAGATCTTCAACTAATCATATCTCCTTGGTCTTTGGGTGAAATTGAAAAAAATATATATTAAAATATATATATATATTTTTTTTCACTTCACGTAGATCTACGTGATTGGCACGTGGCGGCTTTAAATCGGTTCGCGTAGATCTACGTGATTGGCAGTCAAATGGTTAAAAGTATCATGAAAGTCTTCTAAATGTGATGTTGATTGAACATAAAACTACCACTGTTTTGTTGAAGCTCTTCAGTGATCTTCTCTGTGGTATGTAAGGTTGATGAATGAAAACTAAATGTTTTTATTCTATTTCCACAGAGCACCACAGGGAGAGATCTACGCTATCAAGAGAGATGGCCTCCAAAAGATCATTAACATGGTCAGAGGAACAGCGAGAGATGGACCAGAGACATGGACTGTTTGATGCAATGCTGCAACCTGTAGTAAAGTTGTACAGGATAGGTATGTACTGTTTTATTAACTGGATGTTTCAACTGACTACTACAGAGAGAAGTCTGTATTTACAGAATCATATGTTCATAGTGGTCGATCTACAAGTTACGTGCTATACAGTATTTTAAAGACAGATCTCTTTAATGTTGCTTAAAGTTTTTAATAACCAACAGTAAAGGGTTGCAAAGTAGGCAGTATTATTGTATTAACACATTGACTGTCAGGAATTAATTTATTAATTCATCATCCTTGCCAACAAAATAGATAGTCACTCAACGCTTCTGTTAAGGGTTAGGGAAGTCGGGAAAGCCACTGAAATCTACACTTAATGTACACTCACTTATCATCGCTCCAAGCGGCTTGGGGAGCCTCCTCTCTACTCACTCTTTGCTCCCCCTAAAGCAAATGAACATTTGTTATGTGAACCATTTCTGATTCATGCTGGAGTGCGGAGGAGGCAGACGTTGAGGAATTGGAATTTGGCTATTGAGTTACTCTCCCCTGATGTTCTCCCTCCTCTCTCCTCCTTCTAGACCTCACTCTACTTCCTGTGTGTAAGGAGGTTTCCCCTGAACAGCAAGAGAGGAGCCCCAGTCTGGTCCAGGTGAAACTAGAACCTCTACACATTAAAGAGGAACAGCCGGAGAGGAGGCCCAGTCTGGTCCAGGTGAAACTAGAACCTCCACAGATTAAAGAGGAACAGCAGGAGAGGAGCCCCAGTCTGGTCCAGGTGAAACCAGAACCTCCACAGATTAAAGAGGAGCAGCAGGAGAGGAGGCCCAGTTTGGTCCAGGTGAAACTAGAACCTCCACAGATTAAAGAGGAACAGCAGGATAGGAGCCCCAGTCTGGTCCAGGTGAAACCAGAACCTCCACAGATTAAAGAGGAACAGCAGGAGAGGAGGCCCAGTCTGGTCAAGGTGAAATTAGAACCTCCACACCACAGACTAAAGAGGAACAGGAGGAGATGCCTCTAAAATCAGGGGAGGCTGCAGGGTCATCGTTGACATCATTGGCAGTAAAAAGCGAAGATGATGATGAAAACAGAGAGACAGAGCCTCAAGCCAGCACTTCAACTGAACACATGACAATACAAGCATCACAACCAACTAGTGATGACCAGCTCATCTCTTCACACTGTTCTGAATCTGATAATGATGACAGTGATAACTGGGGGAACGGGGATTATGAGTCAGCTGTAAACATACTGGAATCACACAAGATGCAACATGTGGAAGGACAAAGATTGTCTTTGAGCAACAAGTTGTCCCAGAACCAGAAATCATTAAAGCAAAAGCCATCCACAAGGAGTCAAAGAGGAAAGAAACCATTTAGTTGTGATCAGTGTGGGTCAATGTTCATCAGAAAAGATGATCTCAAACTTCACCAGAGAATACATACAGGAGAGAAGCCCTACCACTGTGATCAGTGTGGGGAACGGTTCAGCCAGAGCAGTACTCTCAAACGTCACCAGAGAATTCATACAGGAGAGAAGCCTTACCGCTGTGACCAGTGTGGGGTAACGTTCAGACAAAACTGTATTCTCAAACAGCACCAGAGAATTCATACAGGAGAGAAGCCCTACCACTGTCAGCAGTGTGGGGAACGGTTCAGCCAGAGCAGTCATCTCAAACAGCACCAGATAATTCATACTGGAGAGAAGCCCTACCACTGTGACCAGTGTGGTATAACGTTCAGCCTAAACACAAATCTCAAACGGCACCAGATAATTCATACAAGAGAGAAGCCCTACCACTGTGACCAGTGTGGGAAAGGGTTCGGAAAAAATGATCATCTTAAACGTCACCAGATAATTCATACAGGAGAGAAGTCCTTCCACTGTGATCAGTGTGGGAAAGGGTTCAGCCAGAGTGGTGATCTTAAACAGCACCAGAGAATTCATACAGGAGAGAAGCCTTACCACTGTCACCAGTGTGGGAAAGTGTACGGACATAAGAGAGCCTTAAATCAACACATTAAAACAATTCACACTGAGTTGAAGACTTTCAGTTGCGAATAGTGCGAGAACGGTTTTAAAGGGACTACACCATAAATTTTAACTTTTTCTTCTTTTTTGTGTGTTTTTGGTCTCCCCTACCACTAGTGGGGTTCCGTGTCAATGCAAAAAATAATTTTCATTTACGATTCATGTAAAAGTTACATTTTCACTACTAATTTGAAGGTAAGGGTCTATAGAACAATTCTGGTCGAAGATTTTTTCACCCAGATAAAAAATTGGCCTCTAGGGGGCGCCGGCAGTTGCCAGCCCTAGCAAAATATGTTAACTATTGTAACTTTTGATTGGACAATCCGATCTGAACATATGAGATATGTATGAACACAGGATTAGGAGTAGCATTTGGTACTTACCCAGTAGCATATTACCCATTTCATTTTCCAGTATTGGCGCATATCGACAAAAATAGATATAGTAGGGGACCGAGTGTGGTTAATTTGTTGTTTTAATTTCAAATTGATGTGAAAGTTTCGTTTTCACTACTAAATTGAAGTTAAGGGTCTATAGAACATTTCTGGTTCGAGTGTCAAGCACTCGGATAAAGAAAATGGCCTCTAGGGGCTGTCAGCGGTTCCCAACCCCACACCAGCCATAGAACAATATTGGACCTGTTATGACTTTTGATTGGATTATCCAATATGAACATAATGAGGTATCTATGGATGCAGGATCAGGAGTAGCAACTGGTACTTCACACATATTTCCCAAATAAACAATATTTCTTCTGCTATCTGCACATTTCCACAAGAATAGTCAGAAGAGGTCTATGTGCTAACGTATGTGTCGGAATAGCATTAATTTCCATTTTTGTCTCCACTACCCATATATCTACTTGGATAACTAACATTACAGTGTCTTGCTATGTACATTATTATCATTATTATTAGTAGTAGTATTACTTTCCATTTTAAGATAAATCATTCCAGAACAGCATGTCTTTCAATATGTAGGCAGGAATTCTATTAATTTATGGCATACATGTTTTTTGGGGTATTAAGTGGTGCTGAATCCAAATCTACTGTATGCCCAGCTCAAAATTGACCATTTAAAGATGGCGGCCACCACTATGCTGAAATATATTACGTATACGTATACATATTTTTGACTACACAAGGCAGAAACTTGATTGAATTTATCTTTTTAGGTTTTCATATATGGAGAATCCAATCCCATATTCTGATTTGAGATCAAATGTGAGGAATGTGTTTAAAACGTATATTGGGGAAATTGTCATTTATAGGGGATATTACAAACAATTTGGAACAAATTAGGCCTAAGGGAACCCGTGACAGCTGGAAGTCCAGGGAGTCCTGGGTTGTCCCCCTTCTCCCCTGTACAGTTTTGATAAGCTCCAGATTCGAGGGCTGAGCAGGGCCATTAAGGGTATAAGTTAGATGGGCTCATCAGTGGGGATACAGTGAAGAGGCATGGCCCCTTATGGGCCTGGAGAGGGTGTGGAGATCAGTGCAGAACTGTCAGAACATACAGTGTCTACTGGGTGTCTAGGAACGGGTAGAGGTGTAGTGTAGCAGGGATTTAGCTTTGCTTGTTGCTTTTTATCTGGATCTTTTTAACAGCTAAAGGGGAAAGGTGAACAGTCCATGATGCCCTGTGCTCCATTCTCCTCCATATGATCCTAGTGTAACCAACCTCCAGGCCCACAAGGGGCCATGCCTCTGCTGCTATCGGACAGATAAGCATTGCTTTCTGTATTCACCTGTTACAGCCCATGCCATAATGATAAGTCACTGATGACCACTGGTAATATTACTTAGAAACCACCAGACTCTCCTGTGAGCCAGTCTGACATAGGGATATCCTTGTCTGCCTGACACCACTGGGGACTGACCTGCATCGCTACCTATATCTGCACACGACCACCTATCTTGGGCATAGGAAGAGCCAGCAGATCCGCATGGAGGTCCACTTAGGATGAACGTTTCCAGTGATCCAGACAGACATAGGGACACCCCTGTCGGCCGTACGCATTGCCATGCACCACATGGAGTTCTTGGAACCACCATCACCAGCAACCGACTCACATATCAACATTCTCTCTAACCGGCTATGAGCACTGCTCCTGGGCTCACAAGTGCCCCACTTTACAGCATTATTTCTTTAGCAGCTGTTATGAGATGGGAAAGGGAATCAGCCGATGGAGCGCTTTCTTGGTCCCCATAACTTTGATCTTCCATGCTCCAAGTGCCCAGGGATCTATCCAGTGACCCCCATACTCCCCTTTACCCGAGGGGCATCCTAGGCTCACTAAACTTATAAACCAGACCCCCTATTACCTCCAAACCCACCACCCACTCCATACCCCCCTCTACCCACCTGAGGGGCTCCATGGCCCTGTTACACTCATCCAGACAGTGGGTTCTGATGGCTTTGCACCAACCTTCACACCCTGGCCCATAACAGGCCATGTCTCTTCACTGTATCCCCACTGAGTAGCCCATCTTCCCTATACACCTGATGGCCCAGCTCAATCCCCAGGTCGGGAGCTTTTCAAATCCATATATTGTAAACATGGGATAAAGTTGGTTGGTAAACCTATTCACCAATAAATGACAATTTACCCAATATAAGCACTTTCCTCACATTTGATCTCTAATCAGAATGTTATTGTATTATATGAAATGATGATCTGAGCTGGGCATACAGCAGATTTGGATCCAGCACCCCTTATTACCCCTAAAACCATGTATGCCATAAAACACAATTTGCCTTCAAGGTTAAGATTTTTGGAAATCTGACCTATATGTAGACTAATTTCGATTGTTGCCATTTTGGAAAATGGGTAAAAAAAACAAAAATATTTCAATCTGGTTTCTTGACACTCTAACTAAAATTGTTCTATAGACCCTTATCTTCAAGTTAGAAGTGAAAAGTAAACTTTCACAACAACTTGAAATGACTGACTGTCCAGGCCTAATAGAAGTTAGGTGTAATTTGAAGTAATTCGATGTAAATGGCAGCCATCTTTTTTTCCATACCAGAATATTCAAAACATCAATATTTTAACTCCAGTTGATTGCGCACACAGTATTGACTTGATATAGCAATACAATAAAAATTACACAGCAATTGTGGGAAAATTAAGAAATTTGTCAAAACATCATAATTCCGATTTTGGCCATTTTGGAAATTGGGCAAAAAAATAAAAAGTAAAATCAATCTGGTTTATATATCTTCGAGCTAAATTGTTCAATAGACCATTATCTACAAATTAGAAGTGAAAAATTAACTTTTACATGAATTTGAAATGACTAAGTGTCCTGGCACCGGCCACTACATTCTTCTATCCCCCAAAATACCCCAGTTTGAACACTCAGGCTTTCACAGCAAATCTGGGGTTTTCTGTAAATTGGTCTCAAAAGTCACGTCAGGGTACAATCCCTCCCGTTTTTCAGTTCCAAAAAAAAAGAAAAAAAAAGGTATTGTATTTTTTTCTTTTTTTCTTAATTTTTTCTTTTTTTACTTTTTTCCACACAGAACCAGGAGATAACATGCATACAAACTGGCTCAATAGCGCCCCGTGCCAAACAGGACAATGTGGTATTGCAGGTGAAAGTGCTTTAAAAGCCAGAGAAGTTAGTTGGAATGAGTATATCTGAGGCTTGATTTAGGCTCAAACCTTTTGAAAAACGGTTTGAGCCTAAAACGTAATTCATGTGTTTACAGACTAATTTCATTACAGTTGTATGCAGTCAGTAATGTTTATTTGTAGGTGTATTTTCTTGTGTTCATGAATTTTACACTACTGTTATGTTTATATCATTTGCATAATGTGAGTTCTTGTTTATTTTATATATTTATGTATTAACAGTTCAATGGTGGATTGAGGCTGATATAAGAATGTTGTGATTGAGCCAAATAAATCCATCAGTAGATGAAGAACAAGTGTGTTGTGTTTTGCCTGGAGGCAGTGATAATGACTGTCTCTGTTGATGAGCTCTGTGCTTATTTCAGGGATTGACACTAAGGTCTCAGAGGCACTTGCCCGTCGGGCAAGTACAGGTCATGTTCTACTTGCCCAAAGGTCATGCCCACTTGCCCGAAAAGTAAATCGTCCATTATAAAAATGATAGGTAAACGTTGAATTACCGTTCGATTTAACACTTATTTTTTTTACTTTCTGGGGCTGTGCGATAAAAAATGTCATATAATTTTTGATGCCAAATACCTACATAGCTATGATAGCAATTACTATGGGCTCACAATTGTTATGTTATATTTCTAAATGTAGCGACAGTGAAAACAGCACATTACAGGTAAACAGTGCTCTTATTTTACATTCCACAGATCAGAAGACAGAGCTCTGATCACATTCAGGTGTTTAGACAGAAAACTCTTGTTGTGTTTATAGACGGTTGCGTCCCCTCTCAAACGTGCACTTGCCCGGTCGGGCAACCTGAAAGCAGACTCCACCTGCCCGCAAGTTTTATTTACCTGCCAGGGGCAGCTGGGCAACCCTTAGAGTCAATGCCTGTTGTTTGTTGATGCTCTTCAGGACAACACTGTGATGCAGTGCTTTTCATACTTTTACAATCAGTACTGTAATTAAAACTGTGGAGGTGGTGTGCTATGGCAGTGCTTTTCAACCTTTTTCATATCAAGGTCCATTATTTATTTGGCATTTGAGCCACGGAACCACCATTTGATTTAGACTCTCAGACCCAAAACGTAGAATGTGATGTTGGATGAGATTTTGTCCACAATTCCATGTTGTATTAATGTTGGTTCCGTTGATCAAAATGACAATTCTTCTACATTATCTAATTGTGTTACATCTTGTAAATTAAGTAATGCAGATGTTAAACAATAATTTAACTCTTGAGAGCCTAATATAAAACCAAATGGACCCTCAAGGGTCCATTTGGTTTCATTTTACGCACTTAAAGATCTTATAAGGGTCCATTTGGTTACCAACTCCATCATTTATCTGGGGACCACCTGGAACCCCCTCAAGGACCACAGGTGGTCCCTGGACCACTGGTTGAGAACCACTGAGCTATGGGAATCAAGTTATTTATATTCATACAGTCTATCTATGTCATCACGCAGCATGTTTTCATTCACATGATGTATTTAAGATTGGACTTTTGATATAAAAATACAAAAATATATATTTGTTGGTCATCTATTGTTGGGTATGTCCATATTAAGACCTCAGATATGCTCTAAAGTGTGAGAAACTTATTTTTCATTGCACTACGTCTTAAATATGTAAATGTCTTTCAGGCTCAAATATTTGGTGACCAGACCAATATCTGTCCCACCATTGCGTAAAAGGTATTTTAACCTACAGTGATGTCTATACATTGCACAATTAATCTCCTGGTGTACATGTTGGCTTAGTGATTTTATGCCTTTTCCAGAGCAGTCAAAGGTATTCTCACCTACACTAGTGTCTACACATTGAACCTTAGAGTCCATATTCTGGGGTGAACATTTAGCAAAAATTGCCAATTATACTAGCTCACAACACGTTGAGCTTTCAAAGTAGATCTGCAATTTTTGGCAAAAAGATTTAATGTAGAGGGACGTATAATAGCAGAGGCTCTACTACAGACTAAAGCAGGGGTTCTCAAACTTTTTTTATACCACGACCCCATATTATGAGGGTTTTTCTTTTTGGACGAGGGAAGTTTAACTGTCTTGTTTTATATGGTTAACTTAACCGTCTCTCCTTAGATTTCCTGCATTCCAGCTTGTCTCTTGGCTGACCGTCAGAGCTGACCCGTCCGTCCATCTCCCTGAGCAGTAAAAGGTATCCTCACGTACACTAATGTCTACACTACACGTATAACATTAACCACTTGAACCCCTGAGTCATTATTATGGGGGATACATTTGTCCAAAATGGCCGAGATGCAAGCTTGCAACAAGTCGTGATGTGTTGTGAGCTTGTAGACTGGCTATTTGGTGTAGATCACAAAAGATCAGTGTTGGATTAACTTCTCTCTTCTCGTGCCTTCCAGCTTGGCTCTCGGCTGACCCGTCCGTCCATCTACCTGTGCTCTCTCCCTTATCGTGCATTCCAGCTTGGCTGACCCGTCCGTCCATCTCCCTGAGCAGTAAAAGGTATCCTCACGTACACTAATGTTTACACTACACGTATAACATTAACCACTTGAACCCCTGAGTCATTATTCTGGGGGATACATTTGTCCAAAATGGCCGAGATGCAAGTTTGTGTAGCAGGGCGGTATGAATTAATATATATATATATAGCAAACTTCGCCACCTGGGGAGTTACACCCCAGGAAATATCTATAATGTAAACCAACCACCTGAACATATATTGCTCCTCGCACAAGTTCGTTTGCAAAATAAAGTATAAAGGCAGTGTTTATACAAAGTACAAAAAGCTTTATTTTAACCTCAATAATAAAAGAGCATGACATTCAGTAACTAAAAACAAGGTAACAATGCACTTAATAATAAAACCTATTTGCCTGTAGGGCCAGTGCTGGGGAGTAAGGGGGAGGATGAGCAGGCCGTCCGACCCAGAGAAGTGGCACCCCAATATCGCACAGCAGACAGAATTAAAGGATCTACACCATGAATTTAAAAAAAAAATTGATATTTAATATCATATGGTGTATGTCCCTCAAACCTTTTTCAAAAGGTTTGAGCCTAAATCATCACTCAGATATACTCATCCCAAGTCAATTGTCTCTGGCTTATACAGCACTTTCAGCTGCAATACCAAAACGTCCTCTTGGGCAGGGGGGGGCTACTGAGCAATTCTGTCTGGCCAGCATCAATGCAATGGCAATGAGATACAAGAGACACTGGGGAGCCCAAAAAATACTAAAAACCCCCAAAAAAAGAAATTCATGGTGTAGACCCTTTAAAGGATTTCACACTAAAAGCACAGCAAAGGGTGGGGGGGGTTACCACAACCCAACTGGGCGGCCGTCACCTGCTCCCACACACCAAGGGGTCCCCAGCAACAGGCCTGCAAGACGAAAATAAGGTTAATATGTGCCGTGGAAATAGATTGAATTGAATTATTCCAACTCTAATATATTCATCTCATCTTTTGCAGTTTTGTATCTGGCTCAGAATTCCGAACCAGAACAATTACGAAGCCAGCCCACTTACATGGGGCAACTTCTTAGTAAGTAATAGGCCACTTGGCTCATTGCTGGCTCATCTGTATTGATGCCATTTTGTTCAATGCAATATTTGCTAATTGTCTCTATTCTAATTTTCAGGTTTATGTGGCAGTGCAAGGAATGCAGTGTGGAGCTTGGTACCAGGTACTTGCTCTTGCAACATTTTAAGCAGGCTCATGGGCATTTTAGGGGCAGTGTTCGTTATCCATGTCCATACACAGATTGTCCAGGTACATAAAGTACATGGAAACAGCTACTAAATCATACATACAAAAGTCATCCTAAACAGCAAACCCCAAAGCCAGTAGAAGTAACTACATTTCAGTGTCATGTGTGCCCATGCAGAGAACTAGGAACAGAAAGAGCTTTTTTTCAACATATAAATGTACATCTCAGGCGTGATGAGACAGTTCCATGTGTCTTTAAAGGTTGCACAAAAGAAACAAATGTATACAGTACATACTACACACATAGAAACAGGAAACACAACGATAATTCAATAAAAGACTTCAAAGCCAATGTTGTCAGTACAAGCGGTCAGTTGAATCAGTCTGACAGTACTGCGGATGGTTTATCAGAGTCTGTGGATATAGACGATGAATATGAGAGTAGTGATGTTGCAGAATTAGAACTGTCAAATTCTATTGAGGAGAACATTTCTTGCATTTTATTGAAGTTGGAAAATATTGTTCATATTCCAAAGTCAGTTGTTGATGAGGTTCTCTCTGAGATTCACTACATAGTAAGTACTGCATCTTTGCCTGTCACAAGAGCTATTGTTTCTGATGTGTTCCAAAGCCATGAATTACAGATTGAAGAGTCAGTAGTGGCTGAGCTTTCCAATATCCTGTGCAAATCTAACCCGTTGGGCATAGCTATTCAAAAGGATGGCCCTCTTATACTTCATATAAACGTGAACAGTACTATACCTCTCATTTTGGTGTTGTTAAGCCGGTTGAGTACATTTTAGATGCCAGGAAGAATAAGACTTTTCAGTACATCCCTATATTGCAATCTTTGCAACAGTTGCTCTCTCATGAAGGTGTCCTTGAACATCTTGAAACTCAGTCATTTGCTTGTGATAAAGTGTACAGAACCGTAAGAGATGGTGAGTACTATAAACAAAATACATTTCTCTCTGAAGGTTTGAAAATAGCAATTCATCTTTATGTTGATGATTTTGAGATCTGTAACCCTCTTGGGACATCTCGCAAGAAGCCCAAACTCTGTGGCGTGTACTGGGTTTTGGGTAACTTGCCACCAGGTTCCCATTCAGCTTTAACCTCCATCTATTTAGCTGCCCTATGCAAATCAGATGATGTCAAGGACTACAAATATGAGAAGGTGTTGGAGCCACTCTTGCAAGACTTGAGCATATTGGAAGAGCACGGTGTCTTTATTTCTCAGCTTGGTCAGTTTGTTAAAGGTTCTGTCCAGTATGTAATAGCTGACAATCTTGGAGCCCATGGGATAGCTGGGTTTGTTGAGAGCTTTTCTGGTGGGCCAATATGCTGGTTTTGTACAGGACTTAAATCTGAATTTCAGAAAAAGGTGGTCAAATCAACTTAGAACCAGAGAGCTCCATGAGCTCCATGTCAGGTCTGCTCTGGAAAATGCAACAAATGCAACGAATGCAACAAATACAAAGAAATCAAAAAATGCGAGAAAAAAAAAAGAAAAGAAAAACATTGCTGTGGTGTCAAAAAACAGTGTGTCTTAACAGAGCACCTGTCACATTTTCATGTCAGCACTGGTTATCCTCCTGATATTGTGCATGATCTGTTTGAGGGTGTTGTCCCAGTCGAACTTGCACGCTGTATTGGTTCACTGATCTCAAAAAAAAATTTCACTCTTGCTGGCCTTAACACATTGATCCAGACATTTCCATACAGATGGGGGGACAAAACCAATCGGTCTCATGCCATACCAAAAACATTTTCATCTCGCAACACTATAGGTGGCAATGCGCATGAAAATTCGAACTTGCTAAGATTGCTTCCCTTTGTGATTGGACATATTTTACCAGAAGATGAGCCTGCATGGCTGGTGATTCTAGATCTTAAAGACATAGAGGAGTTGGTTGTAGCCCCTGTTCACACAGAGGAAACTATTGTGTATCTTGAGTCTTTGATCTATGATCACAGACAGCGGTATCTTGAACTCATTCCACAAGTCAAGCTAATACCAAAACATCACTTCTTGGAGCACTATCCACAAATGATCCGTTGCTTCGGACCTCTAATTTTACTGTGGACCATGAGATTTGAGGCTAAACATAGCTTTTTCAAGCAGGTTGCTCGTCATACAAATTGCTTCAAGAATATACCTCTTTCACTTGCTACCAAACACCAGTTCATGCTTGCCCATCACACACACACTAGTTTAAAAAAGTCATCCTTGGAGGTCACAAATGTCTCAATCATGCCTGTTGATGTTCTTAATGAGGGAGTAGTGTCTGCACTGAAGCAGAGATACACAGATGTGACTGCGGTTCATATGGCAAAAAATGTGTCTTGCAATGGCATAGATTACAGTGAGGGCATGCTTATTGTACATGGATCTGAAGATGGCCTGCCTAAATTTCATGAGATCATTCAACTGTGTTGTCTTAAGGAAAAGTTGTGTTTCCTACTGAAAGGTTTATGTGCCTGGTATAGAGAGCATTATCGTGCATTTGAGCTGTCTGCCTCACCCTCTACAGAGGTTGCCCTTATTGAGCTTCGTGAATTGGAGGACCCCTATCCCCTTGTGGAGTACAGAGTTGGAGATCTGCGCATGGTAACGTTGAAAAGATACATCATTGTTGAAGGTTAGTGTCACTGTTAAACAAATAGCTCTGGATGTCGAGCCCTAAATCTTAATACTTTCTTATTCTGTAATTGGATTGACTGTACACAATTTATTTTAATTGAAAATAGATCATTAATAGATTATTTATTCAACTAAATTGATTTACCATTTAAGCCCTATATTATACCTCATTGTGTAAAACAGCCTATCCACTGTACATGCTTACAACACCTTGACGTGTTGTGAGCTTGTAGATGTGCTATTTTCAGTTTCTATCACTCATTAATGATGTTTTTAGGGGATTTAAATAATGAAAAGCTTGAATGTCTCTCTTGTCCTTTCTTGTTTCTCCTGTAGACTAAAATAGTTCCATAATGGCTGTGCTGCGGGTCATATTTGATGAGGAGTCTGACTCTAGGAAGTTGCCCCTGGAGTCTGGGATACCATCAACAGTGGAAGAACTTTACAACATTATCAAGACATTCTTTCAATTGCCAGATGACTTCCGGTTGCAATACATGGATCCTAAGTTCATGGTGTACATGAACTTGGATTCAGTGTCTGAAATTGAAGATATGGGCACATTGAAAGTAATATACACTCCTGTCTTTGATCCCCGCTACATCACAATGTACCCAGTAGACCCATCTGCTGCTACCTCAACTGCCACCGACCTGCCACCTGCTTGGACCTCGCCTGCCACCTGCCTTCCACCGTCTGGGACCTCGCCTGCCACCTACCTGCCTCCTGCTGGGACCTCGCCTGCCACCTACCTGTCACCTGCTGGGACCTCGCCTGCCACCTACCTGTCACCTGCTGGGACCTTGCGTGCCATCTACCTTCCACCGTCTGCGCCCTCGCCTGCCAGCTACCTGCCACCTGCTAGGACCTCAACTTCCACCTGCCCAGAGTCTAAAACCCCTCCTTCATCTGTAGCCTCATCCTGCAGTGATGACACATTGTACACGTCCACCCCGCATTCATCCCCTGAAGTTACGTTCTCAGGTTTATCCACTTGGCCGATTGTATTTGTGATCCCTAAATTTACGTACGATGCTGATTATGAGCTAGAACAGAAGAATGCAGAGTTTGAGACAAATGGAACACACTTCAACCCTGGCCCAAAGCTGAAAACGGCCATCCTGGAAGGTCTAGCCCAGGAAATTATGAACTACACAAAATACCCTAAAAACTATCAGTGTGATGAAGTAGCAGGGGCTCTGATCAAGGCCCATCCCTGTTTGACGCAGCTGGGAGCCTCAGATGGATTTGGGGGATGGAAACGATCACTGAGGAATGAAATGCAAAGCTATCGAACGAAGCTTGGGCGACTCGGGCATCCTGAAATCCGTGTGAACTCATTGAAGCACAAACGTGAAGGCAAAGGCAAATCTGCAGCAAATACCAAGAAACCAAGAAACGCTGAAGTGAACTACATTCCTCTTCACCAAAAAGGCCAAACCACAGAAAGTTTGGAGAAGGAGAGAATAGCTTTGTTGTCAGAAGTGAAAAAGCGTGACAATGAAGTGGTGATAAGGGCAAAAATGGAAAAAAACCTTCTCCCACAGGCGCCTTGAGATAGTGGACCAGAGGCCCATTATAGGAGAGTTCAAGGACGGATAGCCTGCCCTGTTCCAGCAGTGTGAAGTAAGTCAGTCTGTATATGTTCCTAAGCATTTGCAATTGTATTTTCAGATAACTCTGCATCCCTGTATATCAATCAATCAATCAAACTTTATTTATATAGCACATTTTTACACAACGTTAGTTGACCAAAGTGCTGCACAGGTAAAAAGCAGGGAAAAAAAGAAAAGCAACAATACATCACATCAGAAAAGAGAACACAAAAAAACACATAATAAGGTGTAAAAAACGCATAGCATATTGTATGTTGTATGATTGCACGTAGGTTTATACAGAGGGTAGGGAAGCGATATTGATAAGAGTTAAAAACAGGAACATTTATGATTGGATGTGGTTAAAGGCCAGAGAGAAGAGGTGAGTTTTAAGTAGGGTCTTAAATATCTGGATAGACTGAGCAGATCTGATGTGGAGGGGGAGATTGTTCCACAGCTGTGGGGCTGCCACCGCAAAAGAGCGATCCCCTCTGGTTTTGAGGGTTAGGTTTGATGGCACAGTCAGCAATGACTGGTCAGCAGACCTTAGTGCTCAGGGTGGGTTATGGGGTGTTAGAAGTTCAGCCATATATGGGGGGGCCATATATGGATTTAAAAGCAAATAATACAATTTTAAAATCAATTCTGTATTTTACCGGAAGCCAATGGAGAGAGGCCAACACTGGAGTGATGTGGTCATATTTTTTGATACCTCTGAGAAGGCGAGCAGCAGCGTTTTGGACTAGTTGCAATCGCCTGAGTAGGGAGAGGTCGATGCCATAATATAGTGCATTACAGTAGTCAATCCTAGATGTGATAACGGCATGGATTACTTATTCAAATTGTTTGAGGGGGAGATATGGTTTGATTTTGGCCAGGAGTCGTAAATGAAAAAAGCTGTTTTTTATGTTGCTGTCAAAAATAACAACTAGGTTTTTTGCATTATTGTGGATATTGGAGGTGAGGGGGCCCAGGGTGTTGAAAGGTGAGGTGGGGTGGTGTCCAAAGATGATGATTTCGGTTTTATTGTTAAGGTGTAGGAAATTTGCATTCATCCAGGATTTAATGTCATCTAGGCAGTTGATCAAGGGTGTGAAGGAATTATTGTTGTTGTTATTAGACGCAAGTGGCATGTATATTTGGACAGAGAAGGTCCTGTCAGTTAGATATGATCTGAACCAAGCTAGGGCCGTGCCAGAGATGCCAACCTGATTCCAGTCGTGAGAGTCGTATATTGTACTGTATAATTGAAAACATTAACAAATTACTATTTTGATTATATTTTTCAGGTGAATGCAGAGTTTATGAGGATAACCACCAAGCCGCTGCAATCCAAATTCATGTCGGAGTTGGACCACTTCTCCAACAAGCTCCTACCGATATTCCAAAGCAAAGGAGGAGTGAGGGGGAAGAAGATGAATGGCATCCTGGCTGACATAGATTTGGTTAGTAGAAATGCATCAAAACATTTTCACTATATTGAGCTGTTTACTGTAAGGTTTTCTTGTCCATATCTGCTCAAACATATGCACACGTGGCAAATGGCCTGCTCATTTGGTGCTCTTATCCAAAGCACTTTACATTGTTTGCATTTCATTCATCCACTCACACCAATGACTGTGTAAATCATGCAAGACAACTACAGCCTCATTGGGTGCATTTAGGGATTAGGTATATTGCTCAGGGACATCTGGACAGATTCAATCCTCTGGTCTTCAGTCAAACACAATTTGTCTAAATTCTGTTTTTGTTTGTCATCACTTTAGTGTGTCAACATAAACACAAGGAGGGAGCGCGTCTTGAAATGCCTGATGTTGTACCTCAATGAGGATCCCAACTTGCTCTTCAAGGAATATCTGGTAAGTTACTTTATCACTGTTTCCTATGTAGTGTTGGAACAGTGTTATCCTATGTACTAAACACTTGGTCTACTTCTATCTAAGAATGTTTATTTGTGTTTTTGGATATAGTTTTCCTCTCTATGGTGTTCAGCATTTTGCGTCTTTGTTTGTCTTTTATAGGACTCCAATGCTGAGGGTGCAGAGACCGACATGGGACTCATGGGGATCTACGCGGCTGGGAAGAATGAAAATGGGGAGCCAGAGGATGTTGGCATTGTCATCGAAGGCGTTAAGGTCCTGAATAACATCGGCAGTGTCATACTTGGGTTCATCATGCTGTTTGGCCTCATTTATGCGCTTGACTTAAGCTACCCAGACAAGTTCAAGTACACATTTGAGTTCATCCAGAAGATCATAATGAATTTGGATGCACACAAGCTGAATACAAAGATAGCGCAGCTGAAAATCAAGTTGTTTGCATAAGAGCTGGACACAGTTCTTTGTCACCATGCATGCTTGATCTTTTTTTTATTTTTTTTCCCTTTCACTTTAATCTACAAGTCAATGCGACCATCATTGAACTCATGGACTCTGGTTTGTCTAAGACAGGCCTGAGCTTAACTGACCTCATGACCTCATGACCTCATGGACTCCTAGGATGTCTGGGAACTCAGATGCCACCTACCTGCTGGGACAGGTGGCATGTTTGTCTTAGAGAGGCGTAATTAAGACTGGGCATTATTGTTTTCAACAGTTCTGAAGCTGTAACTGGACTTTTGATTCAAAGCACATGAGGAGTAACACTCTTAAATTGTTTTTAAAAAAAAGCTGTACATTTTAAAAGGTTTTCACCTTTGAGTGAATCAGTTTGTTAAAAAACATTTTCACCTTGCTGCGTAAATTAAAAAACTTAAAGGGTCATACTTTAAAAAAGTATTGTTGAAAAGAATACACATTGACCAAATTGTTCTTAAAATATGTTTTAAAAGTTTTCACCTTTGTGTGAATCAGTTAAAAAAAGTTCATAAACGTGTTCACCTTGCTGCTGAGAAAAAACCTAAAAGGTCGAAGTTTAACCTGCACTTTAATGTTTTAACTGTTAAAGGGGTAGTACACTCAAAACATGACTTATTTTCTATCAATTACACACCCCATGAAGCCTTGAATTCATGGAGACTTTTTAGTTTTTGTCCTATTCCTAAGCCAATAATTTGATGACCGACGGATCTAGGAGACATTTCTGGCTTAGGAATGCAACAGAAACTAAAAATGAATTCAAGGCTTCATGGGGTGTGCAATTAGAAAATAAGTAATTTTTTGGGTGAACTATAACATTTTATAACCTGCACTGATATTTTTGTTTGTATTTCATGTTGCATTGTTGCACAAAATGTAAAAGGGGGAAAAGAGTTCCCTGCAGGATTTAAATAAAAACAAATGATAACCAAAGTTTTGTCTTAAGTGCATGTCTTATGGGGCTAGAAACTGTAAGTACAATTAGTTTGAGTTCGAAAAAGTAAATTTAGTGTAACTTTATTAATGTAATGATTATACGTTGGCTTTATTAGATAGAAATGAGTTGCACCAGCACATTTAAGTTATATTAGTTTGAGTTGGACAAATGTAAACCAATTTGATTCATTTAAAGTATTTATTTTACCTTACGTCAATTTGCTAAAAATGAGTTGGACTAATGTAAATCAATTTGATTCATGTAAAGTATTTATTTAATTTGACCTTACGTTAATTTGCTAAAAATGAGTTGGACTAATGTAAATCAATTTGATTCATGTAAAGTATTTATTTGACCTTATGTTAATTTGCTAAAAATGAGTTCGACTAATTGAAAAACATTCATTGGATTGAATGCACTTAGTTTGAGTTGGGGCTAGATATATTTATTGGATGGAAAAACTGCCTACAATTGAATTGCGTTCATCCAATAGATTATTTTTTTGAGTGTAGGCCACAGTAGGTCACAGTTGAACATAGTAATCAAACATAACACACGAGAGAGAGAGAGAGCGAGAGAGAGAGAGAGAGAGAGAGAGAGAGAGAGCGAGAGAGAGAGAGAGAGAGAGAGAGAGAGAGAGAGAGAGAGAGAGAGATTCTCACTGCTGCTGTTCTGCAACATTTCCCCCTGGATAAGAACAAAAATAGGTTTACACTACCCTCTAGGGGCTGAACAGATCAATGGCCAAATGACCATTTAAATGATTTTTATCTCATCTTACTTGATGTACTGTACTGTCATCAGTGTCAAAATAATGTATTTATATATCATATAAGTTATGTTTAACTACATGCCAGACTAATGGGATGAATTGGGATCATACCTTTAACACAAACAGAAGAACTATCAAACTACTTTACCTTGGGCTGTAGTAATGACTTCAGCTGCCTTCATCATTACGCCATTATTTTATGTTTTAATGTATTCATTGTTTCTGTGGTTTATTTAACAGGCATTGGTTTATTTTGTGGTACCACTGTGTGTGTAGGAAGTGTATTCATGGAATACAAGACAGGTGGGCACTAGGGACATTTGCGCACCATACTTTTGGGATGACTGGGCACCTGGAGAGGTGGGCACCAGGACATCTGGGCACTAGGGACATGTGGGCACCTGGACGAGTGGGCACCTGAATTAGGATCTGTGTCCACAAGTGTTTTTTAACTCTACATAGCATGCTGCTTTGTTGTTGGTAAGTGATATTTAACTCACCCTGTGCACAGCATACATAGTGATGAGGGGGGGGGGGGTCTTTTTAATGTGTACTTTTTAACAGTAGGCTACTATTTATCTAAAAACCATCTTACAGTGTACTGTTTTCTGGTTAGCTATGTTAACATTGATTATTTGACCGTTTCTTCAACATTTTATAGTGTACTGTTCTATCTTTTTTAACAGTAGGCTACTTACTATATTGTCTATATATTTTTTTCTATCATTTTATAGTGTACTGTTTAACTATGTTTTCTCTATCTTAACATTGATCATTTGACCTTTTTTTTGGTATCCTTAATTCTTTTCGGTATTTTCCCAATTTGTTCTATTCTTTAACAGTAGCCTACTTTATATTTTTTTCAAATAAACTCTTATATTGTACTTTTGACCTCGTTGTTGTGTTGTGTTTGGAGGTTTAAAGAACAGTGCCCAGTTGTCCTTAGTGCCCAGATGGTTTTGGTGCCCACCTGTCCTGTTAAGTAAGTTTCGGAACATGCCACGGTATCGCGAGACAGCCAAATCGTGATACGAACGAGCCAGAAACCAGTGTTGCCATGTCCACTTATTATAAGCTGCTTATTTTTCTGTGGAGTTCCTTAAATATTGGTGGTTGCGGTTTTCTGGTCTTGCTTCTAAAGTGTAGTTGATTATTTGGGCTTGCCTCACATTTTTAAATTTATTTTAACCTGTGGTTAGCAAGTGCTTTCATGTCAAGGACCCCCAAATTAATATATATTTGTCCCTAACCCGTAACCCCCATCTGAAAATGATTTGTGCCATGGACCCCCACACCAGATTTGTGTTGTTAGAATGTGTTGTGTTGTTAGAATTATATTATTAACTATTCCACATTTTATTTCAAGATTTTTTGAAAATAGCCGATCTACAAGCTCACAACGTTTTGCATCGCAACGCGTTGTGAGTTTGTAAATTGTGAGCTTGTAGATTGTGAGCTTGTAGGCTATTTTCAATACAGTAAAAGGTTAAAGTGCTCATAATGGCCTAGTTGCTTCTTTTGGGCTTGTTTTCCTAGACCTAGTTGCTTATTTCTCTCACACAATCTGGCAACACTCTGTCTTGTTTTCCTCGTCGCCTCTTTTCCAGAGACTGGTGACGCGAGGTTACGTCGCCTCAAACGGATTAAAAGCTGGAGCCTCTCAGTGACGTCATTGATTGTGTAAGTCTATCAGGTAAAGTTCATGTTGTATCTTCTTGTTGTTTTCACTATAGAATGTGTGTTTGTGTTCAGTTGAGAATGTTACTGCGTCACATATTAACCCACACCGTGGATAAGGACAATAAGCTAAGCAGTTAGCATAGTGTGCTAGCATAGCTGCTACAGCAGTCAAGCAGATCGAAATCAAATGTGAGTTGTTGGAATTTGTTGTGGAATTCATGGTCATTGTAGGAGGTTTTACAATAACATGACTGTTGTCAAACAAGTCCATGTTTTACTGAATGAACTGAATAGCAAGGGTAGCCACTAGCCATGGATCACACGACGCTCGTCCGTCCAGAGCGTCATGGCGGATCTTCAACCTGTTTTTTGCTCTTTCTCCAGTTACAGCTCGTACATCTACATAAACGTTCAGATTTCAATTATAAAGTGCTGACCTCATGGCCACGGATGTTACAATTTACATCGGGTGGGTCTAAGTACCCGTATCTTCCGTATTGTTCAATAAAAATCATTATAATCCGATCGGTGGCCATTTTCCCCGAATTTTCGCCATAGGCTTTAAACTGCGCGATCCTATCAGTTGGCAGGTGTATTGCACTCTGTTATATTATAACTATGTGAAAAAATGGCTGCCCGATCGGATTAAAATTATTTTTATTTAACAATACGGAAGATACAGGTACTTAGACCCACCCGATGTACATTGTAACATCCGTGGCCATGAGGTGAGAGCTTTATATTTGAAATCTGAACGTTTATGTAGATGTACCTACGGGCTGTAAATGGAGAAAGTGCAACAAACAGTTTGAAGTATCATCATTACTGTCAGACAGTCATGTTTCAGGGTTAGGGTAGCTACTAGGCCTAGAATTAACCCATTAAGACCTGGAACTGTGTCATTTTTAGATTTGAGCTAAAAAGCATTATTTTACACTTTGGGCTATTCAAAAATAGCAGATATACAAGCTTGTAGATCTGCTATTTTTGAAAAATCGTGAAAATGTGTGCAAATCTTTGAATATATATATATATTTAAAGAGAACATTTTTAACTCCAATCGTTGCTTCTGGGGGTCCCTGGAACAAAATATTTTGATGGGTGTCCGTGGCCAAATACATATAATGTTGGGGGTCTTTGACATGAAAAAGATTGAGCACCACTGATATAAACATACGTTTTTCAGAACACTGTTGAAATTTAGGAGACATGTAGAATCGGCTTCAAGTCTCAATGGGTTAAGCAAGATCACTTAAGAGGGTGAGCTTTACCGTGATTATTGGCACGCAGTGATTGATTGAATACTTTATTAAGTTTGCAAAATAAAAGCACAGGAAAGTACAGTTCAATACAAGGTCTGCTAAGAGGATTTTAAACCCAAGAAAGCACTATGGCTTGTTTCCATTGGGGTCCTGTGTACTCAATTCATCAAAACATTTAATGACAGACACATATACAATACTATGCAAAATCATCATATAAACTAGTAGCAATCAAAAAGAAAAATATGTACATTAAACATTTCGGGGGGGGGGGGGGGGGGTCAGGAATGAGGCGGAGCCAAGTTCCGCAAGGAAAGATTGATATTTTCTTCAAGGATTAAGCTTTTTGCTTTTATTCAATGTAAATGACATTGAAACATTTGCCTGATCGCCTCGCTGCTCGTCGGATTGCCCTTGCTTTTACGGTCGTGTTTGTTGTGAACCCACAAATGGAGCGAATGGCATAGTTCTCCATTGATGGGTTACTTACAGCTACGGGGCGGCCATAGCTGAGTGGTTAGTGAGCCCGCCTAGGGAGCCAGAAGCCCTGGTTGCCTCAGGTACGATTCCAGGCCACGCCAGCATATGTGTCGATGAAATGAAATTTGTCCCTGAGTAAGACTCTTTACCCCTAATTGCTCACAGGCCCTCATTGGAAACAAGCCCGCAAGGACTTTCATGAACGTCCTGTTAAAAGGAATTATCCTTATCCTACAAACCGCTTGGTAAGTGTAGCTATAGTGTGATCGGAGAGCATGGCATTATTTTTTAAGGTGATGTGCATGGTGGTGATGCCGTTACTCAGGAGGTCCATGAGGATGCAACAGTCTGGTGCGTCTGTTAAAACAGGTACAACTTTACAGTGACAGTAGGATCTTACTATTCCCACAATATCTGTGCTTAGAATTAAATGTACACAAAATAATGTTCTATAATGAAGTATTTGTATATACAGCTAGTTTATTATTCTTACCCTCTTCATCATGTAGCACAGGGTGGTCAGGAGTGGACGCAGGCGGAGTACCTGCACTTGGAGCAGACTCGAGCGGGGTGGAGTGTTCATGGTGGCTTGGTTGAAGAGGTTGATTAAAGTCTGCAGATGGTGGACACAACCGTACTCCTGTTATTACAATGCTACCACCCACCCATAGGGTGAATTATTGTTCATATTCCCTTCTTTTCCGCTGTGACACTGTTGTGTTTGCAAAGTCCAATATACATGATGTATATTTTGATTTATTGCTGTTTATTGCTGTGATTTATTGCATTAGGACTTACTCTCTCCAGTTTGATCTGCCTTCAGAGCCATCAGAAACGTGCGGCGCACTACTGCTGCACCTTTGGCACCTGAAACAGTCTACGTAATTGCATCTTTGTTAATTACTGTAGTGCTGTAGCATGAGAACAACAAAAGCAAACAACTGCATACATAAGAGTATTGCAACGGGTGATAAACCCAAACCATACCTGCTGTTGTCAGTTTGAGCAGGTCCGCCCTCATTTCCGGTGTTACAGGAACGTAGTTGGCAGAAAAGACACCGAATGCCTTCACCACCGCAGCCTGGTGCTTGCATGGTGCACCTGTTTGCCCCACTGGACAGGTGCAAAACTTAGACTCCATGTCTACAGAGTAGGTCAGTCCTGAAGTTGTGCTGCTCTTCACCTTAAAACTTCTGGCATCAATCTAAAAGATATATAAAAAACAATATGAAATAAATTCCAAAAGTTATAAGCAGGAGAAAGGAGGCATTATAGGGAAAAGAGATGTCCTTAAAGGGATACTTCACTTTCGGGCCGGGGAAACATTTAAAAAATATATTAAAAATAAATGAAAAAAGTTATGGAAAATTCATGGCCCCCTCACGCATTAGAGTGTCCTACTAATGCGTGAGGGGGCCATGAATTTTCCATAACTTTTTTCATTTATTTTTAATATATTTTTTAAATGTTTCCCCGGCCCTAAAGTGAAGTATCCCTTTAACACTCGCATTGCTGCCTCCACAAAGTTGTTTGTGTTATTGCCACGTGTTGGCATGGCCTTCCTGAAGCTGTAAGCCCAACTCTCCCGACGGCGGTACAGGTCCTTTAAGTATTTCAGGAACCTAGGGTAGCTAAAAACACAAACAACATTAAACACATAGCAGATAGAGGAATTATTCTTAAAATATCATTATCTATGACATGGCTACACTGTACCTCTTAACCCATTAACTCTTGCCCTGCCAGAGTTTTTTCAGAAACAGTCTGTAGCCTGCCAGGGTTTTGACCGATTTTGGTACCTTTTCGCATAGCCACAAAATATTTTTCTCAAGTATGATTGATCCCCAGAAAATTTCTAATCACAGATGAGATTCAGGTGTGGTTTCACAAATGTCAACGAGGTCAATTTGACCTTGTTGTCATGTGGTGTTTGATGTTTGAAAATAGCTCAAAACCAGTGGTTTCAAACCAAAAAACATTGTGAATTGTTTGTCCGTTTCAATTTTAACATTGAAGTGGATGGAGCAGCAAATCTTTGGAAATTGTTATCTCCTTATTCGTTTGGAATATCGAAAAGGTGTCAATACTAAATAATTAGAGAATCTTTTTAGAATTTTTTTCTTTTTTTCATGACGTTTTTAAACGTCTTTGGCAGGCAACAGCTAATTTCTCAAAGACGTTTATAAACGTCTTTGGCAGTTATAGAGTTAAGACCTGAGGCGATTCTTTAAAAAAATCTAAATTCTAACAGTTTTTTGAAAAAAAAAAAAAAAAATGTGAAGATTTTTCAAAAATAGCAGATCTACAAGCTCGTAGCGCGAGCTTGTATATCTGCTATTTTTGAAAAAAGTGACACAGATGCGTTCCAGGTATTAATGGGTTAACAACTGTGGCTATGGCCTGTTCGTAGAGTTGCTCCACCTGTGCCACTTCATCTGCATAAAGGAGGCCCTTCACAACTGTGTACAGAACCTTTCGGTCCTTGAGTGTTATGGCATGGTCTTTGCTCCACAGCCATCTCCACACAGCTTGGAGGACATGGAATGAACAAAGCAGCAGGGTTGCCTGGGGGAAGACTTGGCGCAGTGCCCCCCTCTCTGCCTCGCTGTCGTCGGTCATGAAAAGAGTGGGGCCTGCTTTTCCATTAAAGGCTTTTTCTGGAAGCAACTCTTTCAGCAGCTAGGGATGATGGAGCTCGTTAATATTTATTGATAATGAGCACCTTATCGATCCTGCTTATCGAACCGAGCTTTTATCGAGCCCACTATCGATCTTTTTCTATTAAGAAAAAAGACGTGAGACGAAAGATTCTGAACAGAACCGGTATCCTTTTTTATTGGCCAGTTGTGACAGTGAGGTTGTGGCTGACCACTATCTAAAATTAAATGAAGATGACAAAAGTGAAAAATATCTCCATGTCTCTTCAACTCTTTATAAACAAAAAAATGCATATTTATTTTTTCTATTCTTTTTTCTTTGTTTTAACCAAAATATATCACTCGCACTACATTTTACTAGGGCCTTCAAATACAGTACTTTTCTAACAGACAGAAGGCAAGTGACCTTTTTACTTTTGGAAAATAATATTGAAGAAACGGTTAATGTGTGTACTGTCACTTTAAAAGCACAATTTATACTTCATCGTACGACAGTGTCACGCACCAAACATAGCCGATCTCCAAGCTCACACTGCGTCTGTTCGCACCACGTTGTGAGCTTGTAGATCTGCCATTTTCGGCAACGATAGACTGAGAAGACGGACACGCTCAAGCAACACTAGTTATTCATTCACAGGGAGATCCCAAACGGATTATTATCAATTGGATTATTAAAATTGTCAACGGAGACTTGCTACCTTGGGTAGAAGAGGACGAGTGAAACTTTTGAGCGTTTCACTCGTTAACGCTATTGTTTCACCGCTGCACCGCACATGTAAACACAACAACGACGCAACCACCCGAGTGTACAAATGGAACCAAATGGACGCTTACAGTCCCCTTAAAATAGTGATGTAGTGAGCCAATAAAATTCCTCTTCCTTGTTTCCCCGGGCAGCGCTGTTTGGCACAACTTGCAGCTATCAATACACTTTTAGACCGACATGTTTGTGCCAGCGTGGGTGATTCGATTTATTTCTTGATCGCCTCTTGTTTTGATAGTTTAGACATGACGTCATGGGCCGCTGCACTCGATAACAGGCTCGACAAGCCCAAAGCTCATCGATACCCGGGTCTCGATAAATTCATGCCCGGGTATATAATGGACCCGGTTTTCGAGCTCCATCCCTATCAGCAGCTGCAAACCCTCAACTATAAGTGGCCTGATATTCACTTTGACAGAGGATCATTCCAAGTGGTAAACCACCTGCACAGCTGTGCGTGAGGAGCAGGAATACCCTGGTGCTCTCGCTGTCCATATTGCCAGACGAGTCAATGAAACAAAGTTCCCCACTGCGACTGGTCGTGTGCACACGCTTCATTAACGGGCTGCGGATGGCAACGAGAGGGGTCCCTGCAGCTGATGTTTTCATCTTGGCACAGGTTTGCTCACAAACACCGTTGTACCGTGCGATCTGTCTCTCCAGTGCCAAAAGCATGACCGGACCCGTCCTCACACCAAACTCTGCCGTAAAGTGCTTTTGGAAGAGTCGGTACAAAAGGAAGGGTTCTCGCAAATTATTAACATTGAATTGTCATTACAAAGTATTTTACCACATTTCCAGGCCAACATGTCTTTTTAAACGTTAAATATACCTTCTGGCAAAACCACGGTCTGGGCATATGGTTCGGTCAGCAGAAGCATGTATATGTCACAGGGAAATTGGCATTCCAGGGAAATTGAAAGAGGAGCGCTCGCTTTTAGGCGCGGGGCTTCGGCGCGAGGCATGGCTTTTCGAGACAGGCTTTTTTACGTGAGGAGGCGCGAGGCGGGGCTTTGACACGAGGCGGCGCGAGGAGGAGGAGGCGCGAGGCGGGGCTTTGATGCAAGGCCGACCTGGCTTTTGTTGTCCCCCCCCCACATAGCAACACAATAACGCCTTGAGTTAACGAGTTGAGTTGGAGTTTCTTACCGTTCGTTTGTTTTCTCCGTTGAAAGAAAAAAACTCTGGAAAAATATGTGTCTCTCCGTCGCGATACATTGTTTGTTTGAAGCGAGGCAACTCGGCTAAAACGGCGCCATGCCTGGAAGGGGCGTGGCCTCCCAGCCCCGCCTCCCCGCCCCCTTGCTTCAACAATATGGGAATAGGCACATGAGAGGGTGAGCTTTACCGTGATTATTGGCACGCCAGTGATTGATTGATTGAATACTTTATTAACAGTTTGCAAAATAAAAGCACAGGAAAGTACAGTTCAATACAAGGTCTGCTAAGAGGATTTTAAACCCAAGAAAGCACTATGGCTTGTTTCCATTGGGGTCCTGTGTACTCAATTCATCAAAACATTTAATGACAGACACAGATACAATACCATGCAAACTCATCATACAAACGAGTAATCCAAAAGAAAAATATGTACATAAAACAGTTTGGGAGGGAGGGAGGGGGGGGTGCCGTCAGTAATGAAGCGGAGCCAAGTTCCGCAAGGAAAGAGGAGGAAAGATTGATATTTTCTTCAAAAATTTAGCTTTTTGCTTTCAATGTAATTTAATTAGATAATGTACATCAGTGAATCATTCTCTGACACTGCTTCTGTTTCTGCTCCGGATATTGTTCTACTTTCCAACAGCGACATAGAAAATAACCTCTGTGTGTTGTTTGAATGTGTTGTGGAATTCATGGTCATTGTAGAAGATTTTACAATAACATGACTGTTGTGACCTCATTAGGACCTACAATTAACACATTTATTAACATGACTGTTGTGACCTCATTAGGACCTACATTTAACTCATTGAGTGCCATTAACGTGTTTCACGTGTTTTAGCGCTATGGTGCAACGTGCCATTAACGTGTTTCACGTGTTTTTGAAAAAAATAGAAATAAACTCGAAAAAAAAGGCCAAGATATCATTATCTGAAGATTTGCAGCTCCTTCCACTCCTTGTTTAACTTATAACTGAAAAAGGCTGTATCTCGCTTCCTAAGCACTTTTGTTTTACTTTGAAAAAATAAAAAAATAAAAATCGTAATGGCCAGAAATAGATATTAATAATTTGGGCACTCAATGAGTTAAGACATACATGTATTAACATGAGCTGAATGCTAACAGTAGATGGGGATGCTAACCTTCCTGTTAACAATACAACTAAAGCTATTGCAACCACTCTTTATTTACTTACTTATTTTGACTACATGTGTCCCCGTTCTGGGACTGAACATTCGGTGAAAATAGCCGATCTACAAGCTTGTATACAAGTCCATGTTTGCAATGAACTGAATAGCAGGGGTAGCCATTAGGCCTAGAATGGTTGATATCCCATACAATTCACACAACTTCAATATTTCACAGAGAGAAAACATAAAAGTTTGAGTACATTTACCCTAGATCTCCACATCAGATCAGTGGGCTAGGTTCAAAACCGGAGACAATATATTACTTTAAATAAGATATGCTGTGAACTAATTGAATATAACAATGAAATGCTGTATTTCCATTATTTGATATACTTTATTTATGTTACAGCCTGTGTGGCTGTCTGGCTGTAGTATTTATTTCCTACAAAATTTGGGGATTTCGGCTTTTCTTTTAAAATGACAAATGCACATTGTGGCTGATAATGCTGCTATTTCTGAATAAATATTATTATAAATATATTTTAATATGTTATATTATATTTGACAGAGAATGACATGCAATCAGAGTGCCCTACTGTAATAGCTACAGTATTTATATGGTACTCAGGGCTTGACATTAACTTTTTGAGGCACAAGTAAATGTCTTATTCACTTGTCCGGGCACTAAAGTTACTTGTCCGTGTAAAAATGAGCTCAAGTACAAAAAAGAAAGAAAAGAAAACTGTGTAATGTGGCCATTAGTGTTTTTTTTAAATGTTTTTCTTTTATATTTAGAGAAAAGGGAAGGCCGATGGCCATTTAAAAACATATTTAGAGCTGACCCAAATAGTTTTTGTTCGATGGCATGGTATTTGAACGTAAGAAAATACCAATACCACTATTTGTTAATCATAATAGCCGATTTACAAGCCCACCATGCATTGAAGTTTGACATGTTGAGAGCTTGTAGATCTGCTCCTCTTCAAAGCCAAGTGATCAGTGTTGCCAGATTTTGCAAAAGAAATAAACAACCAGGTCTATGAAAACAGGCCCAAAAGAAGCGACTATTGGCCACATGAGCACTTCAAAGTTATAAACGTATATATAGGTTTAGTGCCTGTACAAGTGAATGGGAAACTTACGCCTCAAAAAGTTAATGTCAAGCCCTGCCAGTCTAAAATCAATGCGTTTTGAATTTCATCTTGAGAAATGTACAGCTAATCATACACAAGTACAATAATGTATTGGACAACTACAACAATGAGTAGACTTCTCCATATGATACAACGGTGCATAACCGAGTGAGTGTTATGCTTCACATAAGCGTCACATTATTGTGGAGAAAATATTTACTTGTCCGATGGACAACTCCGATTTTAATCTGCATGTCCTAAATTGTTAATCACTTGTCAGGAAAAGCGGACAACCGTTAATATCGAGCCCTGTAATAGCATGTAGCGTGTAGTTAACTCATTGACACAACGGTGCGGGGCTGAGTGCTGAGTCGCTGTTATTCCAGCGCTATAATTGTCTAAATCCTAGCCTATTTAGACAATTATAATATCTAAATAGGCTAGGAAAGTTGAATAAAAAAACGGATGAACATGTGATTGAATGAAATCAGTGTAGAGGGTCCTCATCTGGAGATGTTTGATACCTCAGTCTCTTTGAAGAGATGGATGGATGTGGGACAGAGTCAGGACACTACATTTTAAATCCTGGCCCCAGAATATTACATAAAGTCCCAGTGGTCTACTAGTCATTTTTAAGGCTACTTTCATCATTGTAAGATATTTGTAAACCACATAGTTATGTTATTGTTTTTTATTAATTATGTAAAACAAATAAAATAATACATGATGCATATGGGTGCTCCTTAAATTTTGGTGGGTGCTCCTAATCTCTTCTGGTGCTCCTTATTTTTTAAATTGGTAGCAGCAGTTCTACCAAGTAAAACACTTACATTTGAGCCCTGTCTGTGACAAATTCTTTAGAAGTGAGTCTTTGCAAAGTCTTTTAAAAGTATCATGAAAGTCTTCTAAATGTGATGTTGATTGAACATAAAACCACCACTGTTTTGTTGAAGCTCTTCAGTGATCTTCTCTGTGGTATGTAAGGTTGATGAATGAAAACTAAATGTTTTTTATTCTATTTCCACAGAGCACCACAGGGAGAGATCTACGCTATCAAGAGAGATGGCCTCCAAAAGATCATTAACATGGTCAGAGGAACAGCGAGAGATGGACCAGAGACATGGACTGTTTGATGCGATGCTGCAACCTGTAGTAAAGTTGTACAGGATAGGTATGTACTGTTTTATTAACTGGATGTTTCAACTGACTACTACAGAGAGAAGTCTGTATTTACAGAATCATATGTTCATAGTGGTCGATCTACAAGCTACGTGCTATACAGTATTTTAAAGACAGATCTCTTTAATGTTGCTTAAAGTTTTTAATGACCAACAGCAAAGGGTTGCAAAGTAGGCAGTATTATTGTATTAACATATTGACTGTCAGGAATTAATTTATTAATTCATCATCCTTGCCAACAAAATAGATAGTCACTCAACGCTTCTGTTAAGGGATAGGGAAGTCGGGAAAGCCACTGAAATCTACACTTAATGTACACTCCCTTATCATCGCTCCAAGCGGCTTGGGGAGCCTCCTCTCTACTCACTCTTTGCTCCCCCTAAAGCAAATGAACATTTATGTGAACCATTTCTGATTCATGCTGGAGTGCGGAGGAGGCAGACGTTGAGGAATTGGAATTTGGCTATTGAGTTACTCTCCCCTGATGTTCTCCCTCCTCTCTCCTCCTTCTAGACCTCACTCTACTTCCTGTGTGTAAAGAGGAGGTTTCCCCTGAACAGCAAGAGAGGAGCCCCAGTCTAGTCCAGGTGAAACTAGAACCTCTACACATTAAAGAGGAACAGCCGGAGAGGAGGCCCAGTCTGGTCCAGGTGAAACTAGAACCTCCACAGATTAAAGAGGAACAGCAGGAGAGGAGCCCCAGTCTGGTCCAGGTGAAACTAGAACCTCCACAGATTAAAGAGGAACAGCCGGAGAGGAGGCCCAGTCTGGTCCAGGTGAAACTAGAACCTCCACAGATTAAAGAGGAACAGCAGGAGAGGAGCCCCAGTCTGGTCCAGGTGAAACCAGAACCTCCACAGATTAAAGAGGAACAGCAGGAGAGGAGGCCCAGTTTGGTCCAGGTGAAACTAGAACCTCCACAGATTAAAGAGGAACAGCAGGAGAGGAGCCCCAGTCTGGTCCAGGTGAAACCAGAACCTCCACAGACTAAAGAGGAACAGGAGGAGATGCTTCTAAGCTCAGGGGAGGCTGCAGGGTCATCGTTGACATTATTGGCAGTGAAAAAAACAGAACCAAAAAACAAACAAAAAACAGAACCCCACCATTGTGACCAGTGTGGGAAAACGTTCAGCCTAAACAGTAATCTCAAACAGCACCAGATAATTCATACAGGAGAGAAGCCCTACCAATGTGACCAGTGTGGGGAACGGTTCAGCCACAAAAGACTGTTTGATGCAATGCTGCAACCTGTAGTAAAGCTGTACAGGATAGGTATGTACCGTTTTATTAACTGGATGTTTCAACTGACTACTACAGAATCATATGTTCATAGTGGTCGATCTACAAGCTACGTGCTATACAGTATTTTAAAGACGGATCTCTTTAATGTTGCTTAAAGTTTTTAATAACCAACAGCAAAGGGTTGCAAAGTAGGCAGTATTATTGTATTAACACATTGACTGTCAGGAATTAATTTATTAATTCGTCATCCTTGCCAACAAAATAGATAGTCACTCAACGCTTCTGTTAAGGGATAGGGAAGTCGGGAAAGCCAATGAAATCTACACTTAATGTACACTCACTTATCATCGCTCTAAGCGGCTTGGGGAGCCTCCTCTCTACTCACTCTGTGCTCACCCTAAAGCAAATGAACATTTATGTGAACCATTTCTGATTCATGCTGGAGTGCAGAGGAGGCAGACGTTGAGGAATTGGAATTTGGCTATTGAGTTGTTCTCCCCTGATGTTCTCCCTCCTCTCTCCTCCTTCTAGACCTCACTCTACTTCCTGTTTGTAAAGAGGAGGTTTCCCCTGAACAGCAGGAGAGGAGCCCCAGTCTGGTCCAGGTGAAACTAGAACCTCCACACAATAAAGAGGAACAGCAGGAGAGGAGCCCCAGTCTGGTCCAGGTGAAACCAGAACCTCCACAGATTAAAGAGGAACAGCAGGAGAGGAGGCCCAGTCTGGTCCAGGTGAAACAGGAGGAGATGCTTCTAAGCTCAGGGGAGGCTGCAGGGTCATCGTGGACATTATTGGCAGTGAAAAGCGAAGCTGATGATGAAAACAGAGCGACGGAGCCTCAAGCTAGCACCTCAACTGAACACATGACAATACTAGCATCGCAACCAACTAGTGATGACCAGCTCATCTCTTCACACTGTTCTGAATCTGATACTGATGACAGTGATAACTGCAGGAACAGAAATGTTGAGTCAGTTGTAAACACACTGGAATCACACAAGGTGCAACATGTGGAAGGACAAAGATTGTCTTTGAGCAACAAGCTGTCTCAGAACCCGAAGTCATTAAAGCAAAGAACATCCACGAGGAGTCAAACAGGAAATAATGTTTTTTGTTGTGACCAGTGTGGGATGATGTTCGGCAGAAAAGATCATCTAAAAAATCACCAGAGATTGCATACAGGAGAGAAGCCCTACTACTGTGATCAGTGTGGGAAAGTGTTCAGCCAGAGCGGTAATCTCCAAATTCACCAGAGGATACATACAGGATATAAACCCCACCATTGCGACCAGTGTGGGAAAACGTTCAGCCTAAGCAGTAATCTCAAACAG
Organism: Gymnoscopelus braueri; assembly: GCF_963280865.1. Classification (NCBI taxonomy): domain Eukaryota; kingdom Metazoa; phylum Chordata; class Actinopteri; order Myctophiformes; family Myctophidae; genus Gymnoscopelus; species Gymnoscopelus braueri. The sequence continues at coordinate 9,810,504 of NC_137607.1, forward strand.
CACCAGAGAATTCATACAAGAGAGAAGCCCTACCACTGTGACCAGTGTGGAGAACGGTTCAGCCACAAAAGTACTCTCAAAATTCACCAGAGAATTCATACTGGAGAGAAGCCCTACCACTGTGACCAGTGTGGGAAAGTGTTCAACCAGAACAGTAATCTCAAAATTCACCAGAGAATACATACAGGACATAAACCCCACCATTGTGACCAGTGTGGGAAAATGTTCACCCTACACAGTCATCTCAAAATTCACCAGAGAATACATACAGGACATAAACCCCACCACTGTGACCAGTGTGGGGAACGGTTCAGCCACAAAAGTACTCTCACAATTCACCAGAGAATTCATACAGGAGAGAAGCCCTACCACTGTCACCAGTGTGGGAAAGGGTTCAGCCAGAGCAGTGATCTTAAACGTCACCAGAGAATACATACAGGAGAGAACGACCCTACCACTTTGACCATTGTGTGAAAGCGTTTGGATGTCTGACTTCCTTAAATAAACACATTCAAACAATTCACACTACTGGAAAATAAGCCTTTCAGTTGTGAATAGTGTACGAAGGGTTTTAACAGGCATAGTTTAAAGCCTCATCTTTGCATAGTGGATATGCTGATGTTAGCTGTGGAAATATTTTTATGTGAGTTGTTTTTTGTGTTACCACTGTGCAGGAGGTGTTTATGTTTCTGCCCTTGAACTCTGTGTCAAGAGGACACAGTTAGTGGTTACACTTCCTCCTCCATTTGGAGACTTTAAGTGGAAGGAGATGTTTGTTTGTCCAAATATGAATTTTGCATTGTCTCTTCATGGACATTTAGTTTACAGACTCATTTCATTACAGTTGTATGCAGTCAGTGATTTTTACTTTAAGGTGTATTTTTTGTCTTTATGAAATTTAAGTTTTGTTGTACAATAGCATGCATATGTTTATCTACTGTTATGTTCACATCGTATGCATATTTTTAGTGCTAGTTTACTTTATATCTTTATTCATTAACAGTTCAACGGTGGATAGAAGCCGATATTAGAATGCTGTGATTGAGCCAAATAAATCCATCAGTAGATGAAGAACAAGTGTGTTGTGTTTTGCCTGGAGGCAGTGATAATGACTGTCTCTGTTGATGAGCTCTGTGCTTAATGTTTGTTGAAGCTGTTCAAGGCAGCACTGTAATGCAGTGCTTTTCATACTTTGTGTCCAAGGCACACCAATGGAGAATCTCTACACACACCTGTATTCACAGCTAAAATAGCTGCTCGAGCTTGTAGATAAACTTTATTTATGTGACATATAATACATATGACCTACCCCAAACAGGGATGCCAGGTTAACACATTTATTTGTTATATTTTATAGATTATAAAAATATATATATATATGTTTTAGGCCGCTACGGGCCCCATACAACTGTAGCGCCCCATATATGTTCAATTTAGTTTTTTTTGTTGTGACTATTCTCATGGCAGACCCCTGAACAGTGTTTGTGAGAAGTCTGGTGCGGATTTCATTAACGGTGTGCTTGTGGTCCCCGGGGGCCCCTGACAAGGTGCCTGGGGGCCACATGTGGCCTCCGGTGTGACTTTTGTCATAGTAGAAAACCCAAAGAGTCACAGTTAGAAAGCAATAGCCAGCATTCCGAAGTCCTTCTGGTACTTTTAATTCAAGTGTCAAGCCCTCCTCAGCGTGTATCTGGATTACACGCTGAGGAAGGCTTGACGCCAAACCACATCCATGTTTGCTGTGCGTGTCCGTGCGCTTATGAATTAAAAGTACCAGAAGGACTTCAGAGTTCTGGCTATTGCTTTCTTACTGTGACTTTTGTCATGGCAGAACAGTGTTTGTGCCAAGTTTGATGCGGATAAGAACAAAGGTGAGCCTGTGGCCCGTGGGAGCCCCTGAAGTGGTCCCTGGTGTGGCTATTCTGATGGCAGTCCCCTGAATAATGTTTGTGCCAAGTTTGGTGCAGATTGGCGCAACGGTGCGCCTCGCAAGGACGGATGTTATGTTTGTGACGGCCAACGGTCCACTGTCGACCCTCTAGGCAATTTTATAATATAATATATATAAGATATTTTACAATAATAATAATAATGCATATCATTTATATAGCGCTTTTCTAGGTACTCAAAGGCGCTTTACAGAGCACATAAAAACAACTTTATTAGAATCGACTAGTTAAAAAGGATTAAAACTATAACAAAGATAAAAGTAAACAAAACAAAAGGGAGGGGCAAGGGTTGGGGTTTTATGTAGGGAATGCGATTCTGAAAAGGTGGGTTTTGAGCATGGTTTTAACCATGGTGAGGGTGCGGGGGCAGCTCTGATGTGAGCTGGGAGTGAGTTCCACAGTGTGGGGGCAGCCGCAGAGAAGGCCCTGTCACCCCAGGTTCACTAATAATAATAATAATAATATGGTACGGTTGTCACAAAATCTCAAGTCACACCTGGACTTGTCTCACAGCACACTGTTAGAGAACCTCTGACTGAATGGAGCAGACAGGAGAACTGAGCTCATCTCTGTATAAAAGGTCCTATGATTGCAGTGGTGGAAAAAGTACTCAAATGTTTTACTTAAGTAAAAGTATCAATACTGCAATGCAGAAGTACTCTGTTACAAGTAAAAGTCCGGAATTCAAAATTTACTTGAGTAAGTACATTTTGATACCAATACTTTTGTACTTTTAAAGTACCAAAAGTAAAAGTACTAAAATGTTTGAAAATAGCAGATCTACAAGCTCACAGCTTGTAGATCGGCTATTTTCAAATAGCCTAGGTATAGAATAGGGTTAAAGTAATCTCTCAAGAACAGATTCAGCTAAAATGAGATAGTACAAACAGCAGAGGGCGCTGTTTTTCATTCTCATTTGGCTTTGGGTTCCCAGATTGGGGTTAAAGTGGTTAATGTATGTTTTATAATATAATTTATATCTACAAAGTCCAATCTTAATATTGTTTAGTTTGTCGACTACGCCACCTTTTTTATAGAGGAGGGTCCCCTTTAAATACACCTTTACTTCTACCGGCTTTCACAGGTTCGAGTTACTGGTAAGTTTCAATACTTTGGTTTTGAGAACACAACACTTTAGAAAATTCCCTTGAGAAACTGGACACGGATGCAAAATGTATCAAAAAGGTAAGTATATTTATTGGTCCCTAATACAGTGGCTTCTGTGCCTTAAAAACAATCAAAATAACACTATACTAATAAAACCTAACTAAAACACAACAAAGCAATTTACACAACAACTATAAAATGAATTATAAAGTTGTGCAAATTACGCAGGGCTTGGTCAACAGGTTTTCAATTAGCAGGGGTTTCTGTGCAACAATACTTCATAAGAAAAGTGCTGTGCCAATAAAGTGCTTTGAGATACTCAACACGTTTCGTTTCAGGGGGAAATGCTGCATGTCCATATATGGGGGTAAGTAGGAAGAGGGTTTTTAAGCCAGTCGTCTGTCTTCTTTTCTTCTTTCTCTCCTTCTGCAATGATAGAAACTATGACCAGTTCACTGTACATTGGTAAAGTACATGCGCGTTTTCACAGTTGGTGGTTATACAAGGATGAACGTTGCATGGATCGGTACTTACTGACAGGCCAGGCTTTTACACCTGGCGCTGAGTAGGTTGCGTATACAACGTTATCACCACTCTTCGTCTCAGCGCTCCTTTTATGGTCTGGTCTCGGTTCGTATGGTCCTCTGCTTATGGTCTGGTCTCGCTCTCTCTTCCTCCCCTTCGGTTCGATCGTTCCTCCCTCTTTGCTCATAGATAGGTACACCTCGGCTTCCAACTGCTTGGTGGCTGGTGTAACTCGCTCAAGTTCCCTCACTTTATTCCGGGGCTCTCATACAACCTCCTCCTCTGCTTCCTCTCTCCGTCTGACCCTCTGTCTCTCTGGGGCTCTGCTTCTCCTTTCAACTGTCCCGCCTCCTCTTTTATACCTGTCAAAACCACACCTCTCTCTTCCTTCATTTGTCCGTGGTGACATAATGTCTGGGGACATTGGCCATGACCGTGGCCTTGGGCGGGACCTCGTGACCACCTCTCTGCCACTGAATGTCTCTCAATGAGTGAACCAAAGGACCGGGGGAAAACAATTGTAACCCAATACAGTGCAAAACGGTTGTACAAAAATAATAAGATGGTGGTTAAATGAGCAAATAATTATACATTAAGCACCAATAAAAACATTTACAAAAGTTTTAAGAAACCCCCGTTTCACCTTTGTCACACATATGAGGAAGTGAAACATGTTATCAACAGAAAAGGAAACGCGACCGCAATACATAGATCCAGGGAGAAAGCGTGGCAAAGTATTGCAAGCACGCACAGAGAGTGTGTGTGTGTGTGTGTGTGTGTGTGTGTGTGTGTGTGTGTGTGTGTGTGTGTGTGTGTGTGTGTGTGTGTGTGTGTGTGTGTGTGTGTGTGTGTGTGTGTGTGTGTGTGTGTGTGTGTGTGTGTGTGTGTGTGTTTGCGACGGACAGGCAACAGGAGGCACGGACGAGACGGGACGGGACGGGGGGGACGGGGACGGGGGGGGGTGGGCTTTGTACTGCGACGGGGACTGCAACGGGACGCACGGGACGGGGGGGTTGACCGCGACGGGATGAGCGGGGAACGGGGGACGGGACGAGACACGCAATAACCCCACATTTGCAAGACCACTTTGGTAGAGATTTGGGTTGTGTAGTTACAAGAAATTAAAAATAATCTCTCCATTGACTAGAAATTGATAATTTTAAATATGCTCCTTATTGACTTACAAAGAGGCTCCTTTAAACCCGTAACTAATAATTTATGTATATATTTAAATATATTCATATATATATATATATTATATATATATATATATATATTATATATATATATATTATATATATATATATGTATGTGTTAGACATTTTTTATAATATTTTTAAAAAATTGTAATATATTATCAAACATCAAACAACAATATGAACTATAGTTTTAACAGAGTGACAATGACATATCACATGAGTCATTGTGAAACAATTATGATTCGTGGTCACACACTATTTCAGTAATATAATTAATTTGATTATATCTTATTGTATTTATTTCATTTTATTTGAATGCAGGGTCATTAAAATGAGTCCATATACAAACACATGTGTTGAATTAACTGTGGAAAAACTTGAAGAACAAGGCACTGGATTAAGTAAGCTTGGCTGTTAGCCTGCTCCTGACCAGGGGCCTGTTCCTCAAAAGGTGAATTAGAGCTAAAGCCTGGCTTTTCCACCTATCCTGGCTTAATTTAGCCAGGATTAGAGCTGACTCGGTTCCTCAAAAGGTGAATTATCTTGAAGATTAGTTTAGCCAGTTCACCCTGGCTAAGTTTAGCCTTATCCGATTCCTCAAAAGAGAATTGAAGCAAGCCTAGCTTAGTTACCATGGCAATTTAGCTGTGAAGTTAGCCTGGTCAGGAGCAGGCTAACAGCCAAGCTTACTTAATCTAGTGCCTTGTTCTTCAAGTTTTTACACAGTTAATTCAAAACATGTGTTTGTATATGGACTCATTTTAATGACCCTGCATTCAAATAAAATGAAATAAATACAATAAGATATAATCAAATTAATTACTGAAATAGTGTGTGACCATGAATCATAATCATAATTGTTTCACAATGACTCATGTGATATGTAATTGTCACTCTGTTATAGTTAACACTATAGTTCATCTTGTTGTTAGATGTTTGATAATATATTCCATTTTAAAAAAAATATTATAAAAAATGTCTGACACATACATACACACACATATACCCGTAACTAATAATTTATATATATATATATATATATATATATATATATATATATATATATATATATATATATATAAAAATTATTAGTTAAGGGTTTAAAGGAGCCTCTTTGTAAGTCAATGAGGAGCATATTTTAAATTATCAATTTCTAGTCAATGGAGAAATTATTTTTTATTTCTTGTCCACCTTTGGAGTTACATCATGATGGCAAGGTAACTACACAACCCAAACCTCTACCAAAGTGGTCAAATGTGGGGTTATTTATTGCGTGTCTCGTCCCGTCCCGTCCCCCCCGCTCATCCCGTCACGGCCCCCTGTCGCGGTCAACCCCCCTGTCCCCCCCCCGTCCCCCCCCCCCCCCGTCCCGTCCCGTTGTGGCCCCCGTCGCAGTACACCCCCCCCCGTCCCGTTCCCGTTCGTCCCGTTGCCCGTCCGTCTCAAACACACACACACACACACACACACACACACACACACACACACACACACACACACACACACACACACACACACACACACACACACACACACACACACACACTGTGTGTGTGTGCAATACTTTGCCATGCTTTCTCCCTGGATCTATTTATTGCGGTCGCGTTTCCTTTCTTGCTTAAATACATTTTACTTCCTTGTATGATTTCATGAGCTGCTGCAGTGCTGCTATTCAGCCACAGAGAAGAACGCTGCTCTGGTTTTGGACGTGATTGGTCAAGTTCAAGGAATCTGTGCTCGAGTTCATGGTCTTTTATAGAAATACGTCGCCGGCGAATCCCCGCCCATTCAGCCTGGCTTCATTATCCTGGCTGGACACAGCCTGTCTTGACAAGGTCTAGCTCGACAAAGTTGCTCCTTTTCAGCCTGGCTTGGCGTCTGAGGAACGGAACAAACGAGGCTTTTCGGACCCGACTTTGTCAAGCCTTGATTTGGCTTAAGGCCAGGCTTTGTTAATTCACCTTTTGAGGAACAGGCCCCAGGCTAACTTCACAGCTAAATTGCCATGGTAACTAAGGTAGGCTTGCTTCAATTCTCTTTTGTGGAATCGGATAAGGCTAAACTTAGCCAGGGTGAACTGGCTAAACTAATCTTCAAGATAATTCAGCTTTCGTGGAACCGATTCAGCTCTAATCCTGGCTAAATTAAGCCAGGATAGGTGGTAAAGCCAGGCTTTCGCTCTAATTCACCTTTTGAGGAACAGGCCCCTGGTTGCTTATTTCTCTCGCAAAATCTGGTAGCAAGTGGAATTTGAAGGCTCTTACGTCACCGCTAGATCAGTGGTTCTCAACCTGTGGGTCAGGACCACAACAGAGCTCACAACGACTCGCAACACGTTGCTTGTAGATCTGCTATTTTCACTATTTATCTGTGGAACCGAGTCAAAGAAAATGGGGGTCCCCAGTTCAAATATGATTATTTTGGGGGGTCACAGCCTGAAAAGGTTGAGGAGGAAGAAGAGAGACAGACACAGAGAGACACACACCCCTGTGAACCTTTCTATTATTTTGTATGTAGCCTATTTTGACGTTGCACTTGAATGACATTGGAGTAATGCGTAATTGTATTGAGAGAGAGACACACACACCTGTGAAACCTTTTCACCTTTTCTGAACCTTTTATGTTATTATTTTGTATTTATTTTTACTTTGAACTTTGATTTATTATTATTTATTATTGTTATTTGATGTATGTTACTTGAAATATATTACCGAGTATGAAATGAGCTGAACTAAGATTGCACTTGAATGACATTGGAGTGAAACAGAACCATAAAAGTATGTTCAAAAGCATTTTTTTTTAAATCAGCTACTGTTGAGATTCCTGATGTCACTAAAGGCAAAAATAAATGTCAAATCACTTTTCAAATCACTTTTCTGCCTGTAACGTGTCTCTTTCACTAAAATGTATCTCTCTTTCTAGAGAAAAACAGCTGTTTTTGGTGAAATCAAGCTGTATTCAACTGCCAATAACTAAAAAACAGAACATGCTATCAACTAACTTCATGTTTACATAGTGATAGCACAAAATATTCTGTGGTTCTTCAAAGATTAGTGAGAATGCTTAAAAATGCTGGCAGTGGCTGCAGCCTGTTCTAGATAACCTCTGGCAGTGAATGTGTTAATGAGCCAGAGTTAGCCAAAAGCTAATTTTCATCTGTAGTTCCTGAGCAGGCTGAAGGGGTGATATAATTACAAAAACAGTACAAGACAAGTAAACATGGGTTCATGGGTCTTCAACAGGTGGGTCTTGGACCCTCAGAGTTAGTTACTATAGCCACATTTTCTTCTGAAGATTTTGTCTGAAAATACACATTGACAACAACATAATTTGTGAAGACAATATGTATAAAAAAACTAAAACAAACCCAAAATAAAAAAATGTAATGTACCGATCAACACTGATCACATGTGCTGTTGAGCAAATCTATGAAGTCATCAAAGCTGCTTCATCATTTAGAGACAACTCATGGTCACTTATAATAAAAACCTGTGGAATACTTCTAAGCTCATCTCAAATCTCTCAACAGTCACGATGAGACAATCAGCTAAATATGGAAAGCTACCTTTAGAAACCTTTTATCAAATTGCATGGAAGGCTTTCTTTAAAATGGAATAAAAACAATTCCTCACATTATAATTACTCTGCTTCATCTCTCTGCTAAGAGGTCCTTGGCCTGGAGAAAACATCTTCTCTATTAGCAGTGCTTCTCAAACTTGTTTGTGTCAAGAACGCCTAAATTAATATGTATTTGTCTACAGACCGCCATCTGAAATGTTTTTGTGCCAGCCCCCCCTGATACAAGATTTGTGTTGATACAATGTTTCAATAATATGACCCAATGAGTTGTAGTTTCATGTTTTTTTTAAAATTTTCTTACATTTGTTATAATTGACAAAAATAGATATTTGACAAAAATAGCAGATCCACAAGCTCACAATGTGTTGAGCTTGTAGATCTGTTATGTCCGATTAGGGCTCAAGTGGTTTAATGGAGAAAAAGGAACAATATGATCACATGTGAATGAAAGGTGCACCTTTGTACACCTGTGTGTTGTTTTTCTCTTTTTTTCCTCAAATATCCAGGCAGTTGGACATACTGGCTGCTGTTTGGCTTTTGGCCTCTTGGGGGCAGCAGAGATCCTTGTGCAGAGGGAATTCACAGCATCTTGGGCCTCAATTCACAACACAGTGAGCTTCATTCACCAATATGTGCTTGGAAATGATCTTACTTTGTGTGCAGATAGTACAAACTCCAGCCGGTGTATCAGTGGCTAACACACATGCAATGTCTGTAACTCAAATAATGAAAAGTAACAATAAAACAAGTCGACCTTTAAGAGATGTGATATTATTCATCATGCACCACTTCTGCTCGTTTCCAGAAAGTGATGATGTTGATGATACTATGAATGTATGTTCAGCATCTGTCTGCTCACCACTGAGTGAAGACTTGAAAGTGAACCTGATAGTGCCGGGGACCCCTAGAACCCCCTCAAGGACCCCTATGTGTTCCAGGTTGGTTAAACTGAACCTGACAGGATGAGGTATTCCATGTCAAGAAAATATGTTGTGGCAGGGAGCCCACATACAAGATTTGTGTTCAAATGTTTCAAAAATATTCAAAGATCCTGTAAATAAATAAATGCATCACATCTTGACACATTGTGAGTTTTTAGATCTATTTTAAAATAGCCAATATATATATATATATATAGGGGATGTATAGAATTCATTAAACTGGTTTTGATGTTATATTACCTAAGGTAATTTAGCTAGGGACCCCTTCAACCACCTCAAGGACCCCTGGGGGTCCCCATACTCCACTTTGAGAACCACTTTGATTGGAGTCCATCATGGTTCATTTCAACACAGACTGTTAACCGTCTACTAGCAGAGTAACAACTGTACTGTTTAAACCAAACTATTATAGTGACACATTACACACACTGTCATGAGACTGAACACTGTCATGAGACTGAATGGGTGTCTGACTGTTCACTCTTTTTTCTCTTTTCTACACTAGCTGCTTTACTCTAGTCAAACTCATTCATTGACAAAGTCTAGCTCATTAAAAGAAATTAAAAATAAAAAGCCTGGTTCCATTTGTACCCTCTCAGAGTTAAATTGACACACACACACACACACACACACACAGGATTTTACAGTTTTTTATGGGTTGGAGTTGAAGTGACGTAGCTGTGCCGAAAATAACAGATTTACAAGTCAGCTTTTGTGAGCTATATTCGGCTTTAGGCTTATGTTAGGCTTATGTTATGGTTAAAATGTAACAAAGACCTTGAGAAATGGCATTCATAAAATTGCTGTTCAAAAATGTTGTGATGTCTTCACAAGTATGTTTACATCGCCCTATCAAAACAATTGTTTTACATAAGTCGGCCTCCTGGTGGCGCTATAAAAGGCAGATGTGAAACATGCAGGGCAAAGGTTTTTCCTTGGCCTCTAGGAGTGTGCATAAAAGTGTTATACAGATCAATGCAATTATAGGTAAAACACTAATCGTCATTTATAGCGCCCACCATGAGGCTAATTTGAACATTTTCAAGAGGCATTTCTTCCTCAGCCTAGTGGGGAATGCGTGTGCAAACCTTCACGGATATTGCACGCTGTGTTCATGATTTGAGGCATTTTGTTCAAAACGGAGCACTCCTGTAAACTTTGGAAGCCAATCTTAGATATTTCAATGACTATAGAGATACTGTGTACCGATTTGCGGGATTTTGGGCCATAATCTGTAGGAATACTGTCAAAGAATGTGTTTTGCAAAAATCGGCCTCCTGGTGGCGCTATAACAGGCCCATGTGAAAAATTAGGGGCAGAGGTTCTGCTCTGGCATCCAGGGTGTGTGCGCACAGTTTTACTTCGATCAAGGCAACGGCGCCGGAGATTAGCAGTTCACAGACGGAACCACTGACGGATGGTCAGGGTGCAAAACAGCCTTCCGGCCTGGCGGAGACTATAAAATATTAGGAAAAAAGGTTGTTACGAAGACGACGGCGATACGGTACTACGCCCGCATATGGACACAATGCCAGCGTGACGTCGTCTTACGACCGCATGGCATCATATCCTACCCATAAATACTAAGGTCCTAATCAGCCCATTAGGAAATACAGTCCTTATATCTTGCAGGAGTCTCTGCAACAAAGGTCTTCAGTAAAGTATGATTAGAACATGCTTGAGCATTTGACAACTAAGGTCTAACTTTTCTACAATTGCTACAAAACCTGTAAATCCAGTCATTATGTGGCAGCTACAATCATCATGATGTCATGTGTAAAATGTTTAAACATCATCTTTAGCATTAATATGACTCATGTTCATGTGTATTTTCAGACATTTAACCACTTAAACCCTGTATACTTATTTTGGCTCTGTACTTGGTCGGCTCCTTTTACCCCATCTAAACCAAACCCATTTGCCAAAAACTGCCGATCTATGAGCTTGTAGATCTGCCATTTTCGATGAATGTTCCTCCCAGAATAGGGATGCTAGGGTTCAAGTGGTTACTGTAAATACAATTTAAAAAATAAGTTCCTATTACACAAGACCCCCTAGGGGTCCCAGACGCCGTGTTGAACACCCCTGCTCTAATCCAAATGAGTGACTTTAATCCATAAGAAATAAACATCATCCATACAACATCAGAATGGAACCGTCTCAGTATGAGCACATAGATGAGCTCTAGCGCCTCCCTGTGGACACGGGAGAGACTGCATCGTTCATAAGACATAAGAATGGAACTCTATAGTAGTCAAGAGCTCTAGCGCCTCCCTGTGGACAGCAGTGAAATGAACAACATCACATTGTAGTTGCTGATAAACAAACTTTAATCGACCAGAAAACAAAACAAATATAAAACAAAAACAATCTCGTCATCAAAACGCCTTCAATTTAAAAAAAGAAAGAAAATACCTTAAAAAAAAGAAATAAATCGTTTAAAAACCAAAATGCAACAAATGTTTTTTGTATTTAATATTCACACTAAGTGTTTGGGAAGAAGAGGTTCTGCTCAAATACACCACATGGTTCAATGAAAACTCAGGATTTTTGAGTATTCTGCTTCTCCCACCATGTAGAACCCAGAACCATGTAGAACCCAGAACCATGTAGAACCCAGAATACCTTTACTTCTCCAGCACCCCCAATAACTCTGAGAGTGTACACATTGAACCAAATGGACCTGCAAGGGTCCATTTGGTTCGATTTGTACACTCTCATAGTTACAGACCTCTAAGGGTCCATTTGGAACCCGCTCAAGGAATCCCGAGGGTCCCCGGACCACACTTTGAGCCCCACTAGTCCTAGACCACAATGACCTGGTTTCACACATTAGTTTGTAAGAATCAAAAAGTCTTTATTTTATTTAACCACTTTTCCAAATGTTCAAAAACGGCTGATCTACAAGTTCACAGCGTGCGGTGTGAGCTTGTAGATCTTGCTACCATGACATACATGGGTTGAAAGCGGTTCAAATGGGGACTTGCATAATTGGATACATATGTCGTCATAAAATGGCCCATATATGGACCAAACACATGTGTGGGCGTGGCTCTACTGTACGTGGGCGTGGCTCTCGTTGAGCTTAAATTAACACTTTTATTTACATTGTGAACGGATTCTGTTCCGCTTCAATAAAACACAATCACCATGTTCCACTGGCTTCCACTAGAGGGCAGCAGCGCTTCACAGCCAGCTGGAAACCAGTTTACAATGTGTGTAAAAACAAACTCAATGTTTTAAACAAAACAAACGAAAACGACTGGAAGTTCAAACCATTCCTGCCAGCTCAGAAAGAAAACAATGACTAAAAAAAACAAATAAAAAAAAAACCCATAAATGTACAGTAAAATTAAAGGTCTGGTTGTTTGTTTACTTTCCGTGTCCCTGCTTGCTGGTTTTGAACGACACCTGAAGCACTGCGTCTCCCATACGGTATCCGTTCAGACTGGAGATCGCCATGGCCGCCTCCTCGTAGTTGGTCATGGTGACGAAACCAAAGCCTTTACACTTGTTGGTGTTGAAGTCACGGATCACCTGGAGGATTAAAATACATTATTATTGTTATGATGTAGAATAGGGGTGGGCAACATTGATGATGGCCACTATATGTACACACTCAAGTCCAGAGGGCCACATTGCATATATACTCCATTCTATGTCACACAAAAGTAGCAGAAATAGCCGAAACGTGTCGCAGTGCGACGCATTTTGAGCTTGTAGATCTGCTGTTTTTGAACTGGAACCCCTTATTTTATTTTTTATTGGAATCCTGAAAAGTAACATTTTTATTTCATTTCAAATGCATTTAGCTATACTTTTGTTAACTTTATGAACTTAACTCATTCACTGCCACTGACGTAAAAAACGTAATTTTTCATTTTTCAAAAAAAGATATATATATTTTTTTTTAGTTTTTTTTTTAGTTTTTGTTTCAAATTTGACCCAAAGACCAAGGAGATATGATTGTTTAAAGATCTAGACTCCCATCCACTTCCTTGTTAACTTAAAAATTCTGTATTTCGGCTCCTGAGTACTTTTTTTTTTCGATGAAAAATCTCTGGCAGTGGGCAAACGCGGCCAGCAATAATTGTGGCAGTGAATGAGTTAAATACAAATACATTGGACATAAAAAAAGACAATAGAATATTAATACCAGTCATTAAGCTACTAATATAGACTCAAGTCATTAAAGCGGGTCATGTTTGCATGTTTGGAATTTGTAACAGCTGAAATGAATAATATCAGTATTTATTCCGATATTAACCTGCGGGCCGCATTAAGTGAAGGTGGCTACTTTTGTATGACATAGAATGGTTAAGTATGAAAAAAAATAAAAGACAGAGATAAGAGGTGTCTGTATTTTTATAAATCTCTGCTGTCCGGCAGCAACTAGCTATCTCCAAAATGTTCATTTTTCAGGAAATGACAAAACAAAAAGTGGAGGTTTTGTTCATCATTGATAAGAACAGCTAAATGGACCTCCAAGCTCACAATGAGGTTGGAGGCCAAAAGGGGGTGGAGCCTTGAGTCAGCAAAACCAGCCAACTCCACCCCCCTTTGCTGGAGTTATCTGGTTTAGCAGAAAGTTTGAGGATCCAATGTAGTTAGCTGGTTTTGTTAGAAGCACTTTTTAATACTTTTCATTGGTTAAATATTTTTTTAATCAACACACAGACGTAAAGGGTGTTCAATAGCACTGATTTATGGGAAAAACATGCAAAAGCTGGTTAGCTGGTTTCTGCCGCACAGCAACGATATGCAATGTGGTCCTCTGGAGTGAGTGTGTAAATATAGTGGCCCTCTGGAGTGAGTGTGTAAATATAGTGGCCCTCTGGAGTGAGTGAGGAAATATAGTGGCCCTCTGGAGTGAGTGTGGAAATATAGTGGTCCTCTGGAGTGAGTGTGGAAATATAGTGGCCCTCTGGAGTGAGTGTGGAAATATAGTGGCCCTCTGGAGTGAGTGAGGAAATATAGTGGCCCTCTGGAGTGAGTGTGTAAATATAGTGGCCCTCTGGAGTGAGTGTGTAAATATAGTGGCCCTCTGGAGTGAGTGTGTAAATATAGTGGCCCTCTGGAGTGAGTGTGGAAATATAGTGGCCCTCTGGAGTGAGTGAGGAAATATAGTGGCCCTCTGGAGTAAGTGTGGAAATATAGTGGCCCTCTGGAGTGAGTGTGGAAATATAGTGGTCCTCTGGAGTGAGTGTGGAAATATAGTGGCCCTCTGGAGTGAGTGTGTAAATATAGTGGCCCTCTGGAGTGAGTGAGGAAATATAGTGGTCCTCTGGAGTGAGTGTGGAAATATAGTGGCCCTCTGGAGTGAGTGTGTAAATATAGTGGTCCTCTGGAGTGAGTGAGGAAATATAGTGTCCCTCTGGAGTGAGTGAGGAAATATAGTGTCCCTCTGGAGCAAGCGTGGAAATATAGTGGCCCTCTGGAGTGAGTGAGGAAATATAGCGGCCCTCTGGAGTGAGTGAGGAAATATAGTGGCCCTCTGGAGCGAGCATGGAAATATAGTGTCCCTCTCCATCATCCAAGATGCCCACCTGAACCCCTGAACATCCCAGACCCAGGTGCTAAAGCTTTGACCTTTAACCTTGACACTGACCTTGACGTTGGTGACGGCTCCAAACGGACCAAACATCTGCCAGAGGATTCCTTCATCCACATCCTGCCCCAGGTTATAGATGAAGATACACCATCCTGCTCCTGCTGTGTTGTTCCATGCAGCTCCTCCACCTCCTCCTCCACCACCACTCGCCATGTGTTCTCCCATAGGAGAAAACCTAGAGAGACAGTAGATAACATTAACACCTCCTCCTCCACCTCCCATGTGTTATCCATTGTCAATTTGGTTGACTAAGACTAAGATTTGATATTTAGTCGACTAAGACTAGACTTAGGACTAAACAATTTCAGAGGACTAAAATAGGACTCAAGCTAAATGGTAAGGGTGTCACGATACTCGATACGTACCGAAAATGTACCGAAAATGACGTTCAATACAGTGTATCGAAATCAAAAGCCGTATCGTGATTCAAGGGTTAATTAAAAAAAAATACTCCCGCGCATGCGCCGATTGCACGTCCGGGTGAAGCCATGCTCGAGCCCCTGTTATTGTTTTTCCGTGCATGCGCGCTTACGACGGGGGAGGAAAAAAGGGGCCTAGTTGAGAGAGAGATGAAGCAGGGACTTTTTTTGTTTACTTGGTCTTCTCTTTTTCCCCTCTACACCTATACCTCTACGCTGCGAGGCGTTGTGAGCTTGTAGATCTGCTATTTTTGGCTAAAGTTCACCTCAGGAAAGGGATGGGGATAAGGTAAAAGCCCTGGCGTAGCTTATTATTCACATTTCTTGTTTGTTAAAGCTCTTACCTGTTCAAACAATGTGAACATACTTTAAGAAGTTTAAGAACATGTAGCCAAATAACAGTTGTCTTTGGATCTTTTTTTCTTACATGTTCAACTTTGTATTTAGATTTTATTTAGTTATAGAGCTTCACAAGAATGTTGCTGTTAACTCATCTTAAAGACGAATCTGAAAATGACAGTTGTTGTAAGGGCATGAAAACCCTTTTTGTTATTCTCATTTGATATTATTCAAATAAAAAAGGGACTTATTGAGAAACATGTGTTTTTCTTTACAAATCAAGACAATAGCTTAAATTAATAATCATATAGGCCTCAAAGCTGAAAAAAAATGGTTTTAAAAATGTATATCGTATCGAAAATCGAATCGTGACCTTAAAATCGAAAGTCGAATCGAAGATTATCCAAAAGACTAAGACTTAAGGTGGCCTTACACTACAATATAAATCGGTAGTGTAACTCTCCCGAGTATCGGTAGGTGCCCTACCCCAGCCTAGATCGGGGGCGAATCTCAGGCTTAAATATTGTGTAGTGTGAGGGTTCAAAGATTCAATCTGAACCCTCCCGAGTTGCTCGCAGGACGGTCGAGACTATTCATCTGGATCGCTACTGTATGGAACACCACAGCGGGGGTCGGACCGAGAGAAATATGGCCGCTGTTCCGACACCGCAATGCCACACACACACTCTTTCCATACCGTCGGGTTGTTTATGTAGATTGGACAATCAGGTTCAGCTGCGGTGGATCCATTTTATTTTAATTAAAATACATTATTTTGATAATGATTTTAATATTTTCATTTTACAATATTGGACTGACACTCCTACATATAGGCTATTATAGCTATAATGTTCATAGAGAATCTATCCCTACCTGAAGGATGTTATTAAACGTTTATATAACTTGCCTGGTACCATTCCATGCTTTATCTTGTGGTGCCGTCTAAATACGTCTTTATACTTTTGGATAGTGTGTCATTTCTCTTGCTAACTAGTAGCAGATTAAATGTTTAACGATCTCAAGCCGTCTGTCTCTCTGCACAAGTAGCAGCTGCAATTGATCCAGTAACGACCAATGTATACTTCGACGTACAATGGTGTTGCGCTCAGAATGTATTCAATCTGCGCCGCATTGTAGATAGATCTGCAAAGTGATGTTGCAAGGGAAGTCTCTGTGCCAGCCAGGATTATTTTTCATCGCACAATGGTGTCGGGCGGATAACATTATGCGATATACAAGACCACAAGTGCCGCGGATGAGACGCGTTGTGAGCTTGTAGATCAGCTCTGAGAGTGTGTGTGTGCGTGCGTGTTGTGAGGCGCCGCTGGATGTCGGAAAAAGACACACCGAATCGATTCTCCACAATCGCCAGTCAGTGTATGCTCTTAAGACCAATTATTTGTTTACTAACATTGAGACTGGACTCTCATGTAATCAATTCCCAACAGATCCCCAAACCTGTTGTTTTGGGGAGCGCTGGTTTCAGTTCATTCAACCTGACTTCCTCTTGTGTGTTGGCTAGTGAGGCGTGCCCTAGCGAGACATATGTACTTCATCGCGCAATTGTATTTGTAATTGTATTTTGCGCTGAGAATAGCCTGACATACAAGCTCACAACCACGACGCGGATGCGTGAGCTTGGAGGACCTTCGCGGGACAGAGCATAGGCTTGACGGGCTGCAGCTGCGCGAGTCAAGCAGGCTCTGGTGTCATGATCATAGAGCGCTCCCTCAGTTCTAATGACAGCCACTGGAGGTGGGGTTTGGGGGACAACTGCTTTGAATTGCTATTATTGTTTACACACAACAGAAACCAAGGATTATCTATTTCAAGAGCGGGAGATCACAGTAAAAGTCCTAAGCATTCTTCCTCCACAGATTATCCTGTAGTGAGTGGTCATTTTATCGTCTACTCAGGCTTTTGTGAGCCCCTCAGATTTTTTTTAAGTTGCTTGATTCAGTATTTAGATTTTGATATTCATTTTATTCAAACACCATTTTTAACATGTTAGATTCATCAAAAACACCGTCCTTGGTTCCGGTGACTCATCCTGCCCCCCCTAATATGTGAGGGGGCCGTGTTATTTCGATAACTTCTTTTTATTTTTATTATTGTATTTAATTGTTTTCATTTTCCAATAAAAAAAAAGAAGTAACCCGAAACACGTATTAGAAGGACAATATCAGTCACCAGAACCAAGGACGGGTGTTTCCGATGAATTTAACATGGTTAAAATGGAGT
Organism: Gymnoscopelus braueri; assembly: GCF_963280865.1. Taxonomy (NCBI): domain Eukaryota; kingdom Metazoa; phylum Chordata; class Actinopteri; order Myctophiformes; family Myctophidae; genus Gymnoscopelus; species Gymnoscopelus braueri. Next base: position 9,828,414 of record NC_137607.1, read on the forward strand.
TTGAAGTTACAATGGGTTTGTATAGGAGGGGGGGCGTGTCTGATAAAATGAATATCTAAATACTGAATCAAGCAACTTAAAAACTGTCCGGGGTGCTCCAAAAAGCCTGAGTAGACGATAAAATTACCCTTCTTTTTTTTTTTACGTGAAATATCCCTTTAAGGCCAGCTTAAAGGAGGTGTTCACCCCAAAAATTACTTATTTTCTATCAATTGCACACCCCATGAAGCCTTGAATTCATGGATTTATTTTTGTTTTTGTGGCATTCCTAAGCCAATAATTTGATGACCGGGTGTGTATCCGGTAGGAGACACAAATAATCTACTTTGTGTCTCCTACCGGATACATTAGCCGGTAGGAGACGGGAATCAAATTATTGGCAAACCAATTAGCTGTCAAAATTAACAATGGTGTTCTCCCATAGGAGCGAACCTAGAGAGAAATAAAACCATTAATACATGTCTGGAACACCCCCACCACCAGGATAAAAGCTACAGAAAGAGAGCAGTGATAGGAGAGAAAGTTCTCTGTGGACTAGTATTAGTACAGTGTTTTTGTTTACCTGAACCTCTGGGCCTGGTGGTGCACGGGGCCTTCGAAGCGACGTGATTGGCCGTGGTACATCTGAGTCAGCTGGGGGTTCTTGGATTGGTTGGGGTTGGCAGCAAACTTGACTGTGATTGGCTCAGAGCAGCCGGGCGGTTTCTGTCCGTTCAGGTCTTTGAGGGCGTCTTCCGCCTCGGCGCGCTTGTCAAAGCGGATGAAAGCCACACCCGTCGGCAGCCCTGACACATGAATGATAATAATATGAAAGCCACGCCCCTCGACAGCCCTGACACATGAATAATAATATGAAAGCCACGACCCTCGACAGCCCTGACACATGAATAACAACAATAATATAATTTATATTTGTGTAGTTAGTTGTGTACTGTATGTTACAGATTGATTCTCATCTTATCTAATATGAGAGAAATATCACCCTTTTAAAAATACACATTTGTATTTTTCTCTAGATCAGGGCTTTAAAAATCAATACAATTTAACTCATCTCTGAAATGTAGTTTCATTGCACTGTGAGTGTGTCAATCAGTGTGACTTTGATTCTCAACCATTTTAATTTCAAGGAGCTCCAGTTTGACATGCATTAGGCTACGGACCCCCATTTAATGGCATTTCTATCTCTGGGACCCCAATTTATATTGTAAAATCTATGTTCATTTAACTCTGAGAGTGTACAAATCAGAGTTACAGACCCATAAGGGTCCATTTGGTACAGACCCATAAGGGTCCATTTGGTTCCTAACTATCTTGTATTTAGCTGGGGACCCCGTGGAACTCCCTCAAGGACACCTGGGGATCCCCGGACCCCACTTTGAGAACCACAGTCAAGACAACAGCATCCAAGTTGATTTACTTCTGATCAGTCAAATCAATATTTTTGTACATTACACATTGTACATTGTGTCTTACTGTGTCATAGTGTAGTGTGTGTACATTAGGGCTGTCAGTTGTACTGTATAATGTCATTTGAATTTCAAAGCCATGTTATTTCTAATATTCAAATATTTTTGAATATGCACGTGCAGGTTTATTTTTCGAAAATGTTAGTTAATTATGCACGTTATGTCCACTAGACGGCGCCCCATCCAAACGCCAAAGCTATTTTTTCAACACAACACTGATGTCGCTTGCATGTAATAATGGTAGGCGCACATACAAATGCTCTAATAACAGACTAAACAAAATAGTGAAACCTGAACTATATTAGTTTATGGTTATGGCTTTAATTTATATAGTTAGTTAATTTTCGAGAAATATTAGGCAACAACTTCTTACCGCACGTAAATAATGTCTGCATGTGTTCCTGCCTACAAGTGCCTGTTTTTGTGTCGCGCACTGACGTGCAGAGAACACAGCTGACCTACAAGCCCACACAGCGTTGCATCAGCCAAGCTTGTGGTCTTGCAGATCTGCGGGGGCGGAGCTACACTACGCTCCAGCATGTTGATGAAGGAACGTCACACAGCTGGGCAAGTCGAGCACAGACAGGGAGGAGATGCAGAGCTGATTTTCAGCTTTCGCTGTTGTGATAACTATTAAAGTTAAAACGTAACTTTCAAATGACGTTTATAGGGGCAAACATGATGAAAGCATTTGTTTTCGCATTGGTAGGTCAGGAAAAAAAATAATAATAATAAAATATATTTTTAAACTACATTCGAATGGCAATTTTAATATTTGAATATTATTTTAAAAAATCGCTTTCGAATAGTGAAATTCGTTCTGACGCCCAGGGCGTATGGCGAGATCACCGCAGTTTGGCATTTATCAATCTATCGTGACTTTGACTTCAGCGTACGTACGGCCCGCTCAGATCTCACGTCAGGTCTGAGGGCGTGTAGACTTTGGCTGCACCCGTTTGTTCCATCCTAGACATGCGAACCAGCATTGTCTGACTGTCTGACAGGCATCTGGACACGTACGTATCCACTCCAAAATGTACCGTATTTTCCGCACTATAAGGCGCATCTGAGTATAAGGCGCACCTTCAATAAATGTATTATTTTCATATATAGGGCGCACCGCATTATAAGGCGCATCCGCACTATAAGGCGCACTGACGGTGCGGCTTATAGTGCGGAAACCAAGGGAACCAATATTGATACATATATAAGGCGCATCGGATTATAAGGCGCATCCGCACTATAAGGCGCACTGACGGTGCGCCTTATAGTGCGGAAAATACGGTATATCTAATTCTAACACTAAATAATAATGAATAATCCATGCTTTGTTTGGTCGTATTCTGGTTCTTCATTTCGTAAAATTGGAACGTTCTGACTTGGACGTTGGCGTAAGGGGCAAATGTAAGGCAAAAAAAATACGCAGATTTTTACACTCCATTGATAAATGAGGGTCATGGTGTACATGCTCAGTCTTACCAGTATTACTGTATGTACCTGAAGCCTATAGTCGTAGTATAGTGTGTGTGTACATTGTGTAGTACAGTGTGTGCTTTATCAGTATTACTGTGTGTACCTGAAGCCTGGTCCACCAGGACTCTGGAGTTGATGATGCGTCCGTAACGACAGAACATGTCCTCCAGGTCCTTCTGGGTGATGCTCTTAGGAAGACCTGAGACGTACAGGTTGGCGTCTTTGATGGTGTCAGAGGAGGGACGAGCAAACGACACCTGGACAGGTACACACACACACACACACAGTCACCTCATGTCCTTATAAGGACGTGCATCAACCCACTACCATGGCATCGGCCCCTTCAGGACCGCAGTTTACCTTTGGTGTTTGAGACTAGGTTTAAACTGGGTCCCTTGAACGTCAATGCTTTGTCCCGTTCAGTGCTTGGTACCACTCTCTGGTATCACACAGGGGACAAATGACATCATCGACTTGCGACGGGCATTGCCTCTCTTGAGTTAAAGACGAACAGTTTCTAGGGTGTTTTAAAAATACATATTTTAGTTGTAGAGGGCAATTATGATGTATTAAGGCATATTTGGCTTACTAGCCAGTGATCCTTTTTAATGGCAAAACCTACTGCAGTTCTGAGTCTCCTTGAAATCTCTCTGCAACACTTAAGAGTTGTTCTATTAGTTCAGAGACCAGAGAGTTGTACCAAGCGCTGAACAGGAGAATACATTGATGTTCAAGGGACCCAGTGTAAACCTCGTCTCAAATACACAAAAGGTAAACTGCGGTCCGAAAGGGGCTAACGCCATGGTTACTCACAGACTAAATGTTTCAAAGAAAAAAAAGAACAGTAAAAAAAAAAAAAGAACATTACACCATGACAAAGTGCTATTGATGTACAGTGTTTGAAAAAGACAAATGAATAAAAAATTCAAAATACAAATCATATAAATTAGACGTTCTGGAGCTTCGACTGAATACATAAATAAACTAAATAAATAAATAAGGCATTCTGGAGCTTTGACTGAATAAATAATTAAACTAAATAAATAAGACATTCTGGAGCTTAGACTGAATTAAAACAAAAACTAAATAAATACATAAATAAGACATTCTGGAGTTTGACTTTGGCACAAAAACAAAAAGACATCTTGAATAAACGCAGAGTTGAATTTAAAAACATAAAACAATCCAACGTGCCGAAGATTTTTAAATCTCGCTCTAAACACCCTCCTACCCAGCAGATGGCAGTACAGGAGCATGAAGGCGGCTGTGTACTCATTATGTTACCATGGTAACCACACCCCCCACTACCAAGGATTTGTTGCCGTCGCATGGAAACCTCACAATTCAAAAAGAGCGGATCTACGAGCTTTGAGCTTGCAGATCTGCTATTGTTGCTACTTGTGCACCTGAAATCTGATGACTCTGCAGAGTGAAAACTGTCAAATAACGTATTTAATATACGTATATAATCCTTATATATATATCCTACTATATAATCCTACTATATATCCTACTATATAATCCTACTATATAATTGGAGTAACCTCTGTCTGTCTGTCTGTCTTGGTGTCTTGGGTCGACCGGATATGGGCTAGTTTAAATAAGCCACATATCAGAAAACAAAGTATGAAAATTATGTCTTTCATTTTCCTGAACCGATTTTCTGACGAAGGTGGAAATCATTAAAAATGTGTTTATTCATAAGCTGGTCCAGTCGACTCTCACTGAATAAGAATTTAAATAAATTCTATTGAATTTTGGTGCCCGTTTGTCTCAGTTAAACTAACACGGAGGATTTTACAGTGAAGAGATAAATGTCTCAAAATGGTATAAAAATGGGGGTCTGTGGTCACAGCAACACATATTGAAATTAAAAACCCTTGGTGTCAGAAGTGTGGCATGGATCTGATATATCATTATTCTATATAGTTTCATGCAGTAAACAGCCGCCTTCCTTTAAAGAAAAGTCTTCATGGGGTTTTTACCTTGATGGTTTTAGACTGTAGCCTCAGGCCATTGAGGGTACTGATAGCCCTCTCTGCATCATTAGCGTTAACAAAGTTAACAAAGCCGTATTCTAAACTGTGGCCTAGAGGAAACAAAACAAACAGGAAAACAACAAAATAAAATAACAAAACTGTTCTGTTTAAACCTTTACATTACAGGCTCTTTAACATCCTGGAAAAGAAAAAAAGAAAAACAATCAGGTGAAAACATTGTTCAGAACATTAGCCGACCCCCGTTAACGTTCAGCTTTGGAAGAATGAAAACCAAGCATTCTGAACCGACAGACACTTAAGACAGGAACAAAGTAGAGATAAACATGTAGCAGAATAAACTCCTGCAAGACGCCGAGCAGGAGTTCATTCTGCTTAACTTTGGATGAAACTGTGGCTTATAAAATCTCTCTGGTCTGATAGAAGTCTAAATATAATATATATAATTTGATAGATGTCTAAATATTGTACAACTATCAGTTGCTTCTGTTAGCGTTCTAGTGCTGTACCTGCTGCTATGAGTCTTATATAAGTCTAACCTCATGTACATACTGCTGCTATGAGTCTTATATAAGTCTAACCTCATGTACATACTGCTGCTATGAGTCTTATATAAGTCTAACCTCATGTACATACTGCTGCTATGTGGACTACCTTATATAAATCTAACCTCATGTACATACTGCTGCTATGTGGACTACCTTATATAAGTCTAACCTCACGTACATACTGCTGCTATGTGGACTACCTTATATAAATCTAATCTCATGTACACCTTGCTTTTCCTCATCACCCCCCCCCCCCTACTGTTGTACACGTTAAAACCCATGATGTGATAATGAAGTCCATCATTAGAGGCAGAAATTTAATATTATCCTTAAAATAGGGCTGAAGGGGTTAAAACCAAAAACAATGCTGAATAAAAGATGCTCATCTGAACAGGAAACACATGTTGACACCTTCACGCGAGTTTCCTGTTCAAATCTGCTGAACCTGGGGGCGCCCGCTGGCCTAGCGGTCGAGGCGCATACCACATACGCTGGTAAACCAGCTTGACAGCATGTCGTTGGTTTGACTTCCGAATCCGACGACCTTTGCTGTGTACCCCCCGCCCCCCCTCTTCCCATTTTCCTGTCAGCCTACTGTCCTGTCAAATAAAAGGCATAAAAGCCCCAAAAAATACCTTAAAAAAGCAACAACAAAAACACTACTGAAACAATAAAAGCTATGAAATGAACCAAACAAAGCTATGGGGAAATGAACCAATCAAATGAAGCTATGGGGAAATGAACCAATCAACTGAAGCTATAGGGAAGTGAACCAATCAAATGAAGCTATGGGGAAATGAACCAATCAACTGAAGCTATAGGGAAGTGAACCAATCAAATGAAGCTATGGGGAAATGGACCAATCAAATGAAGCTATGGGGAAATGAACCAATCAACTGAAGCTGTAGGTATGGGGAAATTAACCAATCAACTGAAGCTATGGGGAAATGAACCAATCAAATGAAGCTATGGGGAAATGAACCAGAACAGGAAACGGGTAGTTATGAACAGAGGCATTGCACCATGTGATGCAGTGTGAGCTTGTAGATCTTTTATAATGATTAACTATGACTTGAAACGTTTTAAAATTAACATAGGGCTTAAAGGACAAGTCCAGACTAAGGTGCCGTTTACACGAGGACGGTCTCTACAGAAAACGGCAAAATAAAGTATCAGATGTGCCGTCCGTTAAGACGGCAACGGTGTTATCAGGGGTTGAAAACGCAATAAAGTTAAACCTCCTTCCAGAGTGGAATTCTTTGAAAATGCAGCGCCTGCCGTCTCCATGTAAACGGGCAAGAACGTGTTGGAGACGGTGTTTACTAGTGTTGCCAGACTCTGCGAGAGAAATAAGCAGCCAAGTCTATGAAAACTCAAAAGAAGCGTCTATGCTACGGCTATTTTAAAATAGCAGATCTACAAGCTCACAACGCGTCACATCGCGACGTAGCATCGTGACGCGTTGTGAGCTTGTAGATCTGCTATTTTAAAAAAAAGAAAGAAGAAAAAATTTTCTTGAGAAAATACAAAGGTCATTCTGGAACATTTTTGAAACATTAACAATTTTAACAACACAAATCTTGTATGGGGGTCCCTGACACAAAATATTTTCAGAAGTGGGGTGTTTGTGGACAAATACATCATTTGACATGAAGATGTTTAAGAACCACTGGTTTAAACAACATTGGGAAACAAGTCCAAATAAGCAACTACACTTTAGAAACAAGCCCAAAGTCGCTTATAATAAGTGGACATGGCAACCAAACAAACAGTTCTGATAGCAAGAAGACACGTCACCACCACCTAGCCACCTGGCATGGTATGGCATGCACACTACATCGTTTTCAATCAGTGGTGAGTCACCGTCTAAAGGCAAAATAAAAAGTGAGAACGCAACGACACTTTGACGTTTTCACTAGAGAGCGTCTTCATCTAAACGTGGCCTAAAGTAACATATAGCCTTGTTTTCCTACTTATGTTGATCCCAGATGACTGGCCATGGGGTCTATTTGTCATCCAATTGGAACACAGGTTGTTTTTTCACATTTCCTTAAAAGAAAAGGACAAACCAGATCTCTACCGACAGCGAGGATATGCAAGATGAGACCAAAGGTCAACATCACTTTCAATGCTGTTGAACATTAACGTTTAAATTCTGTTGAACATTAAAAAGATGAAAGTTTAAATTCTGTTGAACCTTAAAAAGATGAAAGTTTAAATTCTGTTGAACATTAAAAAGATTAAAGTTAAAATTCTTTAGAAAAAGAAAAAAAAGTTTAAAAACATCACAGTGATGGAGGGCAGTTCACTTTAACACTCATTCATTCTCACATCCTGAAAGAAAAACAAGAACAGTTCAAAACATCACATACGAGTTGAACAACGAAGAAAAAAACAGTACATTCAAAAACTAGAAATTATTCATCAGGATTCCCAGCTCACCCAAATCAATTAATCAATAAATAGAATAAATACAATGTTAAAAAGAACAGAAACGTGCACAGTACACGTAGCAGCTGTCTTTTAACATCCTGTGGATTAAACAGCAGTGAAAACATTTCACTACATTTAGACATTATGAAAAATAGTAAAAAAAACAAACTACAAGCTCACAGCATGTGGTAACATGTTGTGAGCTTGTAGATCAGCTATTTTGTGTGGTTGTGCAACCATTGTATGACCAGGCATAAAACAGGACTTGAATCGTTAATCAGACTGATTTTCTGATTTAAATCAAAACAATCGATTTGAGACTTTTAGTGTCGATTCATTGATAAGAGACAAAAACAAATGACAAAACAAGAAAACACAGTTTAAGATCATTGGATTAATCCTAAAAGTATGGTCAGAACAGTTAAATAAACTACCGTAATGGTCAGAACTAGAGTTCTCAAATTCTGCCCGAACCTGACCCTAGCCGACACAACGTTTCGGCCAAAATCTATGCTTATTATTCGGGCCGGGCCGAGCCTCGGGTTCTGTGAAAGAAAAAATTATATTGTCCCCAAAAAATAAATGTCAACTGCCCCTAGCGGCCTAACGGTAAGGCCGACGGAAATGTCAGTGGATGTGTTGGATGCAGCTCAAAGTGTACTTTTACTCAGGTATCTAGTTTGTCGCCGTCCGACTTTCCAAGCTTATGTTATTAAAGAAAAAAGGGCGACAGTGGCCAAAACTCGATCAAAAATCGAGACGTTTTGGCCATTATCTCTGGAATGGAAGGTCCGATCTGCTCAGTTCAAAGCGTGCTGGATGTGTGACTTTGAGGACATTAACTCTGAGGACGTTAACTCATTCAGTGCCAAAGACGTGTGCACATCCTATTTTTTCAAAAGCCCAGAGCGCCAAAGACGTGCGCACGTCCCATTTTTGCGTAAAAGAAAAATATGTTTTTTTTCTCACACAGAACCAGGAGATAACGTGATCCCAAGATGTACTGCTTCATTCACTTTCTGGTTAAAGTATTTGGGGAAAAGCCTGTATCTCGGCTCTTGTGTTTTACTATGCATTTTTGGCGAGACATGCTATTTTCAACGGCGAATAACAAGCTAACGGGAGGTCGCAATGCCTTTTTTTCTCTTCTTTTTTTACGGAAGCACAGTGAAACCCTCCGTGAATAGCAACCATCAGGGGATCGATCATACTGGAGATAAATATTCTGTGACTACTTGAAAAAGGTAAAAAAAACGCTGGCACTATGGGCTTTTATTGATTCATTTACTTGGCACTGAATGAGTCAAGCACATAATGTCACCTTTTGGGGTTTTTGGGTCTAAAAGTATGGTAATTGTTCCAGTAGGGCCCAGTTAGGGCCGAGCCTCAATTTTCAGGCCCGTTGAGAACTCTAGTCAGAACTGTAAAGTTCCTACAGGTTAAAGACCAAACAGAAAGGTAGGTCAACAAATAACGTTGTAGTTTGGGTTGTTCAGTTACTGAACCTGCTACTTTGTTCAGTCAGGTAACCCGCTACTTTCTTCAGTCACATCATGTGTTCAGTGAGGTTACATTGTGTGTTCAGTGAGGTCGCATCATGTGTTCAGTGAGGTTACCTGCTACTTTGTCTCGGATCAGTTTAGCAGACTGCACCTCCCCTATGGAGCTGAACAGGGAGTGCAGCTCCTCCTGCGACATGCTCTGCGGCAGGTAGTTGACGATCAGGTTGGTCTTGCAGTCGCTGGCCTCGTCAGACATGTGCTCCTCGTAGCCGTTGTCGTACACCTCCGTCTGAACAAACACAAAACATTATATTTACACCTCCGTCTGAACATACACAAAACATTATATTTACACCTCCGTCTGAACAAACACAAAACATTATATTTACACCTCCGTCGGAACAAACACAAAACGTTAAAAAAACACAAAGCAACGTTATATTTACACCTCCGTCCGACATAAAACACCAGTTACATCGCATGTTAAAATTAGCTTAAGGACCTCTGACGTCACGCTCATGTCACCATGACTCAGCCATAACCGTGTAAGGTGTTCCCAATACAGCTATGCCCAAATATGGAGTGTGTTGTCTAACCTCAATGTATCATCATGGCAAAAGGGGCATGCCCATATACGGGCATATACTGATGACATTAAGGATCTCCATATATGGGCATAAAAGGGACACGGACTGACAGATACAAGATCTCCATATATGGGCATAAAAGGGATCTGCATATAGAGGCATATCTTGTGGAGTACACTTCATGTGTACCCGGTAAGGTTGGACAATATGGCAAATGCATTGGCAACCGACGACTGGATGAGTCCAATCGGCGGTTGTTGTTTTTTTCGCTAAATAAATCTGCCTCTTTGAGAATTCAACTCTTCAAATATAGCCAAATTAAATGTAAAGTGCAATACAAGCGTGCGGGAAATGTTAATCAATTTGGGCCGTTCTAATAATTATAAGGCACGTTCTTGTTGCGCTGATTTCCGAGGAGTCTAGGCTAGAAAAGCCTAGACTCCCTTCCCGGACCCGGACCTGCATGGAGCGGAGGAGAGCAAAGGAAAGAGGGAATAGCTTTTGCTTTCCTAGTTGTCTGTTAACCCTTTATGACCTGAGGCCGATTCTACAAATGTCTCCTAAATCCCAACAGTATTCTGAAAAACCTATGTCTCCATATCAGTGGCGCTCAAACGTTTTCATGTCAAGGACCCCCAAAATTATATGTATTTGGCCACGGACCCCCATCTCAAAACATGTTGTTCCAGGGACCCCCAGAAGCAAATATTTGAGTTAAAAGTGTTCGCTTTAAAATAATATATACAGGGTCCCCACACATTTTTAGCAATGAATTTCCAAAACTTTTCCAAAACTTTTCCAGAATATTTAGCCCAATTTCCAGGCCTACATAACAATCATTCAGCGCAATAATGTGTCTCTTACTCCTATGTAGAATGCCCAAAGATAGGCAGTGTAGCAAAAATAAAGCATAGAATATAGAATAGTACAATTTCATTCAATATTTCGTGCAAAATTAGGGCATAGCTCACTGGAAGACTCATTATGGCATCCGTATGACTTATTTTATTTAAATAATATATGCCATCACACAGCCCGTTCGGCGAAAAACTACTTATGTTACATATTTCGTGTAATGTTATACATGTTTATGAAAATGTTTTGTATTAACAAAATCAATAGCCAAAAACAATGCATAGCCAAATATTTTTCCAGGACCCTTGATAAATTCCAGGACCTTTGATCAATTCCCAAACTTTTCCAGTACTGGATTATTTTTTTTTCTATTTCAAAATATTTCCAGGAATTTCATGACCGTGGGGACCCTGTATATATATATATTCAAAGATTTTCACATTTTCAAGATTTTTCAAAACTAGCAGATCTACAAGCTCATAGCGCGGCACTCGGTGTCGCGCTATGAAATTGTATATCTGCTATTTTTGAATAGCCAAAGTGTAAAATAATGCTTTTTAGCTCAAATAAAAAAAGTGACACAGATGCGTTCCAGGTCTAAATGGGTTAATCAGCTACTGTAAATGTGATGTAAGCCCGCTGTACGGCCAAGTATAACTCCAGCTAAGGACTGCAGCTGTTCTCACATTAATAGCTTTCCTATCGCGAATATATCGGCAATCGACGATTTTTGGGCTGGCGATGGTCGATAGGAATATTTTGACGTATGGGCCAACCTCAGTACTCGGGTACGCTATGCATCAGCTGTGAAACACAAGCCACCAAAACACAGACGCTCACAGCTATTTGCCCCCGCCCCCCCCCCCCCCCTCTCAGCCTCACAAGTCGTACCAGTGAAGCAGACAGGACGGTCAACAAGTAAAACGTGAGTTGATCAAAATAAAATATCAAAATATGAAATGAACAAAATGTCACCTCGATGTTAGAAGCTCCTTTAGAGTCACCTGAAGACTGGACTTCACACACCTGAAAACACAATGACACACACACACACATTAATACAAAATACACACGTTTATAAATACATTTACCATGATACATTTATAAATAATGGACTTCACACATTTTTAAACAACAATTTTAAACTTAATACATCAATCTGACTCAAACACGGCGGTGCAATGTGACACGTTGTTAGCCTGACATTCATGATTGTGAGCTTGTAGATCGGCTATTTTCACTACTTATTGCGTGACACCGTCATATGATACGTTTATGATAAGTATAAAACAGACATTACTTAATGGAAAAACACGTCTGACAGCAAGGATAATACTGAGTCAATAATAATAAAATATTAATTAATTCACAGTGACGATAACATAACACTGAGTCAATAATAAAGTATCAATAAATTTACAGTGAGGATAATAATAAAGTATTAATTAATTTACAGTGAGGATAACATAACACTGAGTCAATAATAAAGTATCAATTAATTTATAGTAAGGATAATAATAATGTATTAATTAATTTATAGTGAGGACAATAATAAAGTATTAATTAATTTATAGTAAGGATAATAATAATGTATTAATTAATTTATAGTAAGGATAATAATAAAATATTAATCAATTTACTTTGAGATATCTGATGTTGCCTCGACGTACAGCCATGGAGAAGCCTGGGTCTGTAGATCTGAAAACAAAACAACAATAATGTCCGTTATGAGGGTCTGTAGATCTGAAAACAAAACAACAATAATGTCCGTTATAATGAGGGTCTGTAGATCTGAAAACCAAACAAACGTCACTGAAATAAGTATGTTATTTGATCAGTGAAATATAAAGTGAAGTTGTAAAATACACAACAAATTGGTTCCGATGATACAGGGGGTCCTTAGAGTTAGTATAGGGGGTCCGCCAAATCTTTGCGTGATAGGATTTTTTTTTTTTTACATGAACCACTTGAACCCTTGCATCCTTATTCCGAGGGGAACATTATCCGAAAATAGCAGATCTACAAGCTCACAACACCTCGCTGTGCAAGGCGTTGTGAGCTTGTAGATCTGCTATTTTTTGGCAAAGAGGTATTAGGTGTAGATGGAAAAAGAGCAGACCAAGTAAATAAAAAAGTTTAATCTGAAACACAATTTTATACAATATAGTGGGGGTCACTGCTTCATCTCTCTCAGCTATAGGGGGTCCCTGCTTCATCTCTCCCTCAGCTATAGGGGGTCCCTGCTTCATCTCTCCCTCAGCTATAGGGGGACCCTGCTTCATCTCTCGGCTATGGGGGGTATCTGCTTCATCTCTCTCAGCTATAGGGGGTCCCTGCTTCATCTCTCCCTCAGCTATAGGGGGTCCCTGCTTCATCTCTTTCAGCTATAGGGGGACCCTGCTTCATCTCTCGGCTATGGGGGGTATCTGCTTCATCTCTCTCAGCTATAGGGGGTATCTGCTTCATCTCTCTCAGCTATAGGGGGTCCTGCTTCATCTCTCTCAGCTATAGGGGGTCCTGCTTCATCTCTCTCAGCTATAAGGGGTATCTGCTTCATCTCTCTCAGCTAGGGGGTCTTTGTCCTGAAAAACCTCGAAGACCCCTGATTTAACACATGAATTAAAATGACAATATGACCTGATTGAACTGGATGAATTGAGTACAAAGGACCCCAATGGATTTCTTGGGTTTAAATTCCTCTTAACCCATTCAAACCAACTTTGTCCATATTTTACACGTTTGGCTAATTGGCAAAAATAGCAGACCTAGAAGTTCTATGAACTTGTAGATCTGCTATTTTTGAAAAATCTTGAAAATGGTGTGCACATCTTTGAATATATATGTTTTAAAGCGAAAATTTTCAAACCAAATGTTTGCTTCTGGGGGGTCCCTGGAACAACATATTTTGAGATGGGGGGTCCGCGGCCAAATACATATCATTTTGGGAGTCCTTGACATGAAACAGTTTGAGAACCGCTGATATTATAGCAACATACGTTTGTTCCAAAAACTGTGATTTAGAAGAGCTTGTAGATCTGCTATGAACACTTTATACATTTCAAGGATCCAGTTTGATCCAGTGGTTCAAAGTGTGGTCCGGGGATCCCCAGGGGTCCTTGAGGATTATTTAACCCATTAAGACCTGAAGCCGATTCTACACGTCTCCTAAATACCAACAGTATTCTGAAAAACGTATGTTTCTATATCAGTGGTACTCAATATTTTTCATGTCAAGGACCTCCAGAACTATATGAATTTAGCCGCGGATCCCCATCTCAAAATATGTTGTTCCAGGGGATCCCAGAAGCAAATATTTGAGTTAAAAATGTTTTAATGTGAGTTAAAAATATATATTTAAAGATTTGCACACATTTTCACTATTTTTCAAAAATAGCAGATCTACAAGCTCATAGCGCGGCACTCGGTGCCACGCTATGAGCTTGTATATCTGCTATTTTTCAATAGCCAAAGTGTAAAATAATGCTTTTTAGCTCAAATAAAAAAATCCAAAATAAACATGTAAATTTAACTCGGAGCACCAGGGCCCCACATTGACCTTATGGACCATGTTGAGGTCTTGTAGATCTGCCGTCCTGGCCGATGTGCTTTTAATAATAAACACATATTTCTATGTTGATAACAGTGGTGTAAAGTAACTAAGTACATTTATAGTTTTGAGGTATAATAATTACTTTTACTTCTACTCCACTACATCTCAGAGGCAAATATTGTACTTTTACTCTGCACTACAATTATTTGAAAACTTTAGTTACTAGTTGCTTTGTAGATTTAGATTATTATTACAAAACATACAGTAACCACTTAAGCCCTATATACATTTTGTAGGCCATTTGAAAATAGCAGATCTACAAGCTCACAATGCGTCGACGCATTGTGAGCTTGTAGATCTGCAATTTACAAAAGATGTTCATACATTTGAAACTTGAAATGGGACATTCTGCACAAAAAGTACTTTTACTTTTGGTACTTTAAGCACATTTTGATACCAATGCTTTTGTACTTTTACTCTTTCGAATTCTGGATACTTTCACTTGTAACAGAGTATTTCTGCATCGCAGTATCGATACTTTAACTCAAGTAAAAAAAAAGGGAGTACTTTTTTCCACCACTCAGCGGGGGAAAAAAAAGTATCTACAATCTAAACAGAGATAAAGATCGATTCAAAGAGAATTCGAACCTGGATAATAAACTCATTAAAAAGGCCCATTGTTTCTGTATCTCACTGTAAACAATGACGTGTTTATGGTTATAAAACACACATTTAAACATCTAGCAGACATTATTCACTAGCCCATTCGATCCGGGAACGCATCCGTGTCATTTTAGATTGAAGCTGTAACCATTGTTTTCTTCTTAGGCTATTCGAAAAATAGCAGAACTACAAGCTCGTGGAGCGGCTCCATGGGCTTGTAGTTCTGCTATTTTTCGAATAGCCTAAAGAAGACGATAATGGTTTAAGCGGCCGCTTTCCCGGTCTTAGCGGGTTTAACAACATTAACAGTTGGTTTTCTTCTCATTTAGGTGCATGTAGTTGTTAAACCAACGTGTTCGCGTTAGCACGCTAACAGTTAGCATGCTAACGCAGCTAGCCTAGCCTAGCTGCTATAGCTAGCTGAAACAAAGTGAAGCTAAAAAAAACTCACCTCCAACCCGGAACTGACGAGCCGTAGATACACACACAGATAAACTACTAAACTACGAACAGACTGAAGGAGTTTTAAGTGTTAAATGTCTTTATATTTATGTCTGGTTTGATAAAACTGAGACGCAGCGCGGCGCGAGGCGAGGTCAGTCCGTCTGGTGGCAAAACATCAGCTGTGTTCTGTGAGCAGCAATAAAACAGCGGCAATATGACTTCCGGTGGACGATCGCTTCAGAATAAGAGTACCCTCTCGAGTTAAAAGAAGCCATTGATTGAAAAACGATTAATTTGCACATTAAAACTATATATTAAGCATTTAGACCGGGGGTCTTCAACAGGGGGTCCTCAGAGATACTATAGGGGGTCCGCCAAATCTCTGTGTGATAGGATTTTTTTTACATTAACCACTAGATCTGCTATTTTTGGCAAAGAGGTGTTTGGTGTAGAGGGAAAAAAGAGCAGACTAAGTTAAAAAATATAAAGTTTAATCTGAAACACAATTTTACACAATGGGTCCCTGCTTCATCTCTCTCTCAGCTATGGGGGTCCTTGGCCTGAAACTGTTGAAGACCCCTGATTTAGACGAAGCTAGACAATACACATTAAGTTTATGTGTAATAAAAACTGTTTTTGACCGTTTTAATAACATTAAGAATTTATCTAAATGGATGAATGCTGTTCAATCATAGAGTTAAAAATAATAGAGAGGGCACCAGAAATCTCCTCCCATCCACTTGCATTGAGTTGCTCACCCAGCGCATGGGCCTAATTCCATAGATATATATAAAGGCTAGATGGCTCAAGGGGGCGTTGCAAGCATAGCTCAACCGCGGCCATCTTGCGACGGTCATTCATAACATTATGTCTATGGGGCACTTTGAAATAACCATAGCATGCTCAATTTTCATCCGATTTTCAAACGGTTTGGTGTTTTGTAAACACCAAAGATGTAGTTTTGATACTGCATACTTAATTTTATATATAAAAAAAAAAAAACATGATTATAATTATAAGTATGCAGTGTCATAACTACATCTTTGGTGTTTACAAAACACCAAACCGTTTGAAAATTGGATGACAATTGAGCACGCTATGGTTATTTCAAAGTATATGCCCCATAGACATAATGTTATGAATGACCGTCCCAAGATGGCCGCCATGTGGCAACGTTGTACTCCATTGGCCAGCAGTGCGGGTGAGTCATCTAGCCTTTATATATATCTATGCCTAATTCACCCCTTCTTCCGGGTTGGAAATTTGGTGGGCGAGGCCTATTTGGGGCTCCGAACGCGTCACTTCTGTGACGCGTTTTGCGTCGTTCATGTGTTGAGGCCCCAGGCCTGCACGCGCCTGCACTACCATGAATGGCCACCATGTCCATTTGGCTTCAATGAAAACCACTGGGTTCTGGGGGCTTGGGTTCAAATCATAGAGTTAAAAATAAGTAAGTAAAAAGTAACTAGTAAAGTTTCCAAATAATTGTAGTGGAGTAAAGGTATAATATTTGTCCCTGATATGTAGTGGAGTAGAAGTAAAAGTACTGAAATATACTGGAGTATTTGGAAAAAACTCCAGTAAACTAAAAATACCTCAAAATTGTACTTAAATAGTACTTGAGTAAATGTACTTAGTTACTTTACACATCTGCCTGTATGTATGCAGACTGATACAAACTCGATCAGAGCAAAGCAGTTGTCCAATTGTCTTTACAACTTGCTACAAAAATCGACGGTGTGTGTGTGTGTGTGTGTGTGTGTGTGTGTGTGTGTGTGTGTGTGTGTGTGTGTGTGTGTGTGTGTGTGTGTGTGTGTGTGTGTGTGTGTGTGAGAGTGTGTGTGTGTTTTTGTGTGTACTTTGTGAGGCTATTTTTCCCACCGAGCCCGAGGCAGCCGTGTTACATTGCATTTGGTTACCTATCGAATTTTGTTAATGTCCGTTGTATCCTTCCATCGATCACTGCGATTAATTGATTGATTGATGTACTTTATTTAGTAAGACATGAGAACATCAGTACATGGAAGTACAAATTCACAATACAAGGTCTACTAAACTGGGAGACTCATTAAGCACTGAGCTTGTTTAAGATGAGATCCCCATGCACACAAACCATGATGACATATAAGAGACAGACAGATATACACACTACTATACAGAATGTCATACAATCAGCTTGGACTTCATTAACATTTAGGAAGTATTTAGACAAATACAGGGGGATCCTAATGTTGTGGTGTATCTTGAAGACCAGGCCCATAGCAAGTTGTTGTACTCTGTCCTCAACTCTAAGCCATCCAATCCTAGCAAAATGAGCAGGGGTTAGATGGGTTTTGTGAATGAGGCCAAGAAGTAGCCTTACTAGTTTGTTTTGGGATGTTTGGAGCCTTGTTTTTAAGGCCTTGGAGGTGTTGTGATACCATGAAGTGCATGCATAATCATAATAACCTTGTATGAGGGCCCCTGCAAGAGTATTCTTACTGACTAGACGTCCAATCCTATACAAAAAGCGTGTTCTTTGGTTAACCTTTTTGATCACTCTTTCGGCGTTTTTGTTACCGGAGAGGTTTGCCTCCAAGATGGAACCCAGGTAGGTAATTTCGTCCTTTCTTGTGATAACATCATCACCCACTTTGATCGTGAAGCTCTCAGCCTTGCTAAGGTTAGGACTGGACCCAAAGAGGATGGATTCAGTTTTACCCAGGTGTAATGATAGTTTGTTGTCGGAGAGCCAGATGCAGATGTTGTTGAGTTCAGAGCTGAGAGTTTTCTCAACCTGCAGCCTGTTCCTGTCCGAGACCAGCAGAGCCGAGTCATCTGCGAACAGGAACAGTTTGCAGTCGCAAGCTGAAGACATATCGTTCACATATATCAGGAACAGTAAAGGTCCTAGTATATTTCCTTGCGGAACACCACATGTCACTGGGAGGGGAAGGGACTGGGTGCCGTTTACTTCCACCACTTGCTCCCTCCCTTCCAGGTAGGATCTCATCCAGCTCACCGACGTATCATCAAAACCTATTGCTTTGAGCTTGTCGATCATAATTGGGTAATTAACGGTGTCAAAGGCCTTCTGGAGGTCCAGCATGACCATGCCACAATATTTGCCATTGTCGACATCTTGTTTGATAGAGTCGTTCAAATAGAGAAGGCATGTGTCAGTGGAGTGGTTTGTTCTGAAACCAGATTGGAATTTGTAAATTAGATTTTTCTCAGCAAGATACTTATCGACCTGTTCTTTACACCGATGATGATGGTGACCACAACATTAAATTGTACGTGTTGAAAGCATATGTTCTGGGGGTACGTATGCAGTACGTGTACATTATGTCACGAGGAAAACTTGAGGGAATATAAGTTTTGGTTAGAACTGATTCAAAACTAGAAAAAGTGCTCCTCGGAGCACAAGTCTCTGCCAGGTCAGGTAGGTTATTGTGGCCTCCTGGTGGCGCTATAATAGGCCAATGTGAAAAGGGTTCCATTTCTTCTTAGGCTTTTCACAGCAATCGGACACTGCATTCATGATTTTGTTCCAAAAATGTGGTTTGCTAAATTAGACCTGCTGGTGGCGCTACAACAGGCCAATGTGAAAAGGGGGGCATTTCTTCCTCTGCCTAGTGGGAATGTGCGTAAAAAATTTCACGGAAATCGCACACTGCGTTCATGATTTCAGGAATTTTGTTCAAAACGGACCTATCCTGCAAACTTTGTAAGGCAATGTTAGGCAAGTAGGATGGAATATGAAATATCGGACACATCCATCTTGATCACATGACTATAGAGATACTGTGTACCGATTTGCGTGTTTGAACAATAAAGCACAGTCCAGAAAATTGGAACAGATAACATCTTCACTCTTCGAAGTCAGCCAGCATATTCCCTTGCTAATGTCACATGGCTGTATAAACCACACAGGCCTTGATTGGCTTGCATTCCCTCTCACCCCATCAGTAACATGATTGGCCAAACTTAATTGCTTTGACCTGGTCAGCTAAGAACATTAAACTATATGTATAGTTTCTCTCATCAATTCAAATTCAAACAGCTGTGAAACTGACTGATGTTAAATTATATTGATAATTGTCTCCGCCAGGCCGAAAAAGGCATGGCGAGAGAGTATGTTTTGCCCACTGTCCGTCCGTCCGTGTGTGTGTCCGTCCTTCTGTCTGCGAGCAGCTAATCTACGCCACCGTTGGCCCGGTCGCTGTGAAACTGTGCACACACACTCCCTGGATGCCACAGCAGAACCTCTGCCCCACATTTTTCAGATCAGCCTGTCATAGCGCCACCATGAGGCCGACTTTTGCAAAACACATTTTTTGATATTACTCAGATTCTGTCCAAACAACATGCAAATCGGTACACAATATGTCTATAGTCATGTGATCAACACGGATCTGTCCGATTTTCCATATTCCATCCTGATTGGCTAAGTCTTCCAAAGTTTGCAGAATTGGTTCATTTTCAACAAAATGCCTCGAATCATGAACGCAGCATGCGCTTTCCGTGTTTTCTTTTCACGTAGATTACCACTTGGCCCAGGAAGAAATGCCACTTGAAAACTTTCAAATCAGCCTCATGGTGGCGCTATAACAGGCCGATTCACGTTTTTAGCTATAACTGCACCGATCTGCATGAAACTTTGCACGCACACTCCCTAGAGGCCAAAGAAAAACCTTTGCCCTGCATTTTTCACATATGCCTTTTAGAGCGCCACCAGGAGGTTGAGTTTTGTAAAACACATTTTTTGCTCTTACTCCTTCAGATTCTGTCAAAAAAATCATGCAAATCGGTACACACAGTATCTCTATAGTCATGTGATCAAGATGGATGTGTCCAATATTTCATATTCCATCCTACTTGGCTACATTGGCTTCCAAAGTTTGCAGGATAGGTCCGTTTTCACCAAAATTCCTCAAATCATGAACGCAGTGTGCGATTTCCGTGAAATTTTGCACGCACATTCCCACTGGGCAGAGGAAGAAATGCCACCTTTTTCACATTGGCCTGTTATAGTGCCACCAGCAGGTCTAATTTAGCAAACCACATTTTTGGAACAAAATGCCTCAAATCATGAATGCAGTGTCCGATTGCCGTGCAAGGCCTAAGAAGAAATGGCACCCTTTTCACATTGGCCTATTATAGCGCCACCAGGAGGCCATAATAACCTACCTGACCTGGCGGAGACTTGTGCTCCGAGGAGCACTTTTTCTAGTTTCTCATCAATTCAAATTCAAACAGCTGTGAAACCTATAGATACCTATAACAACAGCTGCAAAGAATTACTGATCATTGCAGTGAACTATTGAACTATTGAACTTTAATCACAGCTAAATATTTAGTTACTAGTTACTTTTTAGATTTTTAGATTATTATTAGGAAAACATACATTAACCACTTCAGCCCTATACATTTCGGCCATTTGAAAATAGCTCACAATGCGTCGCATCGCTACGCATTGTGAGCTTGTAGATCTGCTATTTTCAAAAGCATTTGAGAACTTGAAATGGGACATTCTGCATGAGTACTTTTACTTTTGGTACTTGAAGTACATTTTGATGCCAATACTTTTACTCAAGTACATTTTGAATACCGGACCTTTACTTGTAACGGAGTATTTCTACATTAAAGTATTCATACTTTTACTTACGTAAAACATTTGAGTACTCTTTTCCACCACTGGTTAGGGTGATACTCAGGTACGCACCAACACCCCTGGCTCTCGGAGATAGGTCAGACCTGCAGGTATCACCCAGAGTTCTAGTTGTACAGGTTGTAGTCTCGCGTGGCCAGACTGTTGCCTCCCCCAATTTTCAAATGCGTGGTCATACAGTCTGGGATTTGGAAGCTCTTATCATGATTAAAATATAAACCGGATGTGAAGCCTCCTCCCCACTTCCGTTTTTCGTCTTTACAGTCGCGCAGATTTATCCTAATATAAATCAAAATCATCTAAGTATATTTATCTTGCTGCTTAACAGAAATGGATATTAAAATGTAAAGATATTTTAAAATACATTTTCGTGAACAGAAGTGCCGGTTTCGTCAATCGGATTTTGGGAGTTGTAGTTCCAGACTCTATATAGCATTCGGAGATTGAGGAATAGCTGTCTGGCTACGCGAGACTATACAGGTTGTAACTACTTTAGATTAGGACATGCATCAAGCTTGTAGATCAGTTATTTTCATTATTTGAAGTCGTTAATTCATAATGTTTTTCTTTGTTTAGTTTTTTTTTGTTTGGGTCCCTTCCTAGAAATGCAGTGGAGTAAAAAGTAGCCCACAATATTTGTCTTTGAAATATAGTGGAGTGGAAGTCAAGCCCCCCCCCATTCCTAAGCCTTTAAATTGATGAAATTGATGACCAGCGGACCGGTAGGCAGCGGTTCCGGTAGGAGACACAAAGGAGACTCTTTGCGTCTCCTACCGGAACCGCTGCCGGTCATCAAATTATTGGCTTAGGAATGCGACAAAAACAAAAAAATATCCATGAATTCAAGTCTCCATGGGGTGACTAATCGATAGGAAAAAAAAGTCATTTTGGGGGTGAACTATCCCTTTAAGAAAAATTACAGAGGCCTACTCAACAATACAAAATAAGGTAGTGGTGTCCACCACTACCTTATTTTAATTGCCTGGTTTGTCTTGAAACATTCTTGTGTTTATTTTATGGCCACGTGGTGCTTGAGGTAGTTGCTATAGGAATGCATGACATGGGGGCGTCTGCAGACTACCACCTTGACGTGGATCTTTGCAAAAATGTAAAAAAAAAAAGAACAATGGAAGTTGCATACATGTGTACAAGTAGCTGAATATAGCTGTAATCTGTTTGTAATCCAATTACTTCTATTCAAATCACATTGGGTTGACTGATTAAAATATTGATGAGTGAGTTATGCAAACAAAACACAAACATTTTAACTGCTTACATTGTGACTTGTTAACTGTGAAATCACCCTACCTTAAAGGAGAATTTCGACCGACGTTTTTCTGATATTTTTTTTATGATGTTATGATATCCTAGGACGAGTGGTACAGTAGAAAAACGTCTTAACTCCATCAACGCCGCAGCTAAAAACCTAAGCCTATGGGACCATTATCCCCAATGGCTGTTGCAAGGAGTTGCATTGGTGCGGTTGGGCCTTTAGAGGAATTAACTAGAGGAAGTAACTTAAGTGCATGTACTCAAGTAGCCTACTGTACTTAAAGTACAATTTTCAGTACTTTTACTTCTACTTACCACTACATCTCAGAGGTAAATATTGTACTTTTACTCCACTACAATTGTTTGACAACTTTAGTCACTATATTTTGTATTATTTTGATTTGTATTATTATTACAAAACATACATTACCCACTTCAGCCAAAAATAGCCGATCTTGTAGATCGGCTATTTTTTAAAGATTTGTATACATATGAAAACTTCTGCATAATGAGTACTTCCTACTTTTTGTACTTTAAGTGCATTTTGATACCATTACTTTTGTACTTTTACTCGATTAATTTTGAATTTGGGACTTTCTAGACATTTATACCATGACAAAAATCACTATGAGCATTATTCCCCTCAGATGATACCGACCAACCCCCCCCTGGCTCACGGAATAATAAGGACATTGCCAGCCAATAGGGTTTCAGTAAAGGAGAGCTTACAGACCTATAAATACAACCCTCTTGCACTGTCTATAGGCTACTCTCCACTGCAAGACCTATGTTGTTGTTTCAACTTTGTTTGCGACGTCTGAGAAGTTTTGTCATTAACTGCAAGGATAGATTTGAACAATATCGTTTTCTCGACTCAAGCTTCTACAGTAGTGGAAAATGGCAGCAGGTAAGACTGATTGATTGTACTTTACTTGAGTATTTCCAATACTTTTACTTCTACTCCAATACATCTAGGATCCAAATATTGCACTTTTACTCAACTACGTCTATTTTAAAACTTTAGATACTAGTTATTTTGAGGATTTTGATTATTATTACAAAACATATATTAACCACTTCAGCCTTATATACATTTCGGCCATTTAAAAATAGCCGAACTATTGTTTTTATTAGGTAAAGACCACAGGCTCATGCTTTATAGGCCTATTTTATTTAGAAAAAGGACAATTGATTGTCCTTTTTCCTTTCGTTAATGTTAAAAAAAAAACATCTCCTTTGATCTGTGAAGTGCATTGGGTTGCACTTGCTGTATGAAATGTGCTATATAAATACAGTTTGATTGATTGATTGATATGTTAACATTACATCAAATTCATGATGGAAACTATAGCCTATATTTCTTGTATGATGTTATAGCCAAATAATCTAAACACAAATGTAAGTTAATCTGGTTTGGTTTTACTTAATGTCCAACTCGCCCTTGGACTTTTACTTATAGGCTACTGTTGTCTGTCTGAGTAAAAGAAAGAAAGAAAAAAGAAAGCAATCCTTTCAGTTATTTATCCATATCTAATATTCACATTTAGATCAAATTAGTTTATTTGATCAATTATTTAAGAAGAATTAAGAAGTGGATTAATGGTGCATTTATATAGCGCTTTTATCCAAAGTGCTTTACATTGATTGTGCCATTCACCCATTCACACACACATTCATACACCGATGGCAGAGGAAACCATGCAAGGCACCAACCTGCTCATGGGGAGCAATTAAGGGTTCAGTGTCTTGCTCAAGGACACTTCGACACTAACTCTAGGGGAGCGCCCCAGCCCGGGATCGAACTGGGAACCTTGCGGTTTCCAGTTCACTCTACCCGGCCACTCTACCCCTGAGCCACTGCCGCCCCATGCCGCCAATCTCACCAAGCCAAAACCCGCTTGGTGATGACTCATTGTCATTAGTTGTGGTTTTCATGGTTTTGTCGAGAAGGAACTGCAACTGCTTGTAACAATGATAGCTCATTTGCAATTGCAAGTTTCAGTTGATTTGTGCCATTTTATGCAAAACCAGCCCCTCCCGCAAACTTTGAAAGCCAACTGTAGCCAAGCGGAATGGAGTCGGAAAACAATTTGACAGATAGGCCTACATCTTAATCACGTGACCACAGAAATAATATGTATTTTGGACAAAATCTGTGGCAGTAGCAAAAAGTGTGTTTTGAAGAAAAAAAAACACAAATTGTGTTTGATTATAAGCTACAGTTCAAAACCTGAAGCGGGCTGTTATAGCACCACAATGATGCTGATTTTAAATACTTAGGTTGTGGCTGTACAGTACTTCCTTGGCCCACTGGGAGTGTGCGTTCAAAGTTTCACACCGACTGGTCCAACGGTGCCTGATTAGCTATTAACTGTATAATGTGAACCAGCCTACGGGAGTGAAAACATAGTCTCCGGCCTTCGGTCTGGCGCAGACAACTTGAATTATTATAAGCTTGACAGATAAAATGCAATTTTCATATTTTAAGCCGCAGTCTTATCAGACTCAATAGGCTATAAGTGTTTTTTTTTAATTGATTTATGTCTTGTTAACCTGTTGTATTTTCATCTCTCTCCTAGCTAAGCTTAGCAAGATCCGGAGTTCATTTGTAGATAAAGTGTCACTTCCACTACTCAAGCAGCTCCTGGACGACCTCTTGGAGGATAAGTTCTTGAACGATGGACAGAAAGAAGCAATACTTCAGATGAACCTTACCAAAACTGACAAGGCACGTGATCTCGTCGACATTATTAAGAAGAAAGGAAACAAGTCTGCTAACGCGCTGATCACTCATCTTGAGGAGAGAGACCCTTCACTGTTCTCAGAACTGGGTCTGTCCTCAGCAGAGCAACCGGCCCAGACAGGTCAGTTCGGGTCTTTCAGTAAACAGCTAATGTCTCCTGACCAGTGGTGTAAAGTAACTAAGTACATTTACTCAAATACTGTACTTAAGTACAATTTTTTGGTATTTTTTACTTTGCTGGAGTATTTCAATTTTTTTGAACTTTTACTTCTACTCCACTACATCTCAGAGGCAAATATTGTACTTTTACTCCACTACAATTATTTTAAACCTTTAGTTACTAGTTACTTTGTAGATTTTGATTATTATTACAAAACATAGTCCATTAACCACTTCTGCCCTATATACATGTCGGCCGTTTGAAAATAGCCGATCTACAAGCTCACAATGCGTTGCGATGCGACGCATTGTGAGCTTGTAGATATTATATTATTATTATATATAATAGCTATTTTCAAAATATTTGTATACATTTTATTCATTTGAAATTGGACATTGTGCATAACGAGTACTTTCTACTTTTGGTACTTTAAGTACATTTTTATTGTACTTTTACTCAAGTAATTTTGAATTACGGACTTTTACTTGTAACAGAGTATATCTACATTGCAGTATTGATAGTTTTACGTAAAAGATATGAGTACTTTTTAATTCCACCACTGGTCCTGACTGCATTTTACCAAGAAAAGATGTATGCTTTTCAGTTAAGTGTGCTATACTAGCATTGTATCTTTATACACTACACAAGTAGCCACTGACACAATACTTTGTGATTTCCAGCTCTGCCAAAAGTGTACCAGGATGCAAAGGGTAGTGAAATGGCCCCCAAGATCACTATGCCGTCCCAGGATGCAAAGGGTAGTGAAATGGCCCCCACAGTCACTATGCCGTCCCAGGATGCAAAGGGTAATGAAATGCCCCTCAAACTCATCCTTAGTACTGATGCATTCAAGAAGGAGAAACTAAACAATCCAAACGTAAGTCATTCTAACAATAGCCACACATTTTTGAAATAACACAATGAAGAGATGTACAGTATCTGCTAGCTGTATGTATTCTAAATATTCTACTCTGTTGTACGGACAATTGTTTTCTTCACAGATTTACCCTGTGCGTGAGAAGTCCTCTAGGAACCGCCTGGCCTTATTAATCACTAATGTGGAGTTTGATTTACATTACATGAAAAGGAATGGTGCTGATAAAGATGAGGAGAACATGTTGATGTTGCTCAATGAGTTGGGATACGATGTGGTGAAACACAGAAATCTCAGTGGGAAGGTACTGTAGGCTTAACAAGGGAAATTATTGATGTAGAGAGTGATTGACTTAATGTAATTTAGTGATTAATTGATTGATTTAATGTTTTGTCACAGGAGATGGACTCGACTGTCAAGACGTTTTCGCAAGATCCGCGTCTCTACGGCGCAGACAGCGTTTTTGTCGTCATCATGTCTCATGGGGATTTGGGAGTCATCAAAGGCGTCCACTGGACACCGGGAAATAATGACGTTTTCCCAATTGAAAATCTCTACACACACTTGAACACACAGAACTGTCCGGCTCTGCTGAACAAACCCAAGGTTATCATCATCCAGGCCTGCAGAGGAGGTGATGCTCTGGTTACAATAGGAATACCCATGAAGTTGCGCTGCATTGTTTTCCTACCTATTGTCCTGGCCAGTGTCATGACAACTGTTTTCTGTGTAACTAAAAATAAGACATTCTTGTTTCAGTGAAGGATGGATCCGCAATTGTCCCTGATGGTGACATTGGTAGTGATGCTTACCTTGACACAGAAGGCATAGAGGATGATGGATCCTTTCATGCACACAAAGAAAAGGACTTCATCTCCCTCCTTTCATGCACCCCAGGTGAGTGTGTCTTAACATTTCATAGTTAATAGGGGGAGGAAAAAAAAATAGCTACGTAAATTAAATCCTAGATGATACTTAAATACTTAAAAAAACATCTACTGTATGTGATGTTCATTCTATTATTTTATCCTGCAGATACTGTTTCATACAGACATCGAGTAACTGGATCTTTTCTAATCAAGTACATTTTTGAGATATTCCACAAGTCTGCCCATGAGGAGCACATTGAGGATCTGTTCATGAAGGCAAGTGTTGCAATCGACTACAATTTCACTGCTTTGCATTGTGATCTATCCAACAGCAAGGATGAACAATACTTGAGTGTAAATGCATGTATGATCTGCTCTATTGCCTACAGTCCAACTACTGTACCTTTAATACACTGTTTTAACCCCACAGGTCATGAGACGCTTTGAAGAACATCCCTTCGGAAAAATGAGACAGATGCCCACCAAAGACAGATGCACTATGACAAAATACTTCTACCTCTTTCCAGGCTACTGAGACACCTCTGTTAAAACAGAAAGCTTTGAAATGGAATTTCTATATCATGATGATTTAGATTTGTAAAATACATCGCAGAGGCTATATACTACAGTAGCTATCCATTATATAACCTTTGATTGATTGAATACTTTATTTATAATTTTGCAGAGAAAAAAAGCACATGGAAGTACAGTTTACATTACAAGGTCAACTAAATGGGATTGCCCAGGAAAGCCACAATGGCTTGTTTCAAATTGGATCCTCTCGTACTCAATTCATGGAGACATTAAAAGACAGACAGATACACTACTATGCAGCACATCATATGAACATTTTAAAGGCAAGAAAAAAACACAAAAAAGGACAAACTAAAAGCTAGTTAGGTTGTTAGGTTATGACTTTTACAGGGACCAGTTTGGAATAACAGCCTCCTGAAGGTATTTCTTTTAGGGCAGTTTTGAAACTGAGAAGGGTTTTACACTCCTTCACTACTTTTGGTAGGGCGTTCCACATGTTTGTTGCATTGCAGGAGAATGAGTTCAACCCCTTGTTTGTGTCAAATCTGAGTTGGACATGATCAGTGGAGCTGCCTCTGGTGTCGTGATTGTGGATTTCATTTACATTTTTGACAGGTATATGGGTATCTTAATGTTGTGGTGTATCTTGTAGACTTGTAACCCACATTGTACTTTAGCCCAGTTTCTAGTGGGGGGAAAGTAGTTCACAACAGATTTATTTTAACTATACAAAATATTATTCCAGAATGTAATTCCAAGAAATGTATGGGGAAGTATATACTATTATGACGAAAAACTGGAAAATCATGCAAGTGTTTATGCATCATATTTATATTATAAAAGTAAAGGCAGCAGTGGAGGCAGCATTATGAATTATATTGCTTTTAGGTCAGAGAGCCAATAATAATTTTGGTCATTTTCATTTATTTGAACCTTTATACCAGGATGTATAAATTGATATGTGTGCAGCTTGCTTCTGTATAATTACTCCCTTGATGAGTAAACAGAAGAGAAAGTGCACTTAAGTTGCAGACAAGAAAATACATTTGAAATTTTGCTAGGGAGTAATCGTAAGGGTGAAAGGGTTGATTACATTTTCTTTGGTTCGGGTTATCTTCAAACGTTTTTATTCTGAATTTGTGATGGTGTTCAATGTAAATACAACTAAACTCTTCAACATGAATACTAATAAAGAATTAATGTTACTCTGACTGTATTTGTACAGGGGAATCATTTTCAATCAGTCTAGTTGCGAAAATGCATTAATCTCAACCATGGCAGCTTTAAAACCAACCAACTCATACCTGTTGATATCATTTATTTTCAGTGAACATCACCATTGTAGCTTATAGTAAAATACTAGTATTTTGTGTTTATATGTGTTTGGTTTGTTTAAAATCTTTGTTTAGGCCTACATTTGGAAATGAATTAGAATGATTTACATA
This sequence comes from Gymnoscopelus braueri, assembly GCF_963280865.1. Taxonomy (NCBI): domain Eukaryota; kingdom Metazoa; phylum Chordata; class Actinopteri; order Myctophiformes; family Myctophidae; genus Gymnoscopelus; species Gymnoscopelus braueri. Next base: position 9,857,482 of record NC_137607.1, read on the forward strand.
CATACATATACATACATACATACATATATATGCCCACAAAAAGTCTGGAAACTTAACTTCGGTCGATAGTTTCTCCCCTTTAATAATACCAATTGGTATTGTGTTTGATATCATTTTTATCGTTGATTAGTCACATTTACAACGAGGTACAGATTGTAAGGATCGGGCATTCGTGGAATGAGCAACACAGCTAAATGTGTGGATAGTGGCCCCCAAAAATTTGCCAAAATCCCCCAATATGCTTCTCTTGGTAATCACTCTAGTTTTGAGCAGGGACAGACTGGCACCTGAGCATGGGTTCTGCAACTTTGTTGAGTTTGTGTATGCTCCAAATAGCAACACTGGAAAGATGCCACGTTTGTCCCTTCAGGATAAGGCCCGTGCAGTAAGACAAGTGGAAGCTGGTGTTCCGTTATGCAGAGTGGCAGCATTATTTGGTGTCAGCCCTGGTACCATTTCCAAACTTAGGACCAAGTTCTGTGAGACTGGGGAAGTCAAAGGAAGACAACTAGAAACATTTAGCATAGCAACAGAACAGACATTCAGGTGCAGCAAGATAATCTGCTGCAAATATTCTGGTTGAAATGATAACATACCTTTTCATAATCACTTGTATGGCAATGATTGTAATGCAAATTACAAGGTAGGTTCATGACTGCTGTGGCTCATAGGACCTTTTATACAGAGATGAGCTCAGTTCTCCTGTCTGCCCCATTCAGTCAGAAGTTCTCAAACTTGGTGAGACAAGCTAGTCCAGGTGTGACTTGTGATTTTGTGACAACCGTACCATATTATTATTGTAAAATATCCTATCTTAAAATTGCCTAGAGGGTCGACAGTGGACCGTTGGGCGTCACAGACATAACATCCGGGCTTGCGAGGCGCACCGTTGCTCCAGTCTGCACCAAACTTGGCACAAACATTGTTCAGGGGACTGCCATCAGAATAGCCACACCAGGGACCACGTGTGGACCACGTGTGGACCCCAGGGACCACTTCAGGGGCCCCCAACGGCCACAGGCTCACCTTTGTTCTTATCCACATCAAACTTGGCGCAAACGCAGTTCTGCCATGACAAAAGTCACAGTAAGAAAGCAAGTTTGAGATTATTGCTCCGGCTGAACCATCCCCCACACTTGTCACGGTGGTAAGGCTTCTCTCCTGTATGAATTATCTGGTGACGTTTGAAAGTATTGCTCCGGCTGAACCGTTCCCCACACTGGGCTTCTCTCCTGTATGAATTATATGAATTATCTGGTGCTCTGTAAGAGTACCTCTCTGGCTGAACTGTTCCCTACACTGGTCACAGTGGTAAGGCTTCTCTCCTGTATGAATTACCTGGTGGTTTTTGAGAGCATCGTTCTGGCTGAACCCTCTCCCACACTGGTCACAGTGGTAGGGCTTCTCTCCTGTATGAATTATCAGGTGATGTTTGAGACTACTGCTCTGGCTTGTGAAAAAGTCTTTTCCACACTGGTCACAGTAGGTATGTTTCTTCACCGGTAGTTGGGCAGGAAATATATCTGGATTGGAGAATGAGGGGAAAAAATAAACCATAAAATGACAATTTCATTACGGTTCAACTGTTCATCATTCAGTTTTCATTAATCTATTTTTACCAGGTTGCAAAACCTGGTAACACTACACTCGCTAGTCCTGACTTTTGTCGCTAGTCCTGACTTTTGTGTGACTTTTTCCTCATTGGCTGGTCATGTAGCCAATGAGGGCTCAATGTCCTCTCAGAATATGGGATCTAAAGACGACCCGCAATACAATAAATGTGGCCGAACATAAATGTTCGGCCACTGTATGTATCTCTATGGTAAATGTAGCTCCATAAAGAACCTCTCACTCCGCTATACAGCTCCGAGATGAGGTTCTATGTCGTTACCTTCCAGAATCGGGTGAACGTCCGCCAAGGCTCCGCTGTTTACCCTTTTGTATATGTTGTATCCCAAAACTAATGGTAGATTCCAAGCCGCACGGATGTTTAAAGTTTGGAACGGAGCATAAAATTTTAGGAACGGAGCGAAACTACCCCTCAAAAAGTTGATCTAGTAAATGTTTTTCCATTTTAGTGCATCTTCTTCGCTTTGTTTACAGTAACCGGAAGTGTCAGTCACACCGGCAGCCGTGCTGCCACCCCTGGTCAGATGTTGAATTGCACCCTCTTTATATGCTTTCTCCCAAATAGTAGTTCCTGATTCTGCGCCAGTGAACACATCTGTTTACCTATTCACCGGGGTTTCACAGCTCAGCATAAAAGAAATCAGAGCAATCAGGCATTAGACCAACACAAACCATGGCGTCTGCTTACCCGGATTCTACGTGTGCAAATTGTGGATTGTTATTTGAGAAAACAAAACATGGATACCAAAGAAGATCAATTTACACTTTGACAAGTCCTAGAACATCGAAATTAGTCTTCCCAGGATTTTCCCCTGATACAAACACCTTTATCTGCACCAGTTGTACTTGGTATCTGAGGAAAAAGACCATCAAGAAGGGTAAAGTAGGAACAAAGAGAACCTATGCATCACTTTCTCCATTGAAATCCGGAGGATCACCTTCCAAATCAACTGGATCTTCCAACCCTAAAAGGAAACCATCTCCATATAAATCTCCATTTAAATATAAAGCATCACCTTCAAAATCAACAGGATCTCCCAACCCTAAAAGGAAAACAACACCAACAACATCTGCTTCTCCACCTCAAGACCTACCACCACCCACTGCATTAGGACCTAAAGCACAGGCCTACACGTATTTACATCAAAGCAAATACCTCAGATTATTCAGGACGCTTCTTAGGATTGATGCAGCCAAAAGGGATTTCATTCAGTGCGTCTCTGAAGTGATTCAGCAAGAGGTATTCCATATTTGTTTGGTTATGTTCTGTTAATACACAATGAAAGGGATTTAATTAAGTTATTCAACACAAGGTCTTCCATTACGTTTTAACTTTTCTTTTGTTTTGATTATTATTGATTTCTGTTATTACACTTTAATTATTTAGTTGTGGTTTTTTTTTCTTTTGTAAATAGAACTGCCATTTAAAAGTATTGATCTACTTTACATCAACGGGCATAATCAAGTTGTGTCTTTGTTAAACAAGTTTTAAAATATTTCAACTTATTCTAAAGTTTGTGCTAATATTTTTATATTAATCTTTTCCTTTAGATATTGTGTTTGACCATTCATTTTTATTTGTAGAGGAAGAAACTAGTGGATGATCAAGATGGGCCATTCAGGAGGAATGCTGACCCTAAAGTGATCTCTGAATTCTCTTGGGAGAGCTGCCTGGAATGGGGGGAGGGGAAGGGCCCAGTCACCTTAACGTGCCTCAGGGCAATGTTCCCCCAGGCCAATAGAATCACCAGCCATCATACAGTGACTGAAGACAATCAGAGGAGGTATGATACTGTAATAAATTATTTTAAATGTATTTGTATAATTCTAAGGTAACACAAACACTGACATTTTTAGTGTATTTTAAATATTACATTGATCATATTTGTTTTAGGCATATGACACAGGCTGAAGCACAAGGACTGATTGACAAGAGGACAGGGCTGGTAATGTCAGTCATCCTGTTTACAGCGGGCCAGAAGAAACTCAACTTTGTGCAGAGCTGTTTAGGAGTAGAATTGTGGAGACAGGGCTGCTCTCACAAAATTTTCCAGACCCTGAACTGCCTGGGAATCAGTCAGTCCCACAAATCGGCTGTGGGCAATGTAGACAGAATGCGAAGTGGCCATGATGACCAGGTGAAGTTGTGGAAGGCATCAATTGAGGTTTGTAACCATTAATAAAATTGGATTTTTTAAAATTAATCTAAAATATACCTCTGCAACTAAAATATTCCATTACTGAGTATTTCTTTTTTAACACCTTTAGAAACCAAAAGGTGTGAAAAGGACACTGTCATTCGGTGGTCAACTTTCAAGGGGGAAGTCATATTCACTGACATGGGACAATGTGCAGGTAAATAACACACTTTAATAACAACTGTGAGGGATATAATAATGAGAATAGAAGTGAAATTAAACAATAATGAAAATATATTTCAGTAATACAACAGAATATTAAAAAATATATAATAATGTACGTTAAAGGAATTACTTTAAAATTTGTTATTTTCTATCAACTACACACCCCACAAAGCCTTGAATTCATGGATATGTTTTTCTTTTTGTCCTTAACCAATGATTTGTTGACAGGCGAAAAGATGATAATGTATCCGGTAGGAGACTCAAAAGAATCTCTTTGAGTGTTCTGCTGGAAATACACCCGCTCAGCAAATTATTGTCTCATTAATTTGCAAAAAGAAATAAATCATGAATTCATTCAAGTACTTTTTTGTTTTAACCATTCCTTTAATGTGCGAAAACATATGCAGAGCAAATAATTCAAGCACAAACAAAAAAAAAAACACACCAGTATAAGGCGGTAAGTAATTTAATGTTAATTTTTCAAGCCACCTGGCTCCTCCTCAGACCTTCCCCTGTGAGCTTACACAGAAGGTGATAAGAGGAGGCTGGTGTCTGGAAACATTACTATTAAATTACTTGCATATGGGAGAATAACACTTATGTGTGGATTTTTAGTCTTTTTCTACTGATAAATGTTCCGATACAACATTGTGCCTATCAGGTCTGTGCTGTGCGTGTCTTTCAGCTTTCTTAAAGCTTATTTTAATCAAAGAAATAATCAAGTGATCTTCTTCTCTACAGTTGACGGCACATGTCAAACATCAACGCCTTGGACATGGCAACAAATTCCTGCTGTGGGCACTAACATTTGCCCACCAAAATAAAGTGAGCTTTGGCCATCTTCATGGAGAAGGTCAAAAGGCAGTGGATGTGCCTCTGAACCGGGTCCTGCCATCACCAGAGGTATGTACAGTAAGCACTGAACACACATAGCCGCATCCTGTTTAACCCAAAACAAAGGATAAAATGTATGACATTTAAATGCACACTGTTTCTTGACAAAGGATTACGAGGCACTTCGTGAACGCATGACTATTTTAGTCATGAGGATCCTCAGTGACAATCTGGCGGCTCTTCATAAAACAAAACCAAAGGTTGTGAAGCACATTCTTCACAGATACACAAGCCAAATGGAGGAAAAGAGCACAGTGGTAAGAAAATAAATATATATGAATAAGGGATAACATTTTAATAGTAATCTCTCTTTTCTTTATCATCTGAAAATGAAGTGCAGTGCTGGTTTTGTGCCCAGAAATGTAAAATGTTCTTCCTCCAGCCATTATTTATTTGTTTACAGTTAGCCTATTTTTCTAAACTTGATTAGGTCAGTCTTGGGGTGATACCCTCAAATCCCAGCACAACAGAGGGAGTTCTAGAAATCATGGATTCCCTTCATAAATTTGTGCCAGACCTAAGCGGGGAACCTTACCCGATACTTTGCTGTGGAGATGGGCTAAGCGTGGAGCGAATGGTCCACTGCCGTGACGCCAGGCTCAATGGAAGTGATCCGGAAAAACGTTTTGAAGGACTTGTGGAGGCACCACAGGAATTTCACAAAGACATGATTCTCCTGCAGGTCAGATGGAGAAAAAATGTCATTATATATTCAATATGAACGCCACACTTGCTATAATTAGCAATTTTTACTACTACACTTTTCTTGTCAATGTTTGTTATATATTTGACAAATAACTTGTTCTATACAGGACACCATGAACCTCCTATTCAAACAGAATAGTGTAGGCTCAAGAGGAACACTGTCGAACCTGAAGGGCTTCTTTTCCCACAAGTCCCTAAAAACGAATGTGAAGGAAAATGTGCAACATGTGTGGGACTTCATTGAGGTACAACATAAAAAAAAACCATATATATATGATGATGGGATATAAAATACATTTAAAAATTCTATGTGGCAGGGGGTATACAACAGTAATGACAGAAATCAGAATACTGTTTGCTCTATGTGTAACTGCATTATGCTCTCTTTAGTTTGTCACTTCAGCCTACGTCACATTGTGTGCCACCACAATGTGTGACCTCAACAAAGTGGACCAGACACCCCAGGGCTTCCCAGACAAGACCAAGGATCAAATACTGTGGTTAAACAACCTCGCCAGGCAGGTTGTAGATTTCGCTTGGATGCCACCTGCACAAGAGGACATCAGACGTGTCGCTTCTACTAAGTGGGTAGAAGGAGACGAAAGTGCAGAATTATTTCCCTTTTGCACATGTGAAGAAGGTAACTGTGTTTATATGTACTTATTGGAGTAAGACGTTTATACAAATTGTAGAAGTTATTATAAAGATGACATTATAATAACCTTTGCTATTGTTACTATTTGTTTTTTTTGTTTGTCAATTGAAAGACAAGGATGAGCAGATGGTGCAGTGCTGCAGCAACGTGTGCGGTTCCAGCTGGTTCCACCCATCGTGTGTGGATCTGGAGAAAATACCAAAGGGTGACTGGTTCTGCAGCATTGAATGCTGGGAAAACGGGGCATGTGTGTACTGCTACTGTCACCAGCGTCTTGGCGGAACAATGGTACAGTGCCAGCTGATGGACGCCTGTAAGAGACACGAGTGGTATCACCTTGAATGCTTGACCCCAGAAGTGCGGCTTGAGACCATAGGTAAGGAAAGAGTGTAGACTTGCACACTTAATGTACACTTTTTTATATAGTGCATATCATAAAAGGCATTTCTGTTCTAATGTAAGCTATCGAAAAACTTTCATGATTAATTAACTTCATCTAACATGTGTTGTTGAACAGGGACATGGTATTGTTCAAAGGAATGCTTGCATGGTGCACAGGGAGAGGACCATGTACAAAACTACTCAAAAGCAGTGCTGTGGGAGGGACTGTCCCATCTGGCCCGAAGAGATGCTGTGAGAGAGGGTGATGGCAAAGCAATGACAGAAATTTGGAAAATGGATCTGCTAAGCTTTTGGAATCGGAAGCATCCAAAATACTTCATCATCGCCCACCAAATGTTGACTGGTAAGATTAACTTTTACACGTGACTGTAAATATCTTATTTGTGTTATGGGTTCACATATCACTATATGTGTAATCAGTGATGAAATAGGAGTATCCTTGTCAAATAATGAGCTTGGTTATTTAATATTTTTATATTTTCAAGGAATCGAAGGTCACCTTCCAGAGAGACTGCAAGAGGACATGATCTGGAATCGTGTTGCCAATTTGCAGGGAAAACCAGGGGGAAACATCGGCTTGGATTTGGTCAACGAATTTCTGAACAACGAGTTCAAAGGTTTTACTTTTGACTCTTCATTGAGCATTTTATAAATGTGTTCTTCTGACATAATCATTTTATTTGTATAACTTCATCATGTTTTTTTTCCTTTTACAGACATGCTTAAAAGATCCCGAGGAAACTACACAGATAAGCAGATTGCCCGGTGTGCTCAGCTGTCTGGCTCGTTCGGAAAGGAGGTGGACAGGCTGTTTTCAGAGGCCGGACTGGGAAACTTCATGTCTACAAGTGTGCATGCATCTTCTCGAAATAGGTATGGTGAAGACATAGCCACATTTGTAGAAGAATTTCACAAGGATGGACTATTAGAATACTTACCAGGAAGACAGCACAAGGGGTTCCAGGACTTCAGCTGCATGCAAGGGATCCGGGATCCTCAGAAATGTGCCCACCAAATGATGCGGCTGGCAGAGGACATGGATGACCGACGGGATCTTCGTGACACAGAATTAAAAAAAAGGTGTGTTAGACTATGTTTAATCTTCCAGCTTAGGATACTCATTTGCCTGTATTTACATGTTAATTAAGGATTGAATGAAAGTTAAAATAAATAGTGACCTCTCTAGAGTCTTGTGTCACACACACAACAACAACCACGATTGTTGCATGCAGCAGGTATTTCCTCACTTGCCATTTCGGGCAATAAGAAGTACTCCAGTACTCTCTTCCGCATACATTCCGAGCCAATTTTGACTGCTCCAATTAGCTCAGTCATGCTTTTGTGAATGAACTTGGCACTCACTGACTGGGGGTAGATGTGTAGGATTGCTTTCCCCTGTAGGCCATCCCTGGCACACCTTCCTACTTCCTGCCAGTAGCTCATGACATCTACAGCTGGACCCCAGTGCAACACTTGGCGAACATCGTCGACCTGCACACCAAGACCAAAGGCAACCGTTGCTATGACGCAACGGATGTTGCTGTCTGGCCTCTTGAAAGTCTCGAGTATTCGCTGTTGTGTGCGGTTGTCAGTGTGGCTGTGAAACATCTCAAGGACTTTCCCTTTCACACCGGCACAACCGTCCACATAAGCATTGGGCCCCAAAGCCTTCTTCAACTTCTTGTAGCCCTTTGCCACTGTTCCAATAGTCCTTCCAGATAAGAAAAAATTATGACATCAGTTTTAAATATATATATTTAATGAGTAGTAAACTACTTCACATGTTACAATGACTATAAAGAAATATGTATCTAATAATTTGTAGATGGTTTTGATGGTTAAGAAACTTTAATTATTTAATTATTAATTATTCTTGTCATGTGATAGTGCAGCGCTGCAGACGTACCGGGAGTAGATTATAGTTTTTTTTGCATTTTTCCCATCATTTTTTAGTTCTGCCACCAGCCAATCCAATTCCAAGGCCATGTTGGATGTCGAACATGTCTTCATCGACAGATGGATATTAGGACTACAGAATGAGAAATATTTTTTAAATTGATGTGTGAATTATGCCATTAGTTTTTTATCTATTTCATCTTATATATATAATACAATGTGTTTTTGAACAGGGTGTATGTTTAAAACAGTGAAAACAGACAGGTTATTACCGGTTTGGTAGTGCTGAAATGCATGCCACATCTTCATATGTAAAATTCATGATGTCCAGAACTTCTTTTCGAAGATGTTCAGTGGCTGTTGCTGTCAGCATCAAAACTGGGCACTGCAGGGCAGACTTGATATCTGGCACTTTCAAGTATTCATCTCTGAAAGTTGAACCCCTTTTACACAGACAAAAACATGCACCATGAAATTCGATGTCAATACAGTCTTATGCTAATCAAATGCTCAGAAATAACAACATATAAAATAATAAAAAATAATTGTGTTATACTTTTTTCTTTATTTTGTTAATATGTCGTACTTACCATGTGGTCAGACAGTGCACCTCATCTAAAGCTAAAAGGCAAATTCTATTCCTCATCTTCAGAATCCAGGACCACCATTGATCTTGGAAGACACACTCAGGGGACATGAAGACGAGTGTGACCTCTCCATCGAGAATGCCTTGGTGGAAGAAGACCAAACCATACTTAAAACATTTTTTTCACACTACAACTTTCCATGTCTATAAATATTTTGGTAGTGTTTTGTCATGTGTGTGTGTAAACATTTTTATATATAAAAACTGTTTGAATAAACCTGTTTGGTAAAAAATAAATTGTAGTTTAATTGCACACATTGGGGGGGGGGGGGGGGGGTTGTACGAAGGTGAACAGTGAAAAATATTATTGTTATTTACTTTTTTTACTTTCCTGTGACATTTCTTTGGTGATGGCTGCTGCAGTTACTCCGTGAGACAGCCAACTGTTGACTTGGTCAATCATTAGTGCCTTTAATGGACTTATTACCAACACCATGTGTTGTTCCCCAGGGTGCAGCTGTAAATGAGTTAGAAAAAAATATATATTTATTTTAAAGAGATCAATGGATGGATGTATTGTTCAGATATACTGTAGATAGATAGAAAGATAGCCTAGACCGGGGGTCTTCAACAGGGGGTCCGGGACCTCTAGGGGGTCCTCAGAGTTACTACAGGGGGTCCGCCAAATATTGGTGTGATATGATTCTTTTTTTTACCTTAACCACTTGAACCCTAGCATCCCTTTTTCTGAGGAGAACTTTAGCCAAAAATAGCAGATCTACAAGCTCACAACGCCTCGTGCTGCGAGGCGTTGGGAGCTTGTAGATCTGCTATTTTTGGCAAAGAGGTATAGGTGTAGAGTGGAAAAAGAGCAGACCAAGTAAACCCAAAAAGTTTAATCTAAAAAACAATTTTATGCAATATAAAAGGGGTCTGTGCTTTATCTCTCAACTATACAACATGTAGTGGGGGTCCCTGCTTCATGTCTCATATACACATGTGGTGGGGGTCCCTGCTTCATCTCTCATCTATACAATATGTAGTGGGGGTCCCTGTTTCATCTCTCTCTCAGCTAGGGGGTCCTTGGCCTGAAAACATTGAAGACCCCTGGCCTAGACATATAGTGTGTGTATAATGCTCCATATAATTAAGTAATAATTATAAATGCTAATAGGATAAAACAAACTTACCTCGTTAAATAAGTCTCCAAACAATCCGAAACATACACTTTTCCCATATCCTGTAGGTAGGACTGCAAACACATTATTCCCCAAGGCAAGGCTTTTTAAAATTTGCCTCTGTTTATCTTTCAAATGAAAAGCAGTTATGCTGTCTAAAATAACCTCAATTTCAGCCATTGAAAGTGATATTTTAATTGTTAAATGACGATCTAAGTAATGCACTGTGGTAAAGACAGACACTGCCTTTCCCACTTTAACTTTGTAGCCTCACATGTTCCATTGTTTTCATTATTTTCTGTTTAACATATGCATTTTCATACTACTCATTTCATATTCATTTCATTTATACAAACAACACAGAGACAATTGTTTGTTTAAAACATAACCACTTTATTTTATCTCAACAGTTTAAAGCTCCTCACCACACCAAACAAACACCCATACTTGCCATGTCCTCTTCCTGGTTTGAGGATCTGAAAAGAGTACCACATGACCACAGTGCTCCTTATATGGAGGGGTAGGGGAATTGGGACATACCATTTGACAGGGGAGTGTGGGATTTGTCTGTATAAGGTATATTATGATGGAAAAGAGGTGTGTTGTTGAACATGATTAATACTTACCTTTTGATTGATTTGAATGATTTCTGTAAAGTTTGGAAAATGTTTTCTTTGTTTTAGTTCACTAGTAGTGTATGTGAATGTGTTGAGGTTACCTGTCTTTTGACATGGTTGAGGCCACTAGGTAGAGGCCATACAGGTACATGATATTAGTCAGTCTAGTCTCAGGCCTGGAGAGGAAAGTCATGGGCACAATGCTGCTGCTAGAGCTCTGCCCTTTAAGTCAGTCTGACAGAGTCAGTTAGGTCTCTGGACTGTTGCTTGTTTGAAGCATGTAAGTTTATTGTTTTGTGTTTTTTTTTTTTTTTTTTTTAACTATTTTGAACTACATTTTTTGTGAAAAATAAATCCGGATTATTGCAACTTTTGGTTTGTCATTCTGTCTACCTAGCCCTCATAAGAAAGAACTCTTTTACATATGGTGGCAGTGGTGGGATGAGTGGCAATCAAGGGTGACAGAACCACAATGACAACCAAAAAAACTACCAGATCCGGAACGCGCCAAGAGGGCGGCAACCAGACATCTTTTGCAGAGGATGTTGAAGAGGAACCGATCCTGAATGGGGAGGAAGGAGCCACGGGGGATGGACCACCAGAGACGGTGGAGAGTCTGAGCCACACCTTCCAAAACTTCCTCCTGAATCAACAGCTGAGAGATGCAAAGAGGGAGACTGATAATCAGACCCAGGAGCTCCGGATGCGAAACCTTCAGCAGCAGTTTGGCCAGTTGCAGCAGGAAATCCAGCTGGACCGATTTGAGCGAAGGCCGCTGGGAGCACAAACACCTGATGGCACTACAGCGCCCCCTCCTGTTGACCTCAGGGAATTGCAGTCGGCCAGAAGGGCTGGTTCTCTTGGGGTTCCTGATGAGCAGGGGGCGGAGTCTCCTTCATCAAGCCACGCATCTTCAGCACCACCACCAATTAATTGGAAAGGGCCGAAAATGCAGCCCTACAGGGAGGATGAAGACATCGAACACTATCTTGCCACTTTCGAACGCATCGCGTTGGCTTGTCGGTGGCCCCAGGACAACTGGGCTCTTCATCTTGTTCCCCTTCTTACCGGCAAAGCAAGGGCAGCTTATCTAGCCATGGACATTGATTCTGCTATGCAGTTTGACCAGGTGAAAGCAGCCATTTTGCAAAAATTTGAAATTAATCCAGAGACTTACCGTGATCGATTCCGTTCCAGTAGAGTGGAGGCTGGTGAAACTCCCAAAGAACTTCAGACACGGCTGAAGGAGCTTTATGACAAGTGGATGAACCCCAGACAGAAATCCAAGGAGCAGATTGGGGACGCCATTGTCATGGAGCAGTTCTTGCGCATCCTCAATCCAGAGCTGCGAACGTGGATCAAAGAGCACGATCCGGTTACGTCACGAGCAGCAGCTGAGCTGGCAGAGACCTTCATTGCAGCCCGGAGGTCTTCCAAGGGCTACCAGTCAACCACTACACCTCTCTCCTACCATGGTAATCCCGGGGGTGGTTCTGTTAGTGGGTCTAGGAACTTTAATAGATCTCAAGATGCCAGGCCCCTTAGACAGCAGGATCCCCCTAATAGGAGACCAGATAGGAAGGATCCCCCTGTGTGTTACAACTGTGGTCAGCCAGGACACATTAAGGTAGAATGCCCAGTTACTGCTGTTAAGAAATCTCACTTGAGCTCTGTGTATGCACCTTCCCCAGAACAGCCAATACTAAGTTCAGGCAGTGTGATTAAAGTGTGTATAGCAGGTCATTATTGCAAAGCTCTGTTAGATTCAGGAAGTGACCAGACTCTCATTAGAGAAGACCATTTGCCCAATCATATGTTGGTACAGGCAAGGCAGGTTAATGTAACCTGTGTCCATGGTGACTGCAAGCCTTTTCCAACTGCTGATATCTCTATTCAGATAGATGGACAGGAGTACATTCTCAGAGTAGGGGTGGTAGCACATTTGCCCTATCCCGTAGTATTGGGAAGAGATTTGCCCATACTCTATGAGTTATTAAGTCAGTTCCAGGTTTCTGACAGTTTTGGTGCCCCACACAGTGTTTCAGACAGCCACAGGGAAGCCCTGGTAGTCACTAGATCCCAACGCTCAGATTTAGATCGGGGGTGGGAGGAGCTAGCATTTGCTGGGGAGGTGGCCAAGCAGAGTAAGGGGAAGAAAACCCGCAGTCAGAAGCGACAGGAGAAGGTTTGGGGAACTAAATTAGTAGAGCCCGAGCCAACAATGCCAGACATAGACTTTGACATTTTGCCCAGTAACGTCAGTGCATTGCAGAGACAGGATGAGACACTCAAGAAACTGTTTGAGAAGATTGTAGATGAGACTACAAAGGTTTCAGTTCTTGACAAGGAAATGTTTGTGGTTAGGGGACAGATTTTGTACAGGCGCACCAGTACAGGGGACCAGTTGGTGGTACCAAAAGGTTTGAGGCCCACAGTTTTACACCTAGGACACTCAATACCCTGGTCAGGACATTTAGGTCAGACAAAAACCTATGCCCGCATAGCTGCACGCTTTTACTGGCCCCAAATGTACATAGAAGTATTAGAGTACTGTAAGACCTGTGCAGAATGTCAACAAACCGCCCCAGGAAAGAAAGGTGACAGGGCCCCTTTAATTCCTATGCCAGTGATAGATGAGCCCTTTTCACGCATCGCTATGGATGTTGTTGGCCCCTTAGAGCGTAGTTCATCAGGCAACCGATTCATCCTTGTTATTGGTGACTATGCTACTAAATACATGGAAGCTTTTCCCCTTAGACAAGTTAAGAGTCGCCAGGTCGTTAACTGTTTAATACAGCTATTCTCAAGGGTGGGGGTCCCCCGGGAGATAATTACAGACCAGAGAACCAATTTTACGTCTAAGTTTTTGAAAGAGGTTTATCGTCTCTTAGGCATTAAGGGAATACGAACCACCCCCTATCATCCGCAGACCGATGGCATGGTCGAGCGGTTCAACAAAACCCTTAAAGCAATGCTTCGCAAGTTTGTGTCCAGTACGGGTGCCGACTGGGACCAGTGGCTTCCGTTCCTGCTCTTTGCCTACAGAGAGGTCCCCCAGGCAACAACAGGTTTTTCCCCTTTTGACCTCTTATATGGACGTCATGTTAGAGGGCCTTTGGACGTTCTGAAGGAGGCCTGTGATGGAGAGCAGCCAGCCAAGCAGGTTGGAGTGATGTCCTATGTGCTTAAGATGAGAGATAAACTGGAGCAGCTAACTGAATTGGCACATGCAAATATTGACAATGCACAGGCGAGGCAGAAGAAGGGCTATGACCAGAGCAGTAAACGACGCACTTTTCAACCAGGACAGAAGGTGTTGTTGCTGTTGCCCAGCTCTGAGAGCAGCCTCCTTGCCAAGTGGCAGGGTCCATTTGAGGTCACTCGCAAAATGGGACCGGTGACCTATGAACTTTATCTGCCAGAGCGCCGGAAGAAACATCAGACTTTTCATTTAAACCTCTTAAGGGAATGGAAGGACAGAATCCCTCTGTCTCAACAGCTCCTGGCCAGAGTTGTCACTGATGAGGAAGAGTTGGAGGAGCAATACTTCCCTGCATCCTCTGAATCCTTTTCACTCCCTGATATAAGTCACCTTGTTCCTTCCAAACAAAATGAACTGAAAGACTGTTTTCTTGATGGGCTGTTTAGTGAGCGACCAGGACGCACAGACCTGGTTACTCATGACATCCATGTGTTGTCTCCGGAGACAGTACCAATTCGCCAGACCAGCTACCGCATTCCAGCCACCTTAGTCTCTGCACTCAAAAAGGAGGTGGACATGATGCTGGACATGGGCATCATTGAGCCTTGCAACAGCCAGTGGTGTAGTCCAGTGGTGCTGGTGCCAAAGAAAGACAGTCCAGACTTGAGGTTTTGTATCAATTTTATCAAAGTGAACAGTGTCTCTGCCTTTGACGCCTATCCTATGCCACGTGTAGATGAAATGATAGAGCGTTTGGGGAATGCAAAGTATTTGACTACTCTTGATTTGTGTAAGGGCTATTGGCAGGTTCCCCTCACTGAGAGAGCCAAAGACATTACAGCCTTCCGAGTGCCCTCTGGTCTGTATCGCTTCACAGTGATGCCCTTCGGCCTACACGGAGCAGCAGCGACATTCCAAAGGCTCATGGACAATGTTCTGAGAGGGGCTGAAGCCTACTCAGCAGCCTACATCGATGATGTCATCATCTACAGCTCTACATGGGAAGAACATCTCCAGCACCTCTCTGACATCTTCCAGCGCATTCAGCAGGCTGGGCTGGTGGTCAATGCCAAGAAATGCCAGCTAGTTAAGTCAGAGGTCAAGTATTTGGGGTATGTAATAGGGAGAGGCCAAATTCGCCCTCAGATTGACAAAATTGAAGCGGTCCAATCCTGCCCACCACCTACGACCAAGCGTCAGGTCAGGTCATTTCTCGGGTTAGCGGGATGGTATAGAAGATTTATATCCAATTTTTCAGACAGAGCAGCCCCACTTACAGCCCTGACACGGAAGTCCTGTCCTGCGAAAGTCAAGTGGACACCAGAATGTGATGCAGCCTTCCAGGACCTCAAACAGTGTCTGTGTGAAGATCCTGTCTTGCAGAGCCCTGACTTTTCATTGCCCTTTACAGTGCAGACCGATGCGTCTGAGATTGGTCTTGGGGCAGTGTTACTACAGGGGAGAGCAGGAGACCAGAGACCTGTGCTGTATGTGAGCCGCAAGCTCTACCCAAGAGAGACACGTTATTCCACTATCGAAAAGGAAGGTCTTGCTATCAAGTGGGCTCTTGACACTCTCAGGTATTACATCCTGGGAAAATACTTTCTTTTAGAGACTGATCATCGTGCCCTCCAATGGATCCATAGGATGAGGGACACAAATGGCCGAATAGCACGGTGGTACCTTTCTTTGCAGCCTTATAAGTTCACTGTGAAGTACCGTGCTGGAAAGGACAATGTGGTGGCTGATTTCCTGTCCCGTAAAGGGATGTAAGGGACAGGTCTTAAAGGGGGGGGATGTGTGGTAAAGACAGACACTGCCTTTCCCACTTTAACTTTGTAGCCTCACATGTTCCATTGTTTTCATTATTTTCTGTTTAACATATGCATTTTCATACTACTCATTTCATATTCATTTCATTTATACAAACAACACAGAGACAATTGTTTGTTTAAAACATAACCACTTTATTTTATCTCAACAGTTTAAAGCTCCTCACCACACCAAACAAACACCCATACTTGCCATGTCCTCTTCCTGGTCTGAGGATCTGAAAAGAGTACCACATGACCACAGTGCTCCTTATATGGAGGGGTAGGGGAATTGGGACATACCATTTGACAGGGGAGTGTGGGATTTGTCTGTATAAGGTATATTATGATGGAAAAGAGGTGTGTTGTTGAACATGATTAATACTTACCTTTTGATTGATTTGAATGATTTCTGTAAAGTTTGGAAAATGTTTTCTTTGTTTTAGTTCACTAGTAGTGTATGTGAATGTGTTGAGGTTACCTGTCTTTTGACATGGTTGAGGCCACTAGGTAGAGGCCATACAGGTACATGATATTAGTCAGTCTAGTCTCAGGCCTGGAGAGGAAAGTCATGGGCACAATGCTGCTGCTAGAGCTCTGCCCTTTAAGTCAGTCTGACAGAGTCAGTTAGGTCTCTGGACTGTTGCTTGTTTGAAGCATGTAAGTTTATTGTTTTGTGTTTTTTTTTTAATTAATTTTTTTAAACTATTTTGAACTACATTTTTTGTGCAACTTAAGAAAAATAAATCCGGATTATTGCAACTTTTGGTTTGTCATTCTGTCTACCTAGCCCTCATAAGAAAGAACTCTTTTACATGCACCAACAGGTTGACGATAAATGACGCAGGGACAGATGTTAATTGGAAAACAAAAACTTTATTGAGAGTCTGAAAAACAATCAAGTGGACAATGCAATTCAACATTCGACCAGCGGCGGCGGTAAACCTTCCTGTCCGACTGCAACTTCCTGAATATTCTGATAACATGGCAATGGTGGTCAGAGGCAGATTAAATAAGCGATTTAAACGGGTAGTTTCGCTCCGTTCCTAAAATGTTATGCTCCGTTCCAAACTTTAAACATCCGTGCGGCTTGGAATCTACCATTAGTTTTGGGATACAACATATACAAAAGGGTAAACAGCGGAGCCTTGGCGGACGTTCACCCGATTCTGGAAGGTAACGGCATAGAACCTCATCTCGGAGCTGTATAGCGGAGTGAGAGGTTCTTTATGGAGCTATGGTAAATGGCGCTGTTGCGTGAAAAAAACAAACTATTGACTCCTCATAAACATACACACAGCGCCGCCTCTAACACCGACCCAGAAAAAAACACTTGCTGAGGCACACAAACTGATTTAGCTCCATTCATAAACTATTAACTGCCATTTTGGCTGTTTTTGTTAGTCCCAGCACGGGTCCATTTGGTTCCGTGCTGGGACGCTGGAGAGAGCAACCTGGTATAATATGACTGTGTCATATATTCTACGGCTAGTTCAGTTAATAATACAAGCAGTTCAATTCATATTATGAACTTATTTTTGCCTGTCTATGGCAAGAAGAACTAATCAAATCATGCTTAAAAGGTTTTTCTTTAATTAACCATCTTATCACATCACATCTACAGTGTCAGATGAGAGGGGTGGGGCGAGTGTATACCAACTGTTGGAGCCAAAATGTCTTTCTGTTTATTTTAACTCACGGTGCAGATGTGTGGCATTGTTAGTCACCATGGCAATCACCACAGGTGGTGGCTACCCATTTATACTTCTTTTTTTTAAATTAATTTTTATCCCACGATTTTGTAACCCCTATTTTTTCACCCTAGTGCCAATGCCTAAGCGTGTAATCCTGGGCACTACCTTCCCTCTGCCAACCTAGGGAGGCCAGGGCCGAGCTCATGCCTCCTTCAATGCATGAGAGCCGTCTGACCTTCTTATCACCTGACAGGGGAGGGTTTCCCTGGTTGGACGTAGCGCGTGGAAGGAACACGTTATTCCAACCAGTTCCCTTCCCCTCCATCAGGCGCCCCGGCTGGCCAGGGGGAGGCAGTATAGTGAACAGGATTACTGCATGTTTTTTGTGAGGGTACCTACCCTAGGAGACACAGGGAGAACATGCAAACTCCACACAGAAAGGCCCTTTCGCCAACCCCACCTAGGGTGTGGGCACTGATGACGCGGAGGAGAGAACACGCCCCCAGCGCCCCCCTGCGGGAATCGAACCCAGGACCTTCTAGCTGTGAGGCGACAGCGCTACCGACTGCGCCACCGTGCCCCCTACCCATTTATACTTGGCAGTGGGTGATGAGCCCCAGGTGTGCAAGGGGAAAAGCCAAACAGTTTTTGACTGTGAACATGTTTCCACGCAGGTCGGCGTTCAATGCGTTTGTATAAGTTGTATGTAACTACGATATCGTCGGTGTCCAGGACGAACCAGCTAACTCCATTTTCAGCTTTTTCTTTTTTTTTCATAAATCAACGCTATTGAACACCCTTTACGCCTGTGTAAAAAATGTTTGCACCAATGAAAAGTATTAAAAAGCGCCTCTGACAAAACCTAACAACTCCATTGGATCCTCAAACTGTCCGTCAACACCACGCAACTCCCCCCTCTCCTCTCCTGCAGGCAGAGCCACTGCGCAGTCAGTGAAAGAGGAGGAGCAGCAGCACATAAACAAACTAAACAGCATGGTTTTTCTCCCCGTAGTCTGTTAAAACTATGCAGTGTACCTGTTTATCAAACTTAGCACTGACGCTAATGTTATGAAAACAAGTAATTATATTTCTAAAATCTATGAAGTGTTTAATGAGAAGAGCAATGTGACAAGAAGAAAGGAGTTCATAGCATCTGTGTCGCGCTACTTCTACTCAAACTCCGACTCTTTGCAGAAGCATCAGGGCATTAATTCACACATTGTTGTGATGCATTGTGAGCTTGGAGATCCACGCAAAAGGCATGGCCAAGCTTAGGCTGAAGTAGTTCCGGTGGCCATATTAGGTGAGCTCCATAACAACAGCTCGTATCAACAACATTGACAGTTACTCACAAGTCACGACGTGTCCTGAACTACAGCGAATTTATTGGTAAAGGACAGAAGATGGACCGGGCAATGCGTGACGGTGACAGTGAGATACCATACAGAGAGAAGCTGAACGCGGGCGCAAAGGCGCGCTACCTGGAAAAAAACACAGAACTGGGTGGATTTGATTTGATGAACACGCGGAGTGGGACACACTGACGCTGACGGAGGATTTTCATCAGCTACCGCCGCTGACAGAAGCCAGCATTTATCAATATCTTGTGTGTGGAATGAGCTTTTGCACCCTTGAAGATTTTAACAACCGCAGATCGATGGATTGTCATAACCGTTTTACGGTGGGCTTTGTTGGTCATCTCCAAATGTACGTAGTGAACTCTGAGTACATCGTCGTCAGGACAGAGGTGGGTCAAAAAGTCAAAAACGTTTTTGCTAATGCCAGTCACTTAACCATGTGTTAAAAAAAAGTGTGCATTCCAGCCAAACATACTGTTGTTTTAGTGATTAGTGAGTGATTGCATGTGATTAGCCATGTGATGGCTATTTTGAGTCTGTTTTGGGGGAATTCGGCTGTGGTGGAAAGCGTGACGAGAGAACAACATAAATCCAACGCCTGGTTCGCACAACGACTGGGAAGGATAACTGCTTCCAAAATGCATGCTGTCGTGTCCATAGATATATATAAAGGCTAGATGGCTCAAGAGGGCGGCGCAAGTGTAGCTCAACCACGGCCATCTTGAAACAGTCATTCATAACATTATGTCTATAGTGCATATACTTTGAAATAACCATAGCGTGCTCAATTTTCATCCGATTTTCAAACGGTTTGGTGTGTTGTAAACACCAAAGATGTAGTTATGATACTGCATACTTATAATTATAATCATGTTTTTTTTAATATATCATTTTAAGTATGCAGTATCA
The DNA here is from genome assembly GCF_963280865.1 of Gymnoscopelus braueri. Classification (NCBI taxonomy): domain Eukaryota; kingdom Metazoa; phylum Chordata; class Actinopteri; order Myctophiformes; family Myctophidae; genus Gymnoscopelus; species Gymnoscopelus braueri. The sequence goes on from NC_137607.1 coordinate 9,877,381, forward strand.
TAACTACATCTTTGGTGTTTACAACACACCAAACCGTTTGAAAATCGGATGAAAATTGAGCACGCTATGGTTATTTCAAAGTATATGCACCATAGACATAATGTTATGAATGACTGTTTCAAGATGGCCGCCATGTGGCAACGTCGTACTCCATTGGCCAGCAGCGCGGGTGAGTCATCTAGCCTTTATATATATCTATGGTCGTGTCCACCTCTCTTTCCTCACCAGCTATCACAACTGTTAAGGCCATCTGCAACAACATGCCACCTCCTGCCAAGTCCAAGCCCACACCCATGCAATATGGGATCGACAATGAGGACAAAGCAAGGCAGGCATACGTCATGTCACATCAACATCATGGCAACTTAAGAATTGAGCCATGTGGGTTCGTCATAAACCCATCTTTTCCAGAAGTTGGTGCGTCACCTGACGGACTTATTCGCTGCACATGTTGCTCGGACGGCTGTCTGGAAGTGAAATGCACATTTGAACACCGCGAGACCACTGTCCGCCAGGCCTGTACAGCACATTCTGTCTCTACTTAAGTGATGATGGCACATACATGCTGAAGAAGACACACAGGTACTACAAACAAGTGCAAACACAGATATATGTCACTGGATCTGCGTATTGTGACTTTGTGATGTGGACGCCAGCCGAGTGTGCAACGCGGGTTGAACCAGATGAAGCGTTCTGGGGGACACTTCTGCACAGGCTTTTTTCCACAAGGTGTGTCTCCCTGAGCTTGTGGCGTGTTATTTCACACAGGCACAAGACAAGAACACGGCCACCAACGCTTCTTCCAGGACAGCGCCTCTAAGTTCACTGCAGCTGTCTTCTCCAACCTTGTCAAACCCACAAGAAAGAGGAAAACGTGCACAAAAAAACAACAACACTGCCACCGCAGCACAGGTGAACGGACAGGACACCTCTGTAGACAATCAGATTAAAGCCACCCGAGGCGGTCGCACTGTCAAACCTCCATTCAGGTTTGAGGACTGATATGGAAATAATTGTCTCACCCAAAAAAGCATTGTATGGTTCCATATCAAATGTGTGTTTTCATTTCCACATGCTAGACTTGTAGTGTGTAAAATTGTACATTTTAGGCCTATCGGTCAATTAATGTCAGTACATACACACGTTATGTGTGCCTTCTGCACATGTGATGTTATGGCTTCTTTACTGGCACTTTATTTTAAGTTGTAACTTTGTACACAACGAATAACTGCTACGTTTTTTTAATTTTACATTTAATGGTATTGCATTTAGAGTGCTGTGATTTCAGTGTGGTGTGCACTATTGAGTTTTGTTTGTTTTGCAGTTTTGTTATTCTACTTATTTTGCTGTGTCTTTTTTTAACCTTTTTTACCTTTTACCTATTTAGTAGAAATGTTTGTTTTAAATACTTTGTGCAATTCTATTAACTGTGAATAAATTGTCATTTTGCAGTTAAAGCCAACCTCTTTGTCTATTCACTCAAACTGAATACTTACGAAGTCTAAGTACCATCTCCTTTGAGATGTTGAACTGCAGCTACTCAGTCAGCATCTTTTGTCAGTCAATGCAGGTGAATTATGGACCATACGAGGAGCGAAGTAAGTACCGTCTCCTTTGAGATGGTGAATTGCAACTATTCAGTTAGATGGGCACCTTTGTCAGTCAATGCAGGTGTAATGTGGACCATACGAGGAGCGAAGTAAGTACCGTCTCCTTTTGAGATGCTGAATTACAATTACAGTATGTAAGAGGCACCCAGACATGGGAAACTGACGAGGGGAGAAGTAGCATCATCTTACCAGTGGTGGAAAAATACTCACATTTCTTACTCAAGTAATAGTATCAATACTGTACAATGTAGAAATACTGTTTTATAAGTAAAAGTCCGGAATTCAAAATCTACTTGAGTAAAAGTACAAAAGTATTGGCATAAAATATACTTAAAGTAGAAAGTACTCAATATGCAGAATGTCCAATTTCACAAGTTGTCCAATTGTATGAAAATCTTTTGAAAATAGCAGATCTACATGTGACATTGTGAGCTTGTAGATCTGCTATTTTCAAATGGCCTGAATGGGGCCAAAGTGGTTAATGTATGTTTTGTAACAATAATTAAAATCTACAAAGTAACTAAAGTTTTCAAATTGTAGTGGAGTAAAAGTACAATATTTGCCTCTTGAGGTGTAGTGGAGTAGAAGTAGAAGAACAGTGGAAATTATGTTTCGGAAATACTAGTCAAGTACCAGAAAGAATTGCACTTAAGGGCGCGCTCCCACCAAGAGTTGGCTGGCCGCTGTTAAACGCAGGTTGTGCGCGGCCACAGTTTTTTGCAGCCAGCGGATTCTAAAAAACGGGAGTGTCGCGCCTGTCACTCACTTTCAGGAGCCTCCCCGACCGTACAAACGCAGCACATTCCCAAAGCTCCAGCACCATGTTGCTTCCTGAGTCTTGAGACGGTCCGCCTTCGACTCACCCGATTGGACAGAGGGAGAAAATCAGCGCCTGCCTCCAGCAGTTTTATGCTTAGTCGCGGAGAGCAGATAAACGCACGGTCTGCGTGACTAGCGGAAAAATCTGCTCTTGCGTGAATCAACGCATTTGCATTGACAATGCATTGGCAGATTCTGCAAACAGCGGCCAGCCAACTCTTGGTGGGAGCGCGCCCTAAAGGGATATTTCACTTTCAAAAAAAAATTGGTGATTTTATCATCTACTCAAGCCTTTGTGAGCCCCCCAGACAGTTTTTAAGTTCCTCGATTCAGTATTTAGATATTAGATATTCATTTTATCAGACACGCCCCCTTCCTATACAAACCCATTGTAACTTCAAACTCCATTTTAACCATGTTAGATTCATCAAAAACACCCGTCCTTGATTCTGGTGACTCACCCTGCCCTCCTAATGCGTGAGGGGGCCGTGTTTTTCCGAGATTTGTTTTCATTTATTTTATTACATTTTTTAATTGTATTTTATTTTTTCCATTTTCCAAAAAAGAAATAAAAAATTAATGAAAAACGTAATTGAAAAAACACGGCCCCCTCACGTATTAGGGGGGCGGTATGAGTCACCAGAACCAAGGACGGGTGTTTTTGATGAATCTAACATGTTAAAAACGGAGTTTGAAGTTACAATGGGTTTGTATAGGAAGGGGGCGTGTCTGATAAAACGAATATCTAATATCTAAATATTGAATCAAGCAACTTAAAAACTGTCTGCGGGGCTCAGAAAAGCCTTAGTAGACGATAAAATCACCAAAAGTTTTTTTGAAAGTGAAATATCCCTTTAACTCTCTCAGTGCCACGCCCCGAGTTATCCCGAGTTTTCTCTGAATGCCCTCAGTGCCAGAACGAGTTATCCCGAGTTTTTTTTTGTGTGTGTATAGGCTAGATGACACTCTTCCCTAACTTGTGACAAAGTTTGGGGCTACTGTGAACAAAATCAAGCCCAAAATCACATGATCAACTACTTCAAAACAATCAAAACAAATGTTGATCAAAAGAAACTCTCTCAGTGCCAAGCTACGAGTTATCCCGAGCTTTTTATTTTTTGTGTGTATAGGCTTTTTTTGTGACGGCTACTGTGAACAAAATCAAGCCCAAAATCACATGATCAACCACTTCATCAAAACAAATGTTGATCAAAAGAAAGACAAAACCTTTCCCATGAACCACTATGGTGCTATTCTGCCACCTGTACCACCGTTCGGGTCTCTGTGACCCAAAACAAACAAATAAAACAAATGCCGATCAAAGCAAGCCTCCGTGAACCCTCTGTGACCTAAGAGAAGCGATCCAAACAAACGCCGATCACAGGAAACCAATGTAAAAATGCAAAAGCTTATAAAAGGGAGTGAGCAACGTTACCTTGTGTTCCGCGGAGTAGGTCAGTTGTTTGAGAGAAAGCCACAAGCCAGTTCAGTTGAGTTTAGTTGTCCATTGATCGATAGTAAGCGTTCACTTAGCCGATAAGTTAGTTGTCCACGTCTTGTCTGTCTGTCTGTGTGACAAAAAAAGTGTTTGTGTGTGTGTGTGTGTGTGTGTGTGTGTGTGTGTGTGTGTGTGAGCAGATTACCGCTCGTGTGTGTGTGTGTGTGCGTGTGTACTGTACTAGTGATAGTACAGTCGTCAGTAAGTATATAGTGTAAGTATAGTGTGAGTTTAGTTTGTATTTATTTTGTGAGCTAGTCTCAATATGCCGAGGCGCAAGCACCCGGGGCCGAGGGGTGCCGATCTACAGTACTCCCAGGATCTAGCCGTGGTGGTCGTGGTCCTCGATCTGTCAGTCGTGGACGTGCTGGTCCTCCGGGCAATTGAGTGCCCAGACCAGGCCATGCACGTGGGCGTCCTGGCCGTGCAAGCGGGCGTCCTGGCCGTGCACGCGGGCATCCTGGCCCCGCTACAGCCGGTGGATCATGTTCCGAGCTGTGGAGGTTCTCGAGCCGGAGACGGAGTCCGAGATGTCCGACGATGAGGATCACCGATGGATCAAGCCACTCCAGAGAGTCCGCCAGTGCTTTTCCAGACGTTATTTCTTCTACTAGGTAAGTACATTTTATCGTGTTTGAGATGAAATGAATGTATTTATACTGTAACTCGCTCTGGATAATTGTCTGCTAAGGCTAAATTGTAAATCGATGTCTCTATTTACAACCCATACATCTACATAAACCTTCAGATTTCAAATATAAAGTCCTTACCCCACGGCCAGGGATGTAACAAGTTAAAACGCCTGGGTCTAAGTACCAGTATATTCCTTATTGTTCAATGAAAAGCATTCTAATCCGATCGGTGGCCATTTTTTCCATATGCATTCAACGATGCGGCCCTATCGGTTGGGAGGTATATTGCACTCTGATACATTGTAACTCTATGAGAAAATGGCCACCGATCGGATAAAAATGCTTTTTATTGTACAATACGGATGATACGAATACTTCTGAGGGCCCGTACATAATTGTAACATCCGTGGCCATGGGGTAATCATTTTATATCTGAAATCTGAACGTTTATGTAGATGTAATGGAGTGTTTGGAGACGATTCAAAAACCAGGAACAAGTTGCTTCATGACGCTTGTGACATACAAGCGTCAAGTGAACCATGGCTTCAAAACTATTTTATTGATTTTAGACTCGGAGGGTGAGCAGCAGGTGAACATTGGTGACACGTCTGATGTCATCAATTTACTACATTGTTTTTACTACAATGTTTTTTCAATGCTTTTATCATATACAAAGCTAAACACAACTAAGACTGTCTCAAGACTGTCTCAAGGGGTGTCAAAATAATTGATTTGATTTTGTTGACCATATATACCATAACTATTTGATATTTTCCTCTGATTACAGATACAGAGATGAGTGAGACTGAGGAGCAACCCTCATCTCTTCCTACTGTTGGCAGAGCCAGTGTAGGTAAGAAAAAAAGTTTATTTTGCTGATCATACTTACACACACACAAAAAAAAAAGTATGTATTGTATCATAAATGCATGTATAGGAAATGAATATGTATTTTATGGTAATTACATATTTCTATAATTTACAGGACGGGGACGGGCACGGGCACGGGCACGGGGACGGGGACGTGCATGTGGTGGCAAACCTGACCCTATGGCCTGGCATTCAATGGAGGAGAAGGAGTGGAACCCGGAACACATCTCCTTCACGCCAACTCCCGGTCCACTCAGCAGTGCTGCAGTTCTACAGTCGGAAGAACCAGTGGACTATTTCCAGTTGTTCCTCACGGATACACTGCTAACACAGATTGTGCAACAAACCAACATATATGGAAAGGCGTGCATCGAGAAAAACAACTTACCACAATCCAGAGTCAATGCATGGGCGGATGTCACAGTTGAGGAGCTCAAAACATTCCTGGGCCTCTTGTTTTTGACTGGTCTGGTCCGCAAGCCTGAGCTGAGTCTCTATTGGTCTCAGGATGATATGATCTTGACGCCCTATTTCAGCAAGACCATGTCCCGAAATAAGTTTCAACTCCTCCTTAGATTCTTGCACTTCTCTGATGCTGTAGACACTGGTACTGACAGGATGTATAAGGTAAGGCCAGTCTTAGACTACCTTGTGGCAAAATTCCAGGAGCTGTATCAACCATCACAGAACATCTCGATCGATGAGGGAACTCTTCTCTGGCGCGGGAGACTGTGGGTCTACAATCCCCAGAAGCCTGTTAGGTATGGGATAAAATCGTACATTCTGTGTGATTCCATTACTGGCTACTGTCACAACCTGTGGATAACATGTCACCCTTGTTGATGCAATTACCTTGCTCCTGGGTGGCCTTGCAGGTAAAGGTCACATACTGTTCATAGATAATTTCTACAACTCCGTGTCCATGTGTAGCAGGCTCCTGGACATGAAGACCCATGTCTGCGGGACTATAAGAAAGAACAGGGGAGCACCACATGACATTCAGAATGCTTCCTGTTCCAACCTGGGCACGGGGGAAAGAATAGCTCGCCACAGAGACGGGGTGATGGCGGTTGCCTTTCGTGACACTAATGTGGTCATAGGATGGTCACTACATTCCACCCAGACGTTATGGGAGAAGTTGAAGTTTGGCAGAGAGGCCAGAGTGCCCGTGTCACAAGAGCCAAGCCTGCCTGTGCCATAGAATACAATAAGTGTATGAATGGAGTGGACAAGTTGGACCAGTCCATTTCCTACTATCCTTTTACCAGGAGGAACAGCAAGTGGACCAACAAGTTTGTCCTCTATTTGTTCGAGATTTGTATAGCCAATGCCTTCGTTCTGTACAAACTCAAAAACCCAGAGGGCAGCTGTCCCACAATGATGCAGTTCACCCAAAGCATCGCCAAGGCGTGGACCAGCCAGAGACCGCCTCCACGCACTGACCCCCAGACCAGGCTCTCTACCAACATACCACCACTGTCAGCAGCAGCCCATGTGGCTGTTCACAATTCGCCCACCCTGAAAAAAAAACGCCCAACGAGGCTTTGCAGGGTTTGTAGCGGAAAAGGAAAAGGCAAACGCCATGAGACAAGCTTACATTGTGCGTGTCACTGAGGCGAAATATAAATGGATCAAATGAGTTTTCTGCTTCAGAGTCTCTCATTTACAAAAACGTGTTTATCTCAGAATTTGTTTTAGTCATTTGTCTGGTTTCACTGAGGCGAAAAATAAATGGATCAAATTAGTTTTTGGGGGGAAAAAATAATTTTTTTTGAAAAACTTTGACAAAAAGCTGTTTATCTCAGAATTCTTCTCTCAGAGGGTGTTTTTCACTGAAAACAAGGTTTACTCAACTGCCGATAAGTAAAGAACGGAAGATGGGATTGCAAAAAGAGAGAGATTCTCCTCTTTCTTTTGAGCTATTTTGTGACATTGTAGACATAGAACAGAATCTTCTGTGGACCTTGAAAGATTGGCAAAAATAGCCAAAAATCCTGGCACTGGCTAAACACAGCCACAAAAAAGGCTGGCAGTGAAAGAGTTAAAGTACTTATATAATTAGTTACTTTCCATTATGGTTTATAGCCAAGTATATATAGAATATTCAGTCAATGCAGGTGAAATGTGCACGCATGCAATATAAGAAGACAACTGGTAAGGATGCAAACATTTTAATTAAAACCACAAGGTAATACACAACAATGACTCAAAAGTAGTCCAATAACAAGGTGCATGCATAAGTCAAAAGTAGTCCAATAACAAGGGCATGCATAAGTCAAAAGTAGTCCAATAACAAGGGCATGCATAATGAATGAATCTCTTAGCCTGTTACATCTCTCGGACGGCAGGCTTGTGGTTAATAACACTGGGGCACAAATTTGTCAATGCACAGCACACACGTACAATCTTGTCAAGGAAAGTGCATTCCTCGCCCTCACAGGGAATACAAAATGTCAGTGGTACGGTACTTTTTAGCATAGTGAACTTGTTGCGCACAGTTCCAATAACTCGCTCCACATGGATCCTGAGGTGAGCTATTTTTCGTGTCTGCTCCACATCTTTTGCATCGAGCTGACAGTGTCCATTTGTTTTGGCAGGGATTTTCAGTTTTGCATACTTCATTCCTACACTCTCTGCAATGTTAAACCCATGATCTGCTAACACAATGTCACCTGGCAGTAGATTGTCAAGAAACCCACAGTCCTCAGTCACTAGCAGCTTAATGAATGAGATAGCTCCATATGGTGTAATGCCAATGAGATATTTAAATGTGTGGTCATGTTTGTAGTGTGCAAATGTCTGTGCTTTAGCTAGAAGATTTGATGGCATCTCAATGAAAACTTCAAAGTAGTCTATGATAACTGCAACATTCTTGCCAAAGGCCTCCACAAACTGGTGAGGCACGTTGTGGTACAACACCTCTCTCGTTGGCCATATCACCATGTCAAGCTTTGTGTACAACACATCTATGACATTGTCGAAAATCCTGGCTGCTGTAGTGCGGTCTATTTCAAACAGGAATGCAACGGTTTGGCAAATTCAGCCTCAGTGTCATAAAGAGCACCTGGAAAGGAGACAGTTTTCGGCTAATCTTCAGGAAGGGAAGTAATAAGTTCACCAATTGGATCAAATGAGCAAAGTACAGCACTTGCTCATCTTTGCCTTCAAAGTACGTCTCATCAAACTGCTTTCGGGCAAGCAGTTCCTTTAAACGCCTTTCCTCAGCCAACAAGCAGTTGATTTGATCATGCGTACGGCGACACATGTCACAGGTGGATGACGGAGTCTCTGGTTCTGGCTCTACAGGAGCCTCTGGTTCTGGCTCTACAGGAGCCTCTGGTTCTGGTTCCACCGTTGCCTCTGGTTCTGTAGCCTCTGGTTCTGTAGACTCTGGTTCTGGTTGCACCGTTGCCTCCGGTTTTGTAGCCTCTGGTTCTGGTTGCACCGTTGCCTCTGGTTCTGTAGCCCCTGGTTCTGTAGACTCTGGTTCTGTAGACTCTGGTTCTGGTTGCACCGTTGCCTCTGGTTCTGTAGCCCCTGGTTCTGTAGACTCTGGTTCTGTAGACTCTGGTTCTGGTTGCACCGTTGCCTCTGGTTCTGTAGCCCCTGGTTCTGTAGCCCCTGGTTCTGGTTGCACCGTTGCCCCTGGTTCTGTAGCCTCTGGTTCTGGTTCCAGCTCTGTCTGTCGAGCTGCTGCTGCGCGAGCTTGACTTCTCCCTGCCCTCCGGCTCAACCGCTCTGCGTTGTGCAGTGATGCATTGACCTCTGTGTGCCCCAGATGTAATGACGGTGCCCAGTCAGTTTCACAGACATTCATCTCATAGGCTGGTTTACCTGAAAAGAACAAAGTTTTGTTCCTTAGTTGAGTCATCTTGTCATCTTGAGTAGGCCTAATGATTGTTTATATATTATTATCATCATCATCATCATCTTCTTATTCATTCATTAATCAGTAAGTAATTGTGAACGGGACCTGAGTTGTCTCTCATAAACCAGCTTGATGTGCAAACAACAACATAACACTGGTGAGCATAGTTATCTGTTAGCTCTGAAACATGACTGTCATACCATGACAGTCAAGGGACCAAAAGTTCCTGGTTTTTGATGTTTTTACATTTACAACTCTCACATGTACATAAACGTTCAAATTTCAAATATAAAGTGCTTACCCACGAGGCACGGATGTTACAAGTTGATCCTACCCACGATAAGTACCTGTATCTCCGGTATTGTTCAATAAAAAAGCATTTTAATCCGATCGCCGGCCATTTTCTCAGAATTTTCTCCATTGCTTTCAACTACTAAAAATGGCGATTGGATTAAAATGCTTTTTTATTGAACAATACGAGGGATACGGGTACTTATCACGGGTAGGATCAACTTGTAACATCCGTGCCTTGTGGGTAAGCACTTTATATTTGAAATCTGAACGTTTATGTACATGTGAGAGTTGTAAATGTACAAACATCAAAAACAGGTTCCATGACGCTTGTGACAGATGAGTGTCATGTGAACCATGGCTATCTGTGTAACATTAGAGTCAAATGTGTTGTGATTGTAACTTACCCGTTTCAAAATGCCGTGTACACACAAACTTCTTTGTGAGATCTTTGTTGAAGGTTATGTTATTTCGTCTTACAGCTGACACCCAAGCCATACGACGTTTCTTTGATATCTCCAACATCTGATCTCCAAAGCTTTTCTTCCAGGTTGGAAATGTGTACAATTTAACTCCGTCTGAAACCTTGGCATTGCATCCGATAATGCAACACAATAATACCATTGCTAAATTAGAGCAACAGACAAGTTAGAGATAGATAATAATGTACACCGTCTACTTGCTGGACAACAAACACAGGACTACAGACTACACTACACTACACTTGTGGCAGCGTGTCAATCTACTCACTCATGATGGCGGCGAAAGTGGGCCGATTTAACGGCGTCGCGACCCTGTGACGTCGCTATGCCCGGCCCCTATAGTCATGGACGATATTTTGAGATTTGCCTCAGGCAGTTTGCCTGTTATTTGGGCTTACATATGCGCTGCATTTGGATTACCCAAATTGCATGGAAAAAACACTCACGTTCATTCAGAAAACTAATGCTTGGATTGGGCAATAAAGCCCTCCCACTGACACTTAAAAGTCTGAGGAAAAGTTTACTTGAGTAAGGCCAGTGAAGCGTCATATCAGCAAGCACTTTGTAAACTTTGCAATCATTTATCATGAGGCAAATCTCTATTATCGTCCATGACTATACCTCATGAGAGAGGACGTTCGGGTGGTGGCAATTATAATAAACTTTATCAATTGGTGCGTGTTCAGGGGAAGGAAGCTGGGTGGGGAGGGTGATGTTTGTCGCTGCACATAATCCTGTTGGTAGGGTTAAGGTTAGGGAAATTGGTATCCCACCTGAAAATGCATTTATTTTTGTTTACCTAAGAGCTGGAGCTTAAAAAAAAGGAAAAAAAAACACACGTACAGCACCTTAACTGTTTTGGGGATGTGATATGACAGTATGTGATTTTATTTAATTTACAAAACAAAAATGTGCACTTTATGTTCTGCAGTTCGATATCAAAACTTTTGCTTGTGTTTGAGCTAAAGTTTTATACGTCTTAAAACTTTACAAGTTTTACAATATGTTTACCTACAGATGTTTACTGTACAAGACAGTATTGTTTAGAGACAGAAGGCTGTACACTTGAGGCTGAACAATTAGGTTTGTTTTGCTTTGCATCACAGTATGGCAATTATAAAAGTAGGTTTTAAAATGGAGAAGATTACACATTTTAAACCAAAAATGAGAACATAAATTGGGTATTTAGAAAAATTAGCTATAATGGTAATATCTTACTAATTTGTTGTTCAACACAGATCTGTCTATATGTTGGTTCAACCTTGTTATAATGCTCCTTTTTATCCCTTTTGAGCTTGTAGATTGTCTACTTTTGTGTGACACTGTATGATGAAGTGGGGCATTAATTTACTAAAGATCACAAAAATGCTAAAATATGGAGATAGTTCTGCCCGGTGATCATGGCATTGGAAAATAAATGTTAGTTGAATCAACCCAATGAGTGTCCTCAATGCATTGTTTTGGGGATTATTATTGTTTTGCACATGTAGCCTATGTTATAAATTAAGTGTTGTAATTGTATAGTAGAATTCTCAGTTTAAGGAAATGTAATTACTACACTAAAAATAAACTAGTACTTTGTATAGTGCTGCACACTAAAAATAAACTAGTACAATTTACTCAGAATAAACAGTTTGTGTAGTGCACACTCTGAATAAACAAGTACTGCTTACTCAGAATGAACTAATTACTCTAACTCACCATCATGAGTGTGTTTACTTGATTTTTCTGAGGCAATGAGTTTACGTAAAGTCAACTTGTTAGATTTTACAGTGCAAAATGTGGCTGTTGTAAGTCTGCGGATCCCTTAGGGGTCCTAGACTTTGAAGACCCTTGAAGACCCATGAACTAAACCATCCCACAATAGGTATTTGTAACAACAAGACTATTCTGCAAGTAGTCACCCTGCTATATAGGCTAACTCCATACGCTTGATCCTTTAGCGGCCAAACAGATCAATGGATCAGTTAAGTACCTAGCTAGCGCACAGGAAACTCAATGGCATAACATAAATCCAAGTATATTAACACCATACAAACACAATTAATGTGAAGGGAGCAATCTAATTAAGGTTTTGTCCATGTTACTGCACCATGTTACTGCAGCATACAACAACTACACCCTTGCAACTGTTATGGCTTGTCTGTTCTATAACAGCGACAAAACAGACACGCCATGAAATCAAATATGTTCACGCACCTTATGTCTTACCTCTTAGGGACTTATTGCACCTCGTCTTACTCAGGTACTGTGTGTAAATATGTAGATAATGTGTTTGTTTTTGATTGATCTCCCTTCCCCCTTTTACTTCTTCCCTTCTTTTTTTTATTTTTATAAAAATAACAAAAAACGATGGAGCTTACACAAAAACAAATTTCACCCACTGTTTACACATGTAAACCTGTGATAAAGCTGATACTGATTTGTTCTTGCCACTCAGCTATACACAATCAGCAACAAAAACAAAATAATCACTCTCCAGTAGCTGTGAAAACTGTGGCACCAAGTTGCTGGTGAAGAATGTGGACATAACCTCCTCCAATTACCCACTGATCAATGACTGGAAGCTTCAGTCACTCAGACACAAGATAATCTGCTGTAAATAATCAGCTACAATTAATAATAACATACTTCATAATCACTTGAATTGCAATCAGTGGTGTAGTCAAGTCAAGTAAAAAACATAAAAATGAAGCACGTTTAAAAACAACCAGTTTGACCAAAAGGCTGTACAACATGATAAAAACAACCTAAAAAATAAACAGCATTTTAAAATATTTTAAAAAAGCAAAACTTAAACAGTGACAGACCACAAGATGGAGGGGAGGGGGGGGGGCGGGGTAGCAGGGTGCAGGCTGGATGGAAAGAGTCTGGGGTGGATCAAATGCTAGGGAGAAGAGGTGTGTTTTTAGTCTAGATTTGAAGGTGTCCAGGAAGGCAGGGGGCAAACCTAACAGTGGACGGAAGGCTGTTCCAGAGTTTTGGACCAACCATGGAAAAAGACCACGTCACCCTTTTGCTTTAACCGGGTGTTTGGGACTTTGAGAAGCCTCTGGTCAGAGGATCTCAGTGGCCTGGTGCTGTCAGGGTGGTGATTTATTTTAAAGTGGGGGTCACACAACAAGGGCTCAATAATACCCCGGGCCCTGAGACACCACAATCAGCAGGCGAGTTGTAATAATAAACAAACTTTATTATAATTTAAAAATGTTCTATAAAATATTTAGCAATGTAAACAGACAAGCAATAATTACACACCCGACTTAATATGCCCACAGGAATAAGGATATTACACCAGCATTTGTTCCCACCCAATCTCTAAACAGACCCAAAGACTACCACTACACAGCGCGGTCGTGGTCGTGGTGGCAAGCAGCGTAGTGTCGGCGTCTGGTGCAGTCAGCGGCGTGTCTCTTTGGCTCGCACTGCCGAATAATGCCTCCCTTATACCGCTGCCATCCAATAACGGGGCGACAGGTATCCCCTCCGCCTGTTTCACCGCCCTCTGATCACCTGCAGTGGGAAAGAGGAAAACACAGAACCCCCCGACTCCAACACAGGTACTTGCCAGTATAACACCCTTCCCTCCATAATATCTCAGTCCATACTCTATTGTCTCTGTGTTTACGTCAATTCATTGTCTTTACAGCAGTTCATGTCCACAGGTGACATACACTCTAAGGCCCCCTACACACTGCCTGACATTTGAAATGGTCGGCGATTGAACAGCTCGTTAAGCATTTCACATTGCACAAGTTTCTCTCTTGAAATCGGGCTAAACATATCATTGTGATTCTCGCACGATTGATTGGTCGGCGACAGGGGTTCACTGATTGCAAGATATTTCACCACGATGTGATCCCGACCCAATACATACATTTGTTTTTATTCCAAACGTCTCACGAAAACGTGAAAGGCTCCCGTGATATATGCGCGAGACCGAGACAGGACGCTAATGGACGCTAATGAATATTCTTTCTCTCTCTCTCTCTCTCATCGCACAGTGTGTAGGGGTCTTAAATGACGCCACACACACGCACATGTGCGAATGCACAGTCACGCTCCAACCAGCATTATACACACGTAAACCTAAACAAAATTAATCAAACTAGTTTTAGTTAGAAAAGGTAGGATAATAAAAAGAACAATCGTGAAATGCGTTTGATCTTTCACTCTATTGCCCTGCCTAGACCAACGCATTCTACTTTCTGATTGGAGAGACTAGATGGGGGTTTGGTTGCACATCCGATGGGGTGTGAAGTGACTTTAACTGCTGGCGATTGTTTTCTTTAAGAAGCCTACCAACAACTATTCTGCATGCTACGCTAGTACAGTAGCAGTGTGACAAGTTTCTTGCAAAGTTATCACAAAATGTAAAAAAAAGAGGAATATCTGACTTGATTTTATTTTTTTAAATACAAACAAAAAATTACTGTCATTCTAGAGCTAAGATTTATATTGGTGGGATCAAAATAGTCATATTTCATTCACCACATTTCTAGGTGTACTAGTCGATTGAAAAATGGTCTATGAAAGAACGCATACAGTTACAACCAAAGTTACAAGATCACTACCATCAGAACAATCAGGGGCGTGGTTCATCAGGCTTGCCTCTTAACCCTTTATTACAGTTTAATGCGGTGGTCTTCAACAGGGGGTCCGTGACCCCTAGGGGGTCCTCAGAGTTACAACAGCGGGTCCACCAAATCTTTGTGTGATGATGGGATGATTACATTAACCACTTGCTGATCTACAAGCTTGTAGATCGGTTATTTTCGGCAAAGACAGGGGGAAAAAGAGCAGACTAAGTACATAGTTAAAGGTCAAGTTTACTTTACTACTAAGTATCGACGGTTTAAGTGGTTTAATGTCTGAAATCATTAACATGAATCCAACATCTACGAAAAGGTTTAATCTGAAACACAATTTTATGCAATATGTAGTGGGGGTCCCTGCTTCATCTCTCTCATATAGGGGTTCCTTGGGCTGAAAAACGTTAAAGACCCCTGGTTTAATGTATTCAAAACCTCATTTACTGCAATATTGTCTGGGCAAGTACAGATCCACCATATATCCATCTAATTTACACAAATTGTTCATTGCTCAAAATACATTTGTAAGAATAGCTACCTCTTCTGACCATTTGGCTCCATCTGCTCCTGACAATAAATGTATAGATTTAGTTTTTTTTAAACAAACATGAACACAGTCTAGTCCTTTCATTAATTGAACACTTTAGTCATAAATGTAAACAGCAGGTTGTGGTACAGTAATACCTTAGGGCTAAACAGGTTAAATGTGGTCTTATCTATTTGATTCATCAACTTAATTTTTTTAATAATAAATGTCATCAACAAATAAACATAAACATAATGTACAAAGGAGAAAAAGGATCCCTTTTGATGTGGAATGCCCTGACATCATCCAGTTAAATGTAATGGATGGTGACAGGGCATTCCACATTTTGGTGGCAGGGTAGTACCTTCATAAATGAACCATCTTTGGTCTTTTAGTAGAATGACATTTTATCCTAATAGTTAATAATAATAGTGGGACGCTACTGCCAGTGAAAACGTGCGATTTTACTGAACTTTGACCACCGTCCTCACGGAGATCGGCTCATTACATGCACGGGGGTGTCGTAGTATAGGGGAAAAAAGTGTCCGCTCGCGGTTATCCATTGCACAGCTGTGGCCAGTTGAATCTGGCTTGTTTTTGGCGTAAACAAGAGGAACGGAGATATAGCCATTTACCCACAGGAAAGAAACCGGAGTAAACAAGCTTTTATTTTTTTAAATTACGTCAATTCCGGGTCTTTCATCACTTAACACACAGATCTCGTCATTCTCGTCGACGGCAGACAGCGCCTTGGCAGAATCTGACGAGAAATCTCGTCCGTGGCAGGCAAAGAGTTAAGACAGAGGTTCTAACAGTGGGCTGTGAGACAAGTCCAGGTGCGATTTAGGATTTTGTGACATCATCACATGGCAAAATTCACAACAAAACAAGGAAATTCCACAACTTATACTATAGTTTTAACCAATTTCAACCTGGCATCCTACTTTTGGGCATGTCATTGTAGTAGGAAACTTATTATTCGTTATAATTATTCGTATTATTTTTCACACATTTTCTAAAATAGCAGCTCTACAAGTTCAATTGGCTATATAAGCAAAAACATACAAGTCTGTTTGACTTGCCAATTGGTATGCGTTGAACACAAAGTATGAAAAGCACTTCATCACAGTGTTGTCATTATCACTGCCTCCAGGAAAAACACAAAACACTTGTTCTTCACCTACTGATGGATTTATTTGGCTCAATCACAGCATTCTTATATCAGCCTCAATCCACCGTCCAAATGTCAATACATGAAAATATAAAATAAAGCATTGCGCATATATGATAGAAACATAAGAGTAGCTAAACATCTATGTGTAGGCTATTGAACAACGGATGCCAATTTAAAAAAAACACAATAAGAAACTACACCTCAAAACAAAAACTTTGCTGGCTGCTTGCAACTGTAATGAAGTGAACACTTTCCACACAGCCATGAAATAAACGGCCATGAAATAAATCACAAACAAAAAAGAAAATATATCCACAGCTTAACACCAGCATTCCACTATTGATGTGATGAGACTTTGTAACATATCAGTTAAAAACCTTCGTATACTATTCACAACTTAAAGCAGGGGTCTTCAACAGGGGGTCCTCAGAGTTACTACTGAAAACGTTGAAGACCCCTGACTTAAAGGCTTCTTACCAGTGTGAAATATTGGTTAAAAAATGTGTACGCTATTCATGACTGAATGGCTTCTTTCCAGTGTGAAATGTTAGAATGTGTCTATTTAAGGAACTCGGACGTCCAAACGCTTTCACACACTGGTCACACTTGTGGGGTTTCTCTCCTGTATGAATAATCTTGTGACGTTTGAGATCTCCTCTATTGCTGAACCCTTTCCCACACGGGATACAGTGGTACGGCTTCTCTCCTGTATGAATTCTCACGTGACATCTGAGTTGACTGCTTGTAATGAACGTTGACCCACACTGGTCACAGTGGTAAGATTTCTCTCCTGTATGAATTCTTTGGTGATATTTGAGATAACATTTTGTGTTGAAGTTTTTCCCACACTGGTCACAGTAGTATGGTTTCTCTCCAGTATGAGTTCGCTGGTGCCGTTTGAGATTACAATTTGCATTAAATCTTTTCCCACACTGGTCACACTGGTGGGGCTTCTCTCCTGTATGAATGTTCTGGTGCTCTTTGCAACCAGTGCTAGTGATGAACCATTTCCCACAATGATCACAGTGGTAGCGTTTCTCTCATGTATGAATTCTTCTCTGGTGTTGTATTAGGTTACCGCTTCTCCTGAACCTTGCATCACACTGGTCACAGTGGTAGGGTTTCTCTCCTGTATGAATTCTCTGGTGCTGTTTGAGAAGGAAGCTCTGGTTGAACCTTGCCCCACACTGCTCACAGTGGTAGGGCTTCTCTCCTGTATGAATTCTCTGGTGACGTTTGAGCAAAGCGATTATGGAGAAGTTTTTCCCACACTGGTCACAGTGGTGGGGCTTCTCTCCAGTATGCATTTTCTGGTGCTGTCTGAGACCACTGTTTGTGTTGAAGTTTTTACCACACAGGTCACAGTGGTAGGGCTTCTCTCCTGTATGTATTCTCTTGTGCTGTTTGAGATCACTTTTTCTGCTGAACTTTGCCTCACACTGCTCACAGTGATAGGGCTTCTCTCCTGTATGAGTTATCTTGCGCATTTTAAGTCTCTGGCTTGTGAAGAAGTTTTTCCCACACTGATCACAGTCGGTATGTTTCTTCACTGGTAGTTGGGCAGGAAATACATCTGGAATGGAGAATGAGGAGAGATGAAGAAACCATAAATATGTTTGAATGAACATGCAAGCTGTGTTGTATTACCAACTGATAATGTGCTGATTTTAAAAGCATCCTCACACTTATTTCAATTGATCTAGGCCTAGAGGCCGCTTATAGAACACCGGTTCTAACAAGCCGGTTCTACTATGGGGCTGAGTGCTGGCGAATAACCAAGTGCGACATGAGCAAAGTCAGCTTTTTCCACAATGGCTGCCTGAGGAAGATCTGCCATAAATTCAGGCCCAATAAATTATCGAACAAGGAACTCAACATGAAAACTGGCTGCCGAGACGTGATCACAGAAATTAAACACTGTTTCTAACATGGCTTTGACACATACTTCGAATGGCCCCAAAGTGGATCCCCAATGTGGCCCTCAGATGGACACCACCAGTGAAAAGGAAATGAGGCCGACCTAAGATCACCCGGTGCAGAACCGTCGAGGCTGAGCTGCTGGAGATGGGTCTATTGTGGGGCAAGGCACAACTGGTTGCCAAAGACCGTGATAGGTGGAGAAACATTATCAATGCCTTATGCCCCATAGGGGGCGAAGAGCATAAGTAAGTAAGGCCTAGAGGCTATTTCATCCACCAATTAACTATTTAGAGGTGAGCATCTTCATTCGCCTCACGCTTTGATTATGTTAACGATTCAATTTGATTATACATTGCCAATGTTTCTACATTACTGTAGCAGTAGCACACACACACACACACACACACACACACACACACACACACACACACACACACACACACACACACACACACACACACACACACACACACACACACACACACACACACACACACACACACACACACACACACACACACACACAAAGAATCAATCAAATCATTGTTGAAGTTAACCAAGTTACATCACATTGACAGGGTCAGGTGAGAGGGGTGGGGTGAGCGTATACCAACCGCACAAAAAATGCAAGCGGAGTAAATGAGAGTCTAATCAACAAGGGACAGTTGAAGGTAATCGAGAAAAAAACAAGACAAGCTAAGACTTGTCGATATGTGGCAAGAACCAGGGTTTCCTGCAGGAAAAAAGTTAGGCCCGGTGCTATGGCTGGGGAGACTCATGTGCGCCCGCGAATACAAATTGAATAAAAATTGAATAAAAATTGGATAAAATTCTTTATTAATAGAATTAACGAATTCTTTTTTTTTCACTCAAAATATTGACGAGTTGGTGTGATGATGGAAAACAACTGCATTATGCTATTGTTAGTCACATTTATTCAACATTGTGTTAAAGGAGAGATCCGGACATTTTAAGTGTTATCTTTGATGTGTCGCTAATCACTCACCATCATTGAAATGGACGTTGAGTTATTCCAGAGAGTCCCGTTTCATGCAGTATGGCGACCCCTCCGTGGCATAATGGGAGCCTGTGTAAGAGTGAAATTCGTCTATTATAACCGATGCAAAGTTAGTTTTTTCTCTACTACTGCAAACATGCACTGAAAGTCCCCGACGAGCTAACGCTAATGCAGAACGAGCTAACGCTGGTTGCTTGTTTCTCTCCCAGAACCTGGCAACTCGGTGTTGCCAGGGAGAGAAACAAGCAACCAGCGTTAGCTCGTTGCATCGGTTATAATAGAAGAATTTCACTCTTACACGGGCTCCCATTATGCCAACGGAGGGGGTCGACAGACTGCATGACACGGGACTCTCTGAAATAACTCAACGTCCCTTTCAATGATGGTGAGTGATTAGCGACACATCAAAGATAACACTTAAAATGGGCGGATCTCTCCTTTAAGCTTTGTACCACTGTACCAGTGTTAGATTTTATCAGCCATTTTTAACTGTAGGTCCAGTTTCAATCGCCCTTGTAAGTTTATCATATTTAGTCAACCTCATCCTGTTTTAATGGACTAAAAATTTAGCATCTTAGACTTTATCTTAGTCCAACAAAACATTAAGTATTTACTATTTAGTTTCGTTTCAGTCAACAAAAACAGTTTACATTTTAGTCTAGTTTTAGTCAATGATAAATCTTTTAGTCTACTCCATTCCATGCAAACTTGCGATTTTGCTACACTGATCCCAGTACAACCCAACACTAAACACCTGGTTATAGAACCAATGTCCAGTTCTACCAACTGATCCCAGTACAGCCTGACAACCTGGTTATAATCTAGAACCAACCCACACTGATCCCAGTACAGAGCCAACACCTGGTTATAGAACATGGGTCTTCAACAGGGGGTCCGGGACCCCTAGGTGGTCCTTAGATTTACAATAGGCGGGCCACCAAATGTTAGTGTGAAAGGATTTATTTAATTTTACATTAACCACTTACCACCTAGCATCCTTATTCTGAGGGGAACATTTGCCAAAAATAGCAGATCTACAAGCTCCCTATTTTCAGCAAAGAGATTTGGTGTACAGGGAAAAAAAGAGTGAACCAAGTACAGAGCCAAAGGTCAAGTTTACAAAGTACTAAGTTGAGGGTTTAAGTGGTACATTTCTGAAAATCTACATATTAATAGAAAATAAACAAACAAACATCATGAATTTACACATCACTGATGATAGTGCTGTCAAATAAGTCTATGAATCTATGAAAAAGTTTAATCTGCAATACGTTATACAATATGTAGTGGGGGGTCCCTGCTTCATCTCTCTGACAGCGAATGGGTCCTTGGCCTGACATTTTTTAAAGACCCCTGGTATAGAACTATAACATCCAAGACAACACTTGGTTATAGTCAGAACCATAATGTCCAACGTCTAAAAACCAGGTTAGAACAGTAAAAAAAAAAAAATCATAGTCCATAGCTTATTAGTTAACCAACACTTAAGACAATAAAGATGAGTAATTCTTTAATTTTGCTCATATGCTGAAGGCTACTTCACATAATGAAAGACAAATACAAATCTTGACTAGAAAAAGTGCTCCTCGGAGCACAGGTCTCCGCCAGGTCAGGTAGGTTATTGTGGCCTCCTGGTGGCGCTATAATAGGCCAATGTGAAAAGGGTGCAATTTCTTCTTAGGCCTTTCACAGTAATCGGACACTGCATTCACTATTTGATTGTTCCAATAATGTGTTTTGCTAAGACACGCCCCCAGCATCCCCGGTGGGAATTGAACCCAGGACCTTCTAGCCGTGAGGCGACATCGCTACCGACTGCGCCACCATGCCCATACTTGTATATCACTAAGGAAATATGTATTAACAACGTCTGTCTGAGACGTCACGTTAACTTAACTCAACTTAACAGTTGCCCCGGGGCAAATCCGGCTGTATTCACCTGGTATTCCTAAATACATTACAAAAAAAACAATAAGACACACAGTAAAACCCTAACAGTCATTTACAACTATACATACAGCCCTCCAGCATAATATATATCACCCCAGCTAGTGCATCAAGAGCAACACCCTAGCACCACCTCAAAACCCTCTACCCCGCTGTCTACCCTTCATAAACCTTCTTCCCCACTGTCTGCCCTCCATAAACCTTCTACCTCGCTGTCTGCCCTCCATATACCTTCTACCCCGCTGTCTGCCCTCCATACACCTTCTACCCAGCTGTCTGCCCTCCATATACCTTCTACCCTGCTGTCTGCCCTCCAAAAGGAGTCCATTGAGGAGTGTGATAAACAGAGGGACAAATTAGTGCTTGAACCTATTATAGCTCCATGCAGGGACCTGCATCTCCTACCTGACCGCAGTAACCCATACTCAGGGTATAGTAATAGTACATTACATAAGTAATTAGTATAGTATAGTAATTAGTACATGGGAGGGGTCAGACACAATTCTTAGCTTGCCCAATAATGGACTGTTCAAAAATGACTGGGGGGAGGGGTGCTAACGGGGGGGGGTAATGGGGGTGTGGACTAAGGTTGGTCGATATGTCAAAATATTCCTATCAACCATCGTCAGCCCAAAAGAATCGCTGATTGTCATTTCTACGGCTCGTCTTTGAACATACATACATAAGCAAAAGATATTCCCTCTTTCCTCTGCACCTATTCAGACTTGTCGGAAATCAGTGCCTTATAATGATTATTAGAATGGCCGAAATTGATTAACATTTCACACACGCTTTTTAATGCGCTGTACATTTAAATAGGCTATATTTGAGAAGTTGAATTCTCGAGGAAGGAGACCATTCTCATTCCACGAGATTACCTTTAATGATCATTAAAGGATATATGAAGGATAAGACATGCCAATTTGAGTTCAGTGAATTAGAAGTGGAAACAGTAGATCAATTAATAAAATTAACATCTAAAGACAAACAACCAGGGATGGATAACATAGATGATAAACTAATTAGAATGGCTGCAGTATATTATATTGCACAGCCAGTCTGTCACATAATAAATACCAGCTTAAATCTGTCAATCTTTCTATGGTGAAGTGTTGTGGTGCAGGTCATTGCAACAACCACCGATGTTGTGAAAAATGAAAATGAGACCACAAAATATTCTAGACTTTCCGCGATACTGCCAATAATCATATTTCTTTAGACACTTCCAGGTTTTTGCCAAACAAGAGAATCACGTGACGTTGATCCCCTTCCCCTATTCACTCATACAACGACATGACGTGTGTAGGCAGAAGAATACTGTAGCTATTAAAGTGAGAACAGTTCAACCCCCCAAAAAATGAAATGTAAAAAATAGCAGCATTGTTGCAAAATGTAATGAAATTAATATAACAGCCACACAGGCTGTAACATAAACCAAGTGGCCTCTTAAGTAGATCAAATAATGGAAATAATTTCATTATTCTATATGGCCGCTATTTTTTTAACAGTAGATAGGCCTATAGTCCATAGTCACACGGCGGCCATTTGGGAATTTAACATTGCGTTGCTGTGGCAACTTAGGTGGCATTTCATTGACTTAATGGCAATATGGCCGCCGTGTGAATATGGTCTATTATTTAAAATAATATATTTTCTCCGATTTTGAACCAACCCCATTGATCTGATGTGGGGGGGATCATATCTAGGGAAGTAAAGTAACCTTTTGTTTGTCTTTTGCATATTTCTCTGTAAAATGTTGAGGTTGTGTGTGGTGTGAAAAATAAACATTGTATGGAATATCAAACATTCTAGACCTATAGTGGCTACGCCTGCTATTCAGTTCATTGTAAACATGGACTTGTTTACACGCTTGTAGATCGGCTATTTCCCCCAAATGTTCAACCCACCCAGAATAAGCCCCCTGGGATGTGGTTAAAATGTGCACAAATAATGGATGTCCACTGCTGTATTTATGTGCATTCCAACAGGGAGCCGGTTAGCGGCCAGCATCCACATCTACTACTAATAGCATTTAGCTTATGTTAATTAATAAATATATGTGTTAAATGTAGGTCCTATTGAGGTCACAACAGTCATGTTAATAAAAGTATGAATTAAATGTAGGTCCTATTGAGGTCACAACAGTCATGTTAATAAATGAAAGAATTAAATGTAGGTGCTATTGAGCATTGGTTCTCAAAGTGGGGTCCGGGGACCCCCAGGGGTCCCAGGGGGTCCCCAGCTAAATGATGGATAGTTGGGAGCCGAATGGACCCTTATGGTAACTCTCAGAGTTACATTGACATTGATTTTACAATATAAATTGGGGTCCCAGAGATATAAATGCCATCAAACTGGGGGTCCTTGAAATTAAAATGGTTGAGAATCACTGCTAGAGCCGTACAAATCTTCTCTTATGGGGGTCCCTGGCTTATCTTTTCAAATGGGGGTCCGCGGGCTAATAAGTGTCAATTTGGGGGTCCTTGACATGAAAAAGTTTGAGAACCACTGCTATTGAGGTCACAACAGTCATGTTAATAAGTGTATGAATTAAATGTAGGTCCTAATGAGGTCACAACAGTCATGTTAATAAGTGTATGAATTAAATGTAGGTCCTAATGAGGTCACAACAGTCATGTTAATAAAAGTATGAATTAAATGTAGGTCCTAATGAGGTCACAACAGTCATGTTATTGTCAAATCTTCTACAATGACCATGAATTCCACAACACATTCCAACAACACACATTTGATCTGCTAGGAGGACTGCTGTAGCAGCTATGCTAGCACACTATGCTAACTGCTTAGCTTATTGTCCTTATCTAGCTGTAGAATACAACTCTAGACGTATTTATGATTCTGACGTTTTCAATCTACGAGAGTTGTAGGGTTCACCCCCGATGGACAAAGGGACTTTCTGCACTATGCCCCGTAGACACTCCAAACACGTACAAATTGAAAAAAAAAATTGTGCTTACCCCCAAGCCCAAAATGTTAAATGTCTCTACGCGGTAGTAGTTTAATGTAATAATCCATATATTTCAATAAAGAAGTGTTTTAATGCCGTCTGTGGCCGATTCTGTCGGAAGTTCCCAATGGGCGGTAGTGACGCGCCCATCTGGTGGAACCCGGAATTACACTCAATGTAAACATGAAGTAAACGAGGGTGAAGAAATTTCGTTCGGCCAAAGACTGCATTAAAACACTTCTTTATTGAAATATATTGATTATTACATTAAACTACTACCCCGTAGCGAGAGTTAACATTTGGGACGTCAGGGTAGGCACCATTTTTTCCCCAATTTGTACATGTTTGGAGTGTCTAAGGGGTATAGTGCTGAAAGTCCCTGTGTCCATGGGGGGTGAACCCTACAACTCTCGTAGATTGAAAACGTCAGAATCATAAATACGTCTACGAGAGTTGTATTCTACAGCTAGTCCTTATCCACTGTGTGACTGGGTTAATATGTGACGCAGTAACATAACATTCTCAACACAAACACACATTCTGTAGTGAAAACAACAAGAAGATACAACGTGCATTTTACCTGACAAACTTCAATCAATGACGTAACTTCAAGTCTCCAGGTTTTAATCCGTTTGAAGCAACGAGGAAAACAAAACAAGACTAAACTTCTCCCAAGACAAACATAGTAAGACTCGCCCTCTCCGGTTAACCAGTGCCATCTCTGCGGTTAACCTCCCGTATCTGCGTGACGTAGGTGGACGACGTTTTAGGAGACCGGAAGCAGGTTGCAGTCTTATCAGTCCAAAGCTTCATTCCATTATCAGCAATAACACTTCGCTGTTTTAGAGCTAGCAAAAATAAGGTTTCCGGTTGCCTTCAAAATAAGATGGGAGAGTGAACGTGAACACAGCTTCTGAACCATTCAGCTCCATGGTCACTGAACTAAATATTGGACCCGATCGTCATCAAGACACACAATATTCACAAGATTTTCAAACTAAAATTGCTTTTTTTCTGAGAGACAAATCAGAAGAAAATGTACTTTATTTTATTATCAGTGGTGGGAAAAGTACTCATATTTTGTTATATTGAAATGTAGAAATTCTCTGTTACAAGTAAAAGTCCGGTAGGCCTTAGCCCTAGAATGTCTGTGATCTTACATACATTTCAAGTATTCCAAATACACAGTCATAGATCTCTCTCGGTCCCCCACTGTGTAGTGCCCATCTGCGCGGCCATAAAAGTGCTCTAAACTCCGTCTGTACTCACCCAATAATTAATTCCTAAGACGTGGAGTCATATTTTGTCCTCTAGTTTCATATCCATGTGAAAGTTCTGCCAGAAAACGTGTGTTTAGTCAAATATCTCCACTTATTCACGAGCTGCACACGGACGAGTTCTGTGCGACGCGAGGGGCCAGGAATGATTGCAGCACTGAATATACGTAACTTCCTTAAGGACGCACAAATGTTTGGGACACACAATTGGCAGGTGATGATTCATTACCCCGCACCAATCACAAGCACCTGTCAATTGTGTGTCCCAAACATTTGTGCGTCCTTAAGGAAGTTACGTATATTCAGTGCTGCAATCATTCCTGGCCCCTCGCGTCGCACAGAACTCGTCCGTGTGCAGCTCGTGAATAAGTGGAGATATTTGACTAAACACACGTTTTCTGGCAGAACTTTCACATGGATATGAAACTAGAGGACAAAATATGACTCCACGTCTTAGGAATTAATTATTGGGTGAGTACAGACGGAGTTTAGAGCACTTTTATGGCCGCGCAGATGGGCACTACACAGTGGGGGACCGAGAGAGATCTATGACTGTGTATTTGGAATACTTGAAATGTATGTAAGATCACAGACATTCTAGGGCTAGGTAGGCCTATTCAAAATGTACTTGTGTGAAAGTAGCAACAAAAGTATTGGTATCAAGATATACTTATATAAAAATATATATAATATAAAAGTACAAAAGTAAAAGTATTCATTATGCAGAATGTCCCATTGGCCATTTCACAAGTTTTCAAATGAATACAAATATTTTGAAAATAGCCTATCTGCAAGCTCACAATGCTTCGCATCGCGACGCATTGTGAGCTTGTAGATCGTCTATTTTCAAATGGCCGAAATGTACATAGGGCTGAAATGGTTAATGTATGTTTTGTAATATAATCAAAATTAAAAAGTAACAATTAAATAAAGTTTTCAAATAATTGCAGTGGAGTAAAAGTACAATATTTGCCTCTGAGATGTTGTGGAGTAGAAGTAAAAGTACTGATAATTGGAAATACTTAAAGTAAAAATACCTCAAAATGGTACTTGAGTACAGTACTTGAGTAAACTTACTTAGTTACTTTCCACCACTGTTTATTATTTATCAACCTTTCTCTGTACTCTCGGGGGATCTCATCATGATTTATGTGCGTGGGTATCTCATTTTAAACAAGCTTTAGTGCTTTTTGAGTCTTCCAGTTTACTAGACCTTGTATTGTGAATTTGTACTTAAGACTTCCAGGTACTGTTGTACTCATGTCTTACTAAATAAAGTACATCAATCAATCAATCAATCAATCATCTAGCACAAGTAAACATATAGGACGTTTGCGAGATTTGCCGTCTGACGTCTCTAGTGGCTACATTCGGGATGGTGTATCTTCATAAATTAACCATCTTTGACTTCTCCTCCTACTTCCGTCTTCAAAGAGAGCAGGAAGTGTGTGTAACCTTTAATTGTGTCCTCCTGACAACACTCAGTAAGGAGTTCCAGGCAGAAACATTCCAGGCAGAATACACTTCCTACAAGCACAGTGGTAACACAAAATAAAACTAATGTCCGTTATATAAACCACATAAACAATAAATAAAAAATAAATACAAAAATGATGGCATAATAATTAAGGCAGTTAAAGTCATTATTACAGCCACGGTAATAAACTGCTGATATGGTACATGAAGTCATAACACATAAAACAATTAAATGGTAAGTCATTGATCTGTGCGGCCGCTAGAGGGAGATGTAGACTCACTAATATAAGGGGGAACATTCAGACGTTACAACAACAACAGCAGTGAGCACGCACGCACACACACACACACACACACACACACACAATTATATATTTATTTATGTCCACATAAACAGAAGTAGGCCTATAAGATGTACAAAGGACATAAACACGGCCAGTGCAGTCACATAAAGGGAAAACAGCCGGTTACAAAGTGCATGTAAAGCAGAGCATTGTTACATACAAAACAAAAGATGGCATATTTGTCGAACACAGCGGACAACAATCATGGGTAAAGGAAACAACGCCTCCTCCAAATTGAGCGGCTTCCTATAATAGCTGATATTGAGCAGTAGCCTATCTTGCTAATTGTTTAGCCCTCCTTTTGGAGAGGCCGGCCATTTGCAGGCCCCTCACAACCAACTTGTGCACGTGTCCTAGACTACCAAAGATAAAAAACAAAAGTTTACATCTGTAGCCTAGCTGAGAGATGGTCTGCTCTAGCTGATGATATTTTAGCACTTTGGTTAGGAAGGCTTCCTCTAAGCTGTAATCAAAAGTACAGCCAACCTCGAGAATGAACACCTCCTCTTCATTAACAACAATGAAATCAGGGGTGTTAGCTGAAATGTTAGAGAACATTCAGACGTTACAGCAGTACACACACACAATTTGTTTGGGGTTGTCAGGGACCGAGTTGGTCGGAAGGAGAGACACAGGGAAACTTTGTGTTGGTTTAAAATATTGTTACAAAAAATGAACTGATCAACACGACGGAACCAACTAGAATGACACATGAGGTGAACATAGGGACCGGTCAGACCACTGTGAACAACAAGGGGGTAAAGACAGAGACTACAACCTAATCACACTCAAATAACCCCTGCCCCTCCCCATGGTGCAGACAGAGAGACTGTGGTGCAGTCCAATTGTCCCCATTAGCTGCAGATATGGAGCAGCTGGTTTCCATTTCCTTGCCCAGCCCATCATCTCCATTCTCCAGTAGCTTCCCACAGCACTGATAACTCAAAGAAAACTCAGTCAACTCAAATGCAAATGAATAACTCACAGAAAAAACAACTTACCAATAAATAAAATGTTATTTCAACTGGTGGTGTGTGTGTGGTTATTTATATTAGATTGCATGTGTGTATAATGTACAACTGAAAATAAAGAAACGAAATAAATAAACCAAAAGGAAGAGTTACCATACTAGTCTCAATGTGTGGCTGCTGAGTAAGCCATCACATAAGTGATACATTATAATTGAATGCAATTATAATGTAATTAGTGGTTATTATTAAACATGGCTCTTTTATTGCTTCAGTCACAGTGAAAAAGTCTTCCGCACGCCCAGTCAGTCTCAGAGCAGGTGCGTAAGCGACAAACAGTATAAGATCAAAAGGGAGAGATACCCGCACACTGCCACTTGCATTTCAAAATCATATTTATTGATGACAAACAACGTTTCGGTCGTGCTTCAGTGACAGTCATCAAATTAAATTCTGTAGGCCTACTTTTAGCTTTTAATGGATATGTAAGTAAGGCCTGATAACAGTATCAAACTCCCCAAATCCACCAGAATACTGGAAATGATATCTACTCTGTTAAAAGAATTCTGGCCCGCTTGGGGGCGTGGACAGTATGACCCCCCCCCCCCTCCCCTACATACAAAATCTCCTTTTATCTGGCGGTCTGAGGTTGGCAAGTATGTCCATGGGGTGATTGAACAGGTACTTTACCCCTGGCACCACCTGAGCCTCCTTATACAGTTTATAGGCTACTTTATTATTTTTTTTACCAAGAGCAACTTTGTTCAATGAATTACTGTGGAGAGTTCGTCCATGTCTGAATGAGTCATTTATTACAATGTCCAGCAGAGGGCAGTGGTGCACTGTACTGAGGACAAGGAGTGAAATCTCTCTCTCTCTCTCTCTCTCTCTCTCTCTCTCTCTCTCTCTCTCTCTCTCTCTCTCTCTCTCTCTCTCTCTCTCTCTCTCTCTCTCTCTGTTATGACCCTGAGATCATAATGTATGTAATGATTATATGTTTTAAACTTCGTATAGGTTTGTCTATGCCCTCTGTGTGTTTGGTGTGTGTCTGTGAGTGATGGGCTGCAGGTGTGTCTAGCTGATTGTGTGAGTGAGTAATTTTGCAGGGAGCTGATTGGTTCCAGCCTTGGCAGAGGGAAGTTTAAAAGGTCTGCTTTCCACAG